>NC_139724.1:75495272-75793849 GCF_964211835.1 Anser anser
GCTTAGGATGCTTGGAGGAAAACAGGAAAGAACAACGTTTCTGAAAAAATAGTTATGGTGAAATTCATGGTCAATGTGAGCTTTAATGTGCCGAAATAGCTATTCTTGTATACTTTTCTCAATATTTCTCTAATGTTCAGATGGCATTGAAGTTCATGCACGTGTGAGAATATAGATGTTTAGTTTAATTTATCCAGGAAAAAGATAGAAGCCCTCTAGGTACCAGGCATTTGGCCAAGCTAAGTAAAAATTTCTGACATGAGTGCACACTTTCATTTATCAGAAAGATTCAGAACAAGATCAAATATCTGCTAGGAAAGCTGGGCAAATTCAGATGAAAGATCAAGACTCTGATTTTTGCCTTCCAAAATAACTAAAGATTATGTCAGTTTACCACAGGACATACCAAAGTCACTTTTTCTCATGTCTTTAAATCAAGACAGGATAGTTTTCTAAAATAATGTGATATAGCTCAAACATTAAGTTATCTTAAAATTTGGTGAAATTCTTCCTTCTGACTTTGTTCTGCAACAGGTTAGTGATTCCACATGAGTCCTGGCCTTAAACATAAAAGTCTTTGAATGTCAAAGAGAATGAATGTGAAAGGGACAGAAGCATGACATTTAAAGCACACACATGTACTTGCTGAAAACACGTATTCAGCAGTCATTTGAATGACTCCTTCTCTGTGCATCGTTCCATTCCCAGATGAAGTGATCTTTCAGCCTTGTTTATAACGAAAGAAATGCAATTCATGTAATGACTATTTTTTAGAAAAATCTAGCACGACATGATCTTTAGGTAGCAATACAAAACTGTTTACCTTTTTCTTCTGAAAAAAATGCATGAGATGTTATGGTTCATTGTAGCAGTATTGCCTATCAGGATGATTTTCTCTATCACAGTGTCCTCAGAACAAAACAAGTATCAAGAGTCTCCTTTTTCAGAATATTAAAGAGCACAAGAACAGACATAAAGAGTCTTGTGTTCTCATCAACATATACTTTATTCTCCCTGGTCTACCCTACTGAAAATTCGAAACTTTACCTTGAAACTACAAAGAGTTAACTGGCCCTGCAGGAAGGGAGATGTTTGTCCTGGAGGCAATGGCCTCACAGTCAGTCTCTGTATTGGCAGTGTGGGCACCACATGGCTCAGATACTTAATGTACCCAGGCAAAAACACTTGGCAACAGCTCTGGATGAAATACCCAAAGTCATCACATGAATAGACCTTACTTTGCCAAAAGGAAGACTTCCTTGTGGCTGGGGACAGGAAGGGTCTGGGATGCTTATGCCATTCAAACAAGCCTCAGGGAAAGGTTTTCCCCCTTAGACCCTAGAGGCCCTTTGCTGCCCTCCCCGCTTACATCAGCGCAGAAAGTGCAAGACAGAGGTAATAGGAGGTGTGGAGCACAGATCCTTGTGCAGACATACTGGGATTCATGAGACATGCCTTTCTTGCAGGCACCCATGTCTGGGGGTGTCTTGGAGCAGGGAGTGATGGGCTCTGTTTCACACAGCATCATTCTGCCTGTATAGATGAGGTCTGCTCCTCCCAGATGTTTTGGACATACAAGAAATGGACAGCATATAATGACAAGATAAAGGAAAAGTGGAGAGGCAGAGGAAGAAGCAAAGGTGAAAGTTCAGCAGAAGACACCCTAAATTCTCTCTGTTTCTTCTTTCCTGAATCTTCACTTCCCCCCTCCCCCTTTCAGTACCTCAATATCCACATAATATCCACACCATCCTTGTCCCCCCAGCACCTTTATCATCCCTTGGTACCATTATCCTTTGAAAAGTGAGGAAAATTTATGTTAACAGTTCCACTGATGAATGTTCATTTATGGTCAAAAGTGCTTCTTTGTGGAGATTTCTCTATCCGCACATGAATAGATCTGTATTCACACCCCCTTCCTTGCTAAAAATTCTCTTTGAGTCTATAATTACATAGCAAGTCTTTCAGACTCCCTTTCTCCTGCTGTGCTTCATAGTGAACCTTTTCTAATTGTTTTTGTTTCAATCTTTTCTATTTCTTCAGCAGATTGATGGCGTATTTTTACATTTTTGGCATTTACACAGGAATAATGATGTTCTTACACTGTCCATTTATTTGGATGACACTGCACCCTGAGGATTTTGCACCACAATGGGTTTTTCACAATGTTCTTCAGACAGGCAGAGTAAGGACTGATCATCAGCAGAGATGTTGGTATACTGAGATCCAACTCTGCCCCTGCCCAGGTGTGGACAGGACTCCCTGAAACATGAAAAATGTGCTCTGAAAACCATATCCTTGGAAATATCTCTAAAAACTTTAAATCAAGCTGCCTGTGGACAAAAATTGGCTAGTCCTTAGTTGTTTGTCTAACTCACGAGAGGAACAAGGGTGTGAAGCTCATGAAGATTAAGAAAGAATTTGTTTCTCTTTCCTTATACACTTCTTAATGCAATATTGAATTAAGAAAAATCCATAGCTGTGTTCAGGAAAGCAAGTATTTCAGCTGCTCCTGCACGTTCCTCTGATAAATGGTTTACAGCTGGCAGTAGATGGCCATCTTTCTTCAGGCCTGTAGAGAACACAAGAAAGAGAAAAAGACTTTGGGGAGCCCAATGTGTGTAGGAAACTAACACCTACAGACTCTCCCCTTATCCCATATCTTTTAAAGCTATAAGCCAACTTCAAGGAAAGGAACTTTATGGATGGATAGTAGTCCAATCTCAGAGATACTACAACTTCTTAAGCTTTGTAATTATGTGACCACACAGAAGAGGGAGATTCTCTTTAACGTCCTATCTGAAAGAAGAAACCACTTAAATGTTCACAAAAGGCACACATCAGAAAACCAGGCTCCCTTTGCTCATGAACTAACCTCTTCATCTCTTTTTAGTCTTTACATAGAGAAACGGATTTCCTGGCATTTAGCCATGACTTGAGTTAGAGAGAGCTATCTCCAGTCCTTGAATTGTGTTCTGACCCACATAGAAGCTTTACTACGAGTTATCATTTAAAAAAAATTAAAAAATAAATAAAAATAAAAAAATAGAAGACTAGAGGAGAAAATATGAGGCTGAGTCTCTCTCAGGAAGACAACACAACACAGCTAGAGTCAAAACCAAAAATGACAGAGGGCTGACATGATGCAGTGATGTTTTTGAATACTCATGCTTTAAATGAAGCAGTCTTGGAATCAGACCACAAGACTCTTAACAGCTTGTGGCAGGTGTAATGCTAAGGGGTGCCAGGCATGTAATTTTCTCCAATTAAAATAATTACATAATTGGTGATCAGTTACTGCACTTCTGAAAAATGGCTGGGAATCCCTCATCCATGGGTATTCTGAATGACTGTTTAAGGCTTTCTGTCAAAGAGATATGATAATCACTGTTCTATATGGAGTATCATATCCACAGATTCTCTCATGCCCAGTTGTCTTTTGGCAGGTTGTTTCTAGCTGTATTACTCTGAAAATGTCCTCACAAAATGTGAACAAAATTCCCTTCTCGTGAGCATTTCTGACTACATCCAGAAAGCTGGTAAGATCATCAGATTCCTGAGATGTAAGAATGGGACAAATCCTTCCTTCCCTATCTGTATGTCTTTGAAAATACCTCAATATCAAGCACCATAATGTAATCTGAGCTTTATTTTATGCCAGGCCACCAGCAAACCTCTTCTCTGTCACTGTGCAGTGAAGTGTTGGAAAATTTCCTGACGGTATTTTAAAAGAAAGACATCAGATAAGGAACCTCATCCTCTCAGACAGGTGGAGAGACTTGCAAGGACTGGGGAAGCAAAAGCAGATTGTGGCCTCCTACAAGACCAGTGCTCAGCCAAACCAAAGCTGTCAGCATGCAAGAGCATCCAGTGATGGCATGTAAACCCAAGCATTGTTGTTAAGCAGAACAAGAACACCTCATGAAACCATAAAGCATCCATGAGGGTTGTTCATCAGGTGATTGTTTAGGCTGTACCTAGGGCTGCAAATGAGCATACAGTTCATGGCTCCTGAAAATGAGATGCATGCAAAACGTTTGTGGGGGTATAAAAATGGCTTCTCCAGAATAGTCGTTCTGAACATGAAATATGAATCTTCAGGAAAGGATATTGGCAGAAGAAACAGCTGCTAAAGGGAGTCTCTTCATCTCCAAATCCAATAAACATTAACAGGCAGGGGAGAAAGGGCAAGCAGATAGACACCAGGATGTTGCAGAAGGGACGAAAAGTCAGTAAAGCACTTCTAGACTAGGAACACAGTAAGTAACATTTAACACATGGCCCTTTTTATAACACATAAATCATTTCAGAGGATTGCAGAAGCCCTGAAGGCCTTCAAGGCCTTCTGGTGGAACAAGCATGATAGGCATGCACTGCAGGGCTTCATCTGGTGGTGCAGCAAGGAAATTAACATCTCAGTGCATTCCCAATAGTGGTGTACATGTTTCAGCTGCAGCTTCTGGTGTAATTCCCTTTGGCAGTCCCTCTGGCTCCTGCACATCAAGCTCAGCTAAAGCCTTAAGGCACCATGGAGCAAATGGAGAAAACTCTGGGATCTGTGTGAAATCTTTATTCCTCAGAGACACCTGTAGAGGACGAGAGTTCAAGGCCTAACCTCATATATTAAGGCCTGTATGTGCACAAAGCATGGCTAAAACCACTTTAAGCTTGTGAGATGCATGAAATGTCATGTAGAAGCAGCTTTAAGCACCATATTCTGAGCAGCAAGACTGCTCTCTCAGAGACCTTGGGCTATGGACCAGCAGGGCTATTCAGAGCTAATCAGCCGTCATGCAAAATTTTGTTTTTTCTGGAATATGCCTTCAGGACAATAAGAACCTCACAGAACAAACAAGGTCAACTCTGGTCACCCCCTGGTTTATATCTCCAGTCTGGGACACCTAACTGCTATGCTTATCTTGTTCTTAGTCACGAATGGCTCACAGCCAGGGCTAGCTGGTTTTTAAAGGTTTCTGTTAAGAAAGGGATCTCAAGGGTTAAATATTCTATTTATGGACCCTGCCAAGATTTTGCAGTGTTTCAAATATATGGGTGTATTTTTAGACAGAGAATTCTGAAAATAACCCTCCAGCCATCCTAAAAATAAACTGCCACACTTCAATAGATCCCATTGATGTAACATGAATAAAAAATACATTTTAATTTCCTACAACCAAACAGAAGAAAAGCAAAATGTTTGCCTTTCTAAACAGAGAGAGAAAGAAGCACTTTCTTGAAGTGCTAAGTCTCACATTTCAGCCTTGCCATCTCTTAAAGGTTCTGCTTGGTGAATCATCAAGTTTACTGTCGAAAGAGGAACTACCATGAAAACCCCTGTGCTAGAGGTTTCAGATGGAAGACATCTCTTTTTTTGGATGAAGACAACACCTTGAAATTGGACATAAAATGGGGTATGTTTGATTTCATAAAGTGTTTGCTACAGGTTTTTTTTTGTGATCGAATTCTGGTTTTGCCTAGTATATCAGAGACAAAATCCTGTTTCCATGGAAGTCAGAATTTCTGAAGGATTTCTAAACCTTCAGAATTTCATCCCTCATCTTTTCCTTTCCATTTCTCCTACAACCTTTATTTAAAGGGTGATGTGTAATAACAAACAAAGCCCTCAATCCCCTCAGGAAAAAAAAAAAAAGGCAATGATTAAAAGAGCTTATTTCATATGCTCAGCCAGGTTAAATCCATGTAATTCCTTCAATTCTGGTAGTGTTATGATTCTCCCTGACTTGAGGCTTTCAGTCTTCCTCTGACATATTCAGAGCTTGGTACTAATTGCAACCACAGTCCAAGCTCAGGCAGTGGGCAGTTGGGTTGAAAAAGACCATTTGTGTTGGCAAGACAGCTCAAATAACTTCAGTTATAGGCACCTTCCCCACTCCAGATCACACTGCAAACCTCCATAGCTGCTTTTGGATACGGAGCCTTGCAGGACACTGAGACTATCCCTAAGCATTTCTACCAAACATCTAAATTCACTGTATTGGTTGCAAAATCCTGGATCTTTTCCTGTGTTAATTCATCTGCAAAACTCTTATATCTTCTTCGGAGACACTATTCCATCTGATTTTTGGAAACCTAAAGGATTTAACAAGTAATCCATCATCTTGCTGAACAGATTAATAATCACATTGGTTTTTTTTTCAACCTATTCCCACAACCCAGATTCCAGAATAACTTAAAATCAGACTTCATTTTTCTTGATAGAAAATTTCTTGTTGAATAACCAGAATCAGCCTGTCCCCCATGCAAACAACTTTCTGATCTCCTACAATGTTATGACAATCAGGGATTGCTCTTTGCTCAATTTGCTCTTTTTAAAAATATCCATCATTTCAGACAAATGGAGCCCATCCTTACTGTGGTAGGGTATTAGACCCAAATCTCCTAATTACTTTATATATTCAAAGTAGTTTTGCCATGAAGTTAAACACTTTCCGAATAAATAACTTCTAGATAATATTTGTTAGCTCACTTGGGTTTCTGAAGAGTTCCAACAAGAGCAGGTATAGAACTATTTTTACAATCTGGCTGAGACTACTTTAAATAGAAACAAACTGACTTTTAAATCTTCATCCTAGGGATGTCTTCTGGGACTATCACTTGTTTGTGCATGCACTATCCTACGCACTGGCTGATGAGTGAGTCATTCAGCCTGCCACCTTATCTGCACAATACCGTGCAATCTGGAGAATGTGGACACATCTGAAAGTGATTTTTCTACTCCTAGTTGCCCAGGCTAAAAGCTACATCAAAGGAAAGAAGAAGAAAAAAAAAAAAAAAAAGAGAGAGATCTTTTTGATTTCTGTTTGTTATGAAAGTCCAACAAACTTTTTTTATTATCATTTTCATGTCATCAGACAGCACGAGCTTGGTTTCATATTCTTATCTATGCAAGCAAAATCAATGCCAGGTCCCACATGCACTTAAGGTCAGGCACAAATGAGCAAAACTCTCCCTAAGAGTAATATCAGACATGCCCCATGCTAACATCATCCTGTTAGATCTCTGCTACTTTGCTCATGATCACTTCTGAAGGGACCAGTGCAATTTCTGGCATGTGCAATCCCCTCTTTTAGAAAAGGATAGGATCTACTCTTGTTGGTGCATGTTCAGTGGCTCAAGCAGAATCACTTTGTCATTTACCCTAGCCTTACTACCATTTCCCATTCTCAGGCCTGTAATTTCATGATGATTTCAAAACAAGCCTGACCTGAATTATCACCCCAACTTGCCCTCTGTGACTTATTTAACTTCTTTGTTTAACTAGTATCACTTGTTTTGGGAGTTTGGGACTTTGCAAACAAAGTCTTCGCACAAATCCAGGTTAAAAACAGGGGAGGATTTTTGTTGTTGTTGTTTTCCTCAATGAACACGACTTGTTCTGAGATCTTCTGATAAGATGGCTTGGAGAAGATATTAAACATACAATAATTCAATAATTTGCCTGGGAACATTGTGGAAAGAGCATCCCAGAAACATCTCTGCAGAGCACTTCGGGCTAGGAATGGAATAGTTTCTTTCAGCTTTCTCATCCTGCTCCTTACTTCAATGAAATAACAACCCCTGAGAGACAGCTGGTCTTGGGTTGGACTGTTGTAAACTACTGACATTAACAGCATCAGGTATAGTTTTCAACTAGAGTATCCTATGTTAATAATGACTTCCAAGAAGCTCTTGGAAGAAACAGGTTAAAGTAGTGTGGATGTGGTCATGAAGGCACGTCACTTGTACTGCACAGGACCATGGAGTAGGCTCCAACATTAGCCCATGTTCAGATGTTACCATGCTCTCTGGCATGGGTTTGGTCTGTACCAAACAGTGCTCTCTCAGACAACATGAAGGCACGGTCCAGGGAACAGTGCAGGTCAGAAGGAATTCCCATTTGTCATTATGGATGAGCCTTCTGTTGAGGGATAGGAGCATTACTGTAGAGACACCAGATGGATCTGTACCAGCCACCTGCAGAATGAGAGGAAATATTATGACTTGCTAGTAGAGGGGTAGACGAGGCTCCTGTTGGCGTTGTGAGCTGATTGCAATATCAATGTGGTCTTGTTTGTTTGATAGACAGTAGCAAAACCTAGAAGATCCAATGATATGATATTGCACAAGGATAAAACACAGATACATACAGATGAAAATAAGAAAGCATCCAAACAACAAGCATCCCTTAGATAGGCAAAGATTTCTTTCATGTCAAAACAGTATGAGCAGAAGGTACCGCTTCTTCCTGGCATGATTCAAACTTGTAGGAACTTACAGGACTGTAACAAGGAGGACCTGGACCACATCTAAGCCATATAACTTAAGACCAGAAAAACACTTGTATCATTATCTAAGTCAGCACTACCTGAGCCGTACCAGATAAAGTACCCAGGAGACACAATGCCTAATCTTTCCCTTTGAGGGAATGCATATCTTTTATAAAAAAATAAAAATAAAAATAAATAATAATAATAATAAAAGAACTTTTTCTTATTAAGGAAATCAGCTGATGAAGGATCATGAGGTCTCAAGGAAGTTGTTCCAGTGGTTAATTGCGCTCACTATTAAAATATTTTTTATTTCTAGTCTGAATTTCTCCAACAGTTCACTCTAGCCTGACCTCTACTTATCACAGTATCCTTTTCTTGAAGGTTAAATAGATGCACTGTCTCAGAAGGTATTTCTGGAGAGAGATTTGCAGAAATGAGACCAAGTCAACTCTTAACTCTCATAGTGAAGCAGACGACAGAAAGCTTTTAAAGCTCTAGCTTAAAGTTGTAGTTTAAAGGTTACTTGTTTTTATGAAAAAAAAAGAAAAAAAAAATTTTTTTTCAGTATTCTCATTGAGATATAAATATCAGGCTTGAGTAAATATAGCTGTAATTAAGGCTGCATTCAAGATAATGCAACTTATTTTTTTGTGAGTATGCCAAAGCATAGCATTGGCCATACATTCAACAGCTTCATGCTGTTCAACTTTTTTCCACCACGACCTTGTTGTCACCCTCAGTAAATGTTGTTGGCCTCTTAAGTGCTGCACTTTTAAATCCCCAGAGAAAAACGGTTTATAAATGAGGCAGGTGCAGGAAAGTAGTGGTGTTTATACCCCTTGCTGATTGGAAATTTTTTCCCACAGGGGTGGAATAAAGTCACAAATGCAGAAATCCCATGGGGAATGGATGGAATATAAGACAGAAGAAGGTGTAAGGTTGATCCTACTACCTCTGAACTCTTGTTCAGAGTTTCACTAGTGGGCAAGTTTGTTTGAAAATCATATGTTGATGATGTTAGTGTTCTGTTCTTTCCTGGTTTAGTTACAGGAAAGTCCCTGCCCTGGAACTGCCCAGAAAGGGCAGGCCTGAAACTGGCCTGGCCAACCCAAACCTGTCTGTGTGGTAGTGTCACATCTGTCAGCCTGTTGATAGCTCACCTCTCAGTTCAGCTGTCCAAAATTTGAAATGCTTTAATTTAAATCAGCAGAGACATTATAATGATATTTCTTCACTGTGCTCTTGGTGTCACGGTATCATTCTGAGATGATGCCTGACATGGAGATTTGAGCACAGAAGCAGTCACCCAGCAGACTATTCCCCTTTACCTTTGCTATTGCAATAGTTTTGTGCCCACCCCTCTATTTTATTTTGGATCTAATCTCCCAGACTTTTTAAATCCAAGTAATGGAAACCTAACAGATGAATGCATAATAAACCATTTCCGTTTTCTTTTCTTGATAGCATAGTTCAGTCTAGAAATGCCTCTGGATTGGTCTTCTGAAGTCAGGAGCCTGGTACAGTTAAAACCTTTTATCTCATTTCTCCATTATAGTGTCTGTCTAGACAGACTCTATTTATACTTGGCTGTAGCACCAAATTTAGACAAATAAGTTCATTTTGATAGAAATCGAGTCATAAATGGTTCAGACATTGCTTTTTCTGATCTTTAGACATGAACCATCTTACTATGTACCTACCAACTCTGCTGCAAATGAGGAGTTTCCAAGTAAAGATAGATGATGCAGTAATAGGAGAGGATTTAAGGTCACACAGCACCCTCACTGCATGCAAAATCACAAAGAAAATCGTTCTCAGCATAATTGGAGGCTCTCAGAACTCCCCCCTCTTTTCTCATCCCCAGACTCCTACCACTGTTATTAGGTTTCATTCTCTGATCGATGCTATGTGCTTCAAAGGAAGATAAAAACCTGTAATGAGTCACACCTACTTGTTATGTCCTGTATCATGGGATGAATTTATTTTCGCATCTGTATGATGGATTAGCAAAATCCCAGGTTGCGTGTATCTTAGTAAACTGCTAATATTTGTCATCCTGATAAAAGACCAATGCTTTCTTAGGGGAAAGCTGCTAAAGCTATTTCGTTTACTGTTATCTTGCGATAGCAGCACCTTTAACTCCTCTGAGCCAACCTCTCCAAACTACTGATCAGCCTGAAGGACTTGGGAAGAGCAAATGCTCATCTATTTCACTGTGGAACAGGATACTTGTGGTAAATTTTATGATGTATCTGTGCTGGTGTTATTCACATTGCACTGTTGAGCTCGATCAGTCCACTTGGGCCAGAAGCTATTTCCATTTGATTGCACAGAATTGCTGTTTGCACAGGGTCTTTTCCCACTCCAAGTACTCTGTGATACCATCAACTGCAGCAGACGTAATTTGAAAATGACTCCAAAGCACATACTGTCCACATTGCTGTAAAACGCTTCCCAAATTATGTGGACATGCAGAGGAGGCTGGTTAGTTAAAACTGTGCTGGGCCCTGGGAGAAAGCTGCTGAAAGCAAGGCTGGTATCTCACAGCTATGAACGGACTGAAAAAAAATAAAAAAAAATCCTGCTCTGCATTATCTGTTCATAAATCCTGGCTGTATTAACATGCTTTTATTTCCTCTGACTACAAGAAAAACTGCCTGTTTCTCTCCCAACATGTCCCCATCCCTCCATCCCCACCAGAAATATCTGTTGAGCAGGGTCTATAAGAATGTACAGTTGTCAATTAAATTATGAAAATATACATTCATTTTTTGTTTCTAGCTCTGCCAAAGGTTCTCAGGGCATGCTGGTAAGCCAGGGAGAGGTCTTGTTCCTGCAGCTTCTCTGTCTCTCCTCCTCAGTTCCCCAGGCTGGTAGCCCACTCCAAGGGACAGAGAGGATCACAGCTGTGTTCCAGCCTACCACTACCCAGCATCCTGGACACTGCTTTTGGAGATATAAATTAAAAGTGCCAGGTTAAGAAGAATATTCCCAGACATATTCTCCAATTTCTACATGAGAGTTGCAACTCTCAAACTAATGCTTACAAAAGGTAACAGTTGCCTTTACTCTTGGATATAGCTTGGAGGAGAGGGATTGTAGCCACTGCTCTTAGTTCCAGCCAGTGCTGTCAGTCTGTGTATGTGATCACACCCATACAGCAGCTGGGAAAGAATATCTCCTCTGTGAACCTCAGGCTTAAAGTAATTTTTTTGGAGTCGCTCAACTCCATCTCCAGTTAGACTGAGAAGTGGGATTTGAATTATATTCATACAGGGCCTTTTATGCACTGAGCGCTGGTTTGGGTTGTTAGTTCTATCACAGCAAACATGATCAATAACAACGTTATCTGAAGCGTGTTCCCCTGCAGTTTGTACAGCTCCATGCAATAGTTTGGAGATCCTCCAAGAGGACTTCCTCTGGGAGTCGGCTCTGCAGCCAAATATCTTTCAGTGCTATGAAACGTTTCCTGATACTCTGTGTGTTTGTCCCCTGGGGGAAACCCTCACTATTTCCTTTCCCTTTAGTATCTGCTCCCTTCACAGGCTTTGGAAGGACCCCTAGGCATCCACAGGCCTGCCCATTTGGTGACATGCTTATGCTGTTTGCAGTTTTGGAAGGATGGGCCCCAAGTTCATATTTAGGCCATTAAATGAACAGTCTTTCACTTGGTGCTGGTGCTGTAATGAAGGTTCCTACTGAACTCCGTACTCTGCTGTGGGTAGGCCACACCTCGAGTGCTGTGTTCAGTTCTGGGCCTCTCACTACAAGAAGGACACCGAGGCCCTGGAGCATGTCCAGAGAAGGGCTACAAAGCTGGTGAAGGGCCTGGAACACAAAACCTATGAGGAGCAGCTGAGAGAATGGAGTTTAGTCTGGAGAAGAAGACGCTCAGGGGAGACCTTATTGTTCTCTGCAACTGCCTGAAAGGAAGCTGTGGGGAGCATGGGGCCAGCCTCTTCTCACAGATAACTAGTGATAGGACAAGAGGGAATGGTCTCAAGTTGTGCCAGGGGAGATTCAGGTTGGAAATTAGGAGACATTTCTTCTCAGAAAAAGTGGTCAGGCATTGGAATGGGTTGCCCAGGGAGGAGTCACCATCCCTGGGGGTGTTTAAGGAAAGGCTGCATGTTGTACTTAGGGACAGGGGATGGTTGGACCAGATGATCTTGGAGGTCTTTTCCAACCTTACTGATTCTATGAATGGTATGAAACCATGCCCTGCCACCAAATTCTGCATTTTTGAGCTATATACTTGTCTCCTCACAAACACGTAAGTTCCATTGCTGTATTTTTCCTTCTGATATAACACTCTCTGAGGCAGAGAAGGGAGGATGAGTCAGCCTGTAGGTTATCAAAAGATGTTAGGGGTCATGAGATAAATTTCCTCATACCTGCCCTGCAATTCCATGTAATATGCATTGTTGCTGAAGAGCAGGGTTTAGTTTTAATAACATTTAGGGGATGAAATATAAAAGCAAGGTATAATGGGATTTATTTAGGGAGAAATCATTGAACAGTCAGAACATGATAAACCAGAGTAGTGCTATACCTGCCCTGACTGAGGGGGTTAAATCCAAAATCCTGGTAATCCCAGTGAGCCCCTTGGTTAACATTGACTTCTCCATGTATTTCAGTGAAGACCCTAGGTTAAAACCCACTGACACAGAAGGGTAACCTTTCAGTGCCTGCCGACAGTTTCATCAGGACCTGAAGAAGAAGGGAAACAGCCAGTTCTCTAAGTCCTCATACCAGATAGATCTCCTTCCTCCTCTGCTCAGAAAGAGCACATTGTTGTGCTGGGAGGCTGTGAAACACTATTAATAGGAGCTGCCAGTAGTAACGGCTGAGATCCCCTGCCTCATCTGTGGGATTGCTATGGAAATGCCACCCTCGGTCACCTCAGAGTGAAAATCAACAGAGGTATTTCCCCTGCTTTCCACTGGCTGTAAATCAGTATCCCCTTCCTACAGGGGGTAGGAGCCCCGGTTCCCACCATTGCTTCAGCTCTGCACATGAAGTTCAGTGAGCCATTCCCCTCAGTGCACTAAGATTTTCAGGATTTGGGGGTGTTTGGGGCTTTATGTGTCTTTTTGTCTCATATTGTCAAACAAAAACAGAAAAACACCAGAAAGGGGAAGTGATGTCTTTTCAGCTAAGCAGTTTTCACTAATTAGCTTAATTCCTTTTTAAAAAGGCAGGTAGGGGGGAAGCGTCACTCAGGTAATGCTAGCTCTTGAAGAAGATGATATTTCAAGAAATAACCAAACCAAAACAAAAAGTGTGAGAAAGACCTGTTGTCATGGTAACAATGTGTAGCAAACTGATGTCAAACATTCTGTGAAATTATCTCACCAAGTTGTAAGACAAGATGATGAACCAAGCTACAAAGGGAGTCTGTCAGTGTTTTATTTACACAATTTTTATATACCTATTTGCCTATGTGGTATGCATATATCACACCCACACTACCACCCACAACACACAGCTGTCCCTCTGAATTGTCTTCATTCTACTCCAGAAATTCAAGGAGCTATGGGGAAAGGACAATAAGAAGCGAAGAAAGGAAAACAGCATTCAGGTGCGGTAAAGAAAACAACACTGCCTCTTTTCAGTAAAAGGTGGATGTCAGTTGAAAGGGACAGATTTGGTTCTCACTGAGGTTATTTGTTGGACTGGTTTCAGTAGTACAATTCCTGACTTGTGTCAGTGGAATTTAGACCACAGCAAAACTAACATTTTGTATGTTAATATCTTATTATTTCGTTTGTATAAGATCTTTATGCTCTGCAAATGTCAATGCATAGATATCACAAAAGAAACAGGTTTAGGGATGCTGTGTGAGACTACGTCTTCATTTAGATGCAAAAGGAAAAACAAGTTGGTGATGCAGTTTTGTGCTTGTAGATATAATGGACCCAGTGAACTGCTCAGAGCACAAAGCTGAGGCGTGTAATTACTTGCATTAGTATTTCTGCAGTCACTAAAACAGGTGTCTGAGACTCCTGGTGGGATCTTAGGAAGTCAAGAAGAGATACCATGTTTTGCAGGAAAGCAAACAGAAGAGAGAGAGCCATCATCCCTGAAGGCTAGACTGGATTTGGAAGCAGGCAACAGCTTTAGCGAACAGCAATTATTTTTCTGAACAAAATAAGAATGTGGTTTTTTTTCCCCTCTGGTCCACACTGACTTCTACATATAATGCACTTTTTGACCTTCTGTTCCTGCCCTAACCAAGTATAGAAATTTAAGCATATATATTCATCCCCCCATAGTCTTTCTAAATCTCTCTGATGTTCCCTTTCCATTTTTCTTAGAGAACTTCTTGTGTTCATTAACACAAACTCTCTGCTTCAATGAGCAATGGTCCTACCATCATGAAACTAATATCCTAATTCTGCCCTATCTTCTTGACTTGCTGTGCTCCCAGACAGATTCCACGTTGTCCACACACCCTCTCTGTTGCCTCGTCACCCTACCAACAATTCATATCCCCTGGAGCCTGGTGCACCTAACCAACTTTCTCCAGTTCATCGTGGTCCTTCTTCTCCCACCCATGTCCTTGCATGGACCATTCCTCTCCCACAGCTTATGCCAACCTCCACTCCACAACCTATTCCCTGGCTGCCAGACTATATCCCAGTTTGATTCAAAACACAATCTACTAAGAGGCCTCTGCAAAGGCTAGACACCCAAATTACACCACAAAGCCATCTGTTAACAAAACATAGATGGATTATTTGGTAAATGCATAAAGATAAGGGCAAAAGGCTATAGCTGATGTAAATCCCAGTAGCCTCCTTATTCCAGGTGACACTTTGGTTCATTGTATGCCTGCAGCAGGGGAAGCACTGTGCTCATTCTAAATACATAACAACTCATTTCTTTGATGATTGATGATCTCAACCAAGCAATTTTAGGGGCATAAGAAATGAAAAAAAAAAAAAATATTCAGATTGGTCATTCATTGCCAAAGTAAGATTTTGTTCTATACAAATAGAGTGCCTTTTTTTTTTTTTTTTTGTCTTTTATCGCACACTTCAATTGATTAAACTTTACCAAAGACAACAATTTCTCTGGATAAAAGTAAGGGTGGTTGGAATTTTTTTTCATGAGGAGTACACCAATTAGAGCAAAAAAAAACTATTTTCAGGAAACACCTGATCTCAGCAAATCTCCTGCTGTATTTTTTAACAGGAATTTTGTGAGAAAACAGGAGAAAAACTGTGTGATATTAAGCATCACATCTTTGACACTTCCACAAGAAAAAAATGATGTTTTCTCATATAGAGCAACCTTTCATGGTAAAATGAATGCTTTTTTTTTGTGTATACTTTTAAAGGTGGAAACAAGGATACAGAGATTCATCTTTCCTTCTGTTTTGAAGCTGGCCTGTGATTTGCAAAATCAGTTTACTTCTTTGTACTGTATGCAGAAAGTTGCACCAGTAAACCCTTAGCAGACCCATTCAACACCCACCTTTACTAGCAACCTTAATCTGAAATGAAAATAAAGCTCATCGCGTTATGTCTTATTTTGATTTTCCATGTTATGTTTTAGGATTTAACTGGATTGGTTTATGTCATTTTATTCTCTGAGTTCCTAGCCCTCAGGCAGCTGCATTTCTGTACTGTTTAAACATTGGAAAATGCTTCGGGGTTCTTCAGGGTCAAAAGCCTGATGTCCATGGCCTTAGTCCTTCCTGCCTGCCCCGTCTCCTGAAGCCCTTCATGCCATACTCATCAGTGCGATATAAGATGTTGTTCACAGAAAGGCAATGTTAATCCAGTGGTGAATTGGCAAGCCTAAGCATGCAATGCTCAGGAAGTTCTGAGAAAAGACTGGAAGTTCTCTCAGCCATGCAATGGGACCACCTAACACTCTGTCACTGAACCATGGCCCTGAACTCCCTGGTACGTGGTGGGCTTAGGTGGCAGGTCTGTATAAGCTCCTGAGCCCAGCTGATGGTCTGGAGCTCTGCGAGTGCCAAGGAGATACTCGTAAAGCTGCTGAAGAAGGTAGTTTTAATGCTCTAAAGAGGTGCTCCAATATTTACAAGAGCTAGAGGACTCATTTCCTTCCAGTTATTTTATATGAGAGATTAGTTTTATGAGCTGAAAATGACCATTTTCCTGGATCTGGTCTGTAAGCTGTGTTTTTATTATCCACCTGCTGAATTCCATGTGAGGAAAAAAGAGAGAGAACCCCTCATATCTTCTTATGTTCAAAGCAAAGTTACTGGGAAACATGAAATAGTGTGGAGAGTGTTGGCATCCCCTCTTTATATATCCACAGCTTTCTAACGTCTGCTAGAAATTCTGCTGAAGAACTCAGCCCTGAATCTTTCGATTACTATAATTACAGAGAGGATGGGTGGAGCTTTCTTGTTTCATTTTTTTGCTTTCTTGTTTCATTTTTTTGTTTGTTTTCTTGTTTTGTTTTTTGTTTTATTTTTATTTTTTTTTTCCTTTGGAAGCACGCTCAAGTGATGAGCTACTATTTTGTGCTGGCCCATTGCCAGGCTGCAGTTTCAAATCTCCAAACAGCCTGGAGGTGAAACTCAGGAGAGAGTAAATCTTGTGCTTACTTTCTTACAAATGAATAATAGTGCTGTTGCCTGGCTTTCTGAGGAGAAGGGAAGGGAAGGGAAGGGAAGGGAAGGGAAGGGAAGGGAAGGGAAGGGAAGGGAAGGGAAGGGAAGGGAAGGGAAGGGAAGGGAAGGGAAGGGAAGGGAAGGGAAGGGAAGGGAAGGGAAGGGAAGGGAAGGGAAGGGAAGGGAAGGGAAGGGAAGGGGAGGGGAGGGGAGGGGAGGGGAGGGGAGGGGAGGGGAGGGGAGGGGAGTGGAAGGGAGGGAGGGAGGAAGGAAGGAAGGAAGGAAGGAAGGAAGGAAGGAAGGAAGGAAGGAAGGAAGGAAGGAAGGAAGGAAGGAAGGAAGGAAGGAAGGAGAAAGAGAGAGAGAGAGAGAGGGAGAAAGAAAGAAAGAAAGAAAGAAAGAAAGAAAGAAAGAAAGAAAGAAAAGAAAGAAAGAAAGAAAGAAAGAAAGAAAGAAAGAAAGAAAGAAAGAAAGAAAGAAAGAAAGAAAGAAAGAAAGAAAGAGAAAGTATTTAATCTAGAATTGTTCCATGCTTGCAGTGGATTCAGCAAGATTGTGTTTCAGTGAAGATTTTCACTTTGTCCCCTGCCACAAATTGATATGCCACTACTTCAGAAGCGGCTCAGTGTCCAGGAATGACATGGATCTTCATGATTTAGAGCTTTAAAAACTAATTTTCAAGTGTTTCCAAAAGGAAAAAGAATAATTTTAAAACTCAGTGCCATGTACTATTTCTGGGTGTTAAAGCCCCACAATGCTTTGGTGAGGAGACCATAAATAACAGTGAGATGGTCTAGGTAGAATTTAAACCCTTTGAACATAGTCCTCTCTTTTTCTCCAATGTCCCTCTCCAAGGTCGAGCTTGACAACATTTATATATGGGCAAATCTTCTGTGTAACAGGGGTGTTTCTTGCTCTCCTTTCTTGAGCTTGATGAAGGCAGACCATGGGGGAAACTCCCTCTGTGTCTGATGTAGCACTTGTCACATCCAATCGAGTGAATTTGCAAGTAGGTATGTGTTAGATTCATCGTGTGGTTATGGAAACACCACTTTTGGACAAGGCGAGGTTACAAACTCTACCACAGGTACCATAAGTGTTTGTGATCACATACGTAATGTCTGCCCTTCATCTCTTGCTAAACATATAGATGTAACTTTACTTCAGAAGGTAAAGATTGCTTTAGCTCGCTGGTCAGTTGCTTTATCTGATATCCAGACATTCCTGTGCATCTCCCTCTGCCTCAAATGAAGGCTTTCTCCCCCTTGCTTAACACAACTGAGTTTTGAGGGACATGAAGTATGATCTCCTCCATATCCTCCAGCTCTTCACTTCATCAAACTGGTAGGAGCCTGGGAAATACGTGAAGAGGATCTGGGGTTGAAACACAGCCTGGAAAGCACCAAGTGACATAGTAAGCACCTCTTGCATCATAATGCATCCTGAAAGCACAGAAGTTTTTTGTTAAGCAGATGTAGCTCCTCTCTCTGTTTCTCCTGTGCATTTCCCTGGTGCTGCAATGACCATTGATAGGAAGAGTTTGATTCCAGAAGAGAGAGAGAGATGTGGTGATTTTTTGTTAATTCTTGAATTCTGAGCACAGCAAATAATGTAATAACATCATGCCTAGATTTCCAGAGTGATGTGTAAAATTGTCATTGCGAGAAGGTAACATGTTAGCTGGAGTGAGTAAAAGCTACAAAAAATTCCTTAAGTTCATCACTTCGAGGAATGTATTTAATAAACATTCCGGGTACATAAAAAGAACATTAGGTAGACTAAAAATACCCTGTGAACAAAGTGTAACTGAAAATAATGGGGTTTGGTATCTACCTTTGTTTCCTCTGGGAGAAATTGGAAGTCTTCTGTTTGTTTGGATTAACATTAGTGCCAGTGTTAGAGAAGTAGAAAACCACTGGTCTTGAATCTTCAATAGTTTCCAGCTGCAGTTCATGGACCTCTCTGTTGGGTGTGGGAAAGATCCTTACCTATTGTAAGTCTGCTGAAATTCATTACACAGATGCCTGCAACTCTGCTAATATAATTTTAGAGCTGTGCAAGCTGGAGAAGGTTGGAAATCACAAGGTCCAGATGCTCAGCTGGTGCAAGATGATAGTAATGCATCTCAGCTTCAGCAGACTTGGCTCTCTGTCCTTGTCTGGATCAGAAAAGATATCTCATCATTTGCCTTCATGTAGTACTTTGTACTCACGGCTACTGAACACAACAAATTTAACCAAGAAGCCACATCTGCCAGGCAGACAAGACTGCTGCAGAGCTGCAATGTATCTAAGGTCAATGGTCGATAAATCAGGCAATGACGTTGACAGACCTGATTCTCACGGTACCAGTGAAGTCCATCGCTGTGTGCATTTCAGAGTTCATATATCCAAAAGGCTGAATAAAGCACAGCAAAAAGCCAAATACTCTCTCTCTGTTTTTTTTTTTTTTTTTTTTTTTTTGGAGGTGGGGGGAGGAAGAGGGAAAAAGAGTTTGTGAGAGAGAAGCTGGAGGGTGTTTGAGGATTTTTAGGCTGCCCTAAAGCAAATGAATAACCTTGTTCTGAATCAGCCTGACTACTTAGAGTGTTTCTGAGATGTAGCAACGCTTCTGCCATCAAGGCTTCTACAATGGGAAAAAGTTTTTTAGTGCATTAATTTTTTTGCAGGGTTTTACTTTTCCCCAGAAATTTTCTTTCTGGTGAAGAAACCTGTTTCTCAGGGATATTCTATGAAGCCCACTGTTGGTGGTTAATAACTGCAGATTATGGGTTCTTTGTTATCTGTGGAGGAACACTGCTCCTTAGAATGGGGAATCTGGGAGGATCACATTCATGCTTCCTGAATCCCTAACTGCATCTATAATCCACCTCCATCAGCTAAAGAAAGTTATTCTCCTAGTTACGAACCTAGCATGAAGTTCCTCACAGGGACTGGGGTGGCACAAAGTAGATCCTCTGGGATTTTTGTTCAGGGCCACTTGCCTCCACAAAGGAATAGGTCTTCTTGCACTGTAAACAAAATTTCAGATCTCTTGGGCAAAAAGCTGACTAGATTAGCTACACAGAAAGCTCAGGTACAGTCATGGTGGGGAGGAAATGGCTTGTGAAGAGGATGGTGTCAAGTCAGGCGGCACATGGTTGTGCTTGGATAGGGGATTCTGGTTGCACATCAGTCCCCCAGCCTGATCCATCAGGGACCCTGTGAACCACCCAAACTGGCTACAGCCCCCAGCAAGACTAGAAATGTCCCAAGGATGACTGAAGGTTTGGGAATTAATTGAAAAGGGCTGCAAAGGATGCCCCTCTCAGAAACCTACCTTCTTCACCAGGTTGGGGTCATCCAGTGGAGGAGATGAGGCTAAGAACTAAGAACTCCAGCCTATAACCTCTGGGCCATCACAGAGCTTGCAGCAGACTAGCTGGATTTCAGCTTTTAGAGCAATTTCTCACCTTTCCATTTATCACTGGAAAAGGTTTTTTAACAAGGATCATGCCTCTAGCTCATCTCTGAATTGCTACATTACCTGCTGGTGAAGGTGCCACTCTTTACTCATAGGCCAAACAGTGACTACTTATAAATTATACAGCTTGACTTTATTACCGTACCTTTCATTTGTGTGTCAGAGAAAGCAAAGGCACCATAAAAAATGGGCCTGAGACAGCATTTGGTGATGGTTCCTCTGAAAGGGGACTGTCATATTTGTATCCAGACAGAATAGATATCAATTCCTCTTATATAAAAAACAAGTTTAGGGGTGGAAAAAAAATGGTTAAAATGTATTCTGATTTGCTTTTGTCTTAGAAAAGTACATAAAGCAACAGAGTGCTGGCAGAGTCAGATTTTAGAAAAGGATAAACATCTCTGTGTTGGGGAAAGGAAGAGGCTATCAAAAGCTCCTTGCGAGTGGAGAAAAAAGAAAGCTCCACGTCTCCCACTTGCTGCCAGGAAAACCCTGAGTTACCCAACACAGAACCATCGTTGTGAAGAGCTTTGCACTGCTTTAAGAGGAAGTTAGGGGAAAAGGACATAAAGATGGGAGTGAGAAAATTTCTCTTCTCATCCAGGGGGGTTGGAACTGGATGAGTTTTAAAGGTCCCTTCCAACCCAAGCCATTCTATGATTCCAAATCCTCCTTTTTCCAGCTCTGAGAAAGTCTTTACTATTGCATGCTCAGCTCATGTTGTTACTCAACCTCCACACTCTTACAGCACTTTCATTCTTTCCTGAAGCCATGTTGACAACACAACAATATCAGAAAGTGGCCCAAATTTGTTTCAAGGTCTCATCCTAGAAAGCAGTAGAAAACTTTGGCAAGGACTTTGCTCTGAAGACCTTGCAGAGTACTTGTACAAAGAAGAGCAGGGAAGCCTGGGCATATGGTAAGATAGCAGAACAAGCCGGATGATTTTCTCTGCGACCAACACACCATGTCCCAGAGAGCTGAGCTTCCCTTGACAGGGTAGGAGGCAAGCAGGGATGGTGAAAACTCATCCCTAACTGGTGAGAGCGGTGACACAAGCTCATTACAGAAGGAATACAGTCTCAGTCTTCCAATTTTCATTCCAATCTTGTGTTGGAATATTAACACTGAAATGTTCTCTGAGCTTTAATTATTGTGAATCAAATTAGGCTCTACGCATTAAGCCTACCTTGCCAGGTCCTTATGTAACAGGAGGGTTCGCATGCCTTGATGTAGGCCAGATGTTTTCTTCAGTGCATAAAATAAAAATAAATGCTTTTCCGTCTACTGAAAGTACATGCTTTATTCACATCTGTTGAAAAGATTAACAATCTCTCTTGAACTTGGTTTACTGCAACTCAGATTTGTAAATTACAAGCATTCCTTTTTTTCTCAGATATGTAATGAATTAAAAAAAATACTGTTGAGATTTTAGAAGTAGTGAAACTAAACAGCTCAAAACAGAAAACTTTGCTGAAAGTGAAATTTAACCTCAAAAGGGAACTTCATAACAATGAAAAGTTTTATTCCAAGGCTCTTCAGATTTATCTGTATTTTGATGTTTTCAGCATTGCCATTTGAAAAATGGGAAAGTAGAGCAGTCTTATAAAATCCTCTTCATCTGGGAAAATATTGAGAAAAAATGCATATCAGTTTGTTTTTCCAGTCACTCTCCTCAACCAGTCAAGCAGGGCATCAGTTATCCATGCTTGGATTTCAGCACTTCTTTCACTTCAGCTCTTTGTCTTTGAACCCTTCCTTCCCAACAAATAAAAATGTTTCTGTGGGACTTGCTGATGTCCCAGACCTGACCCAAACCCCAAGACTATTGCTTTGTGATTTTAAATTGTCCTCAAGCTCCTCTTTGCAGTGACTCCCAGTAGACTTTGGTTAGATGAAGATGAAGTGAGTGGGAAACACTAAGGAGGAGCAGATGTTACTTACTTAAATTTTCACATGATTTGTTGTCTTTAGAACATACAAACATTGTTTAGCTGTGTGGTCTTTGTGTCTTCGTTCACTCTCTCTACTCTCTTGAGTTGTTCTGACTGGACAGAAGGTGCAACGTACCCATATCAAAGGTTAGATCGTCTCTTCAGGTCAAATGATCCAGGGCTAAGGGCAAAGGCAGGGAGGGAGGAGGGGCAGCAGTATGGACATCTCCCTTCCTCATGTATGGATGCAGAGGGAGGTGAAGACTTGTGGTGTGAAGTCCAAGATAGTGGAAGAGAAGAACCTGGTGAACATCAACAGTAACATCAAGAGGAAGAGAGATCAACAACTGGAGGCAGGTTGCAAAAGTCAGGCTATTTAGGAACTGGCTGTTATTTTATGACCAAATCAGACAGAATCTCTCTCTCATTTCACCTCATCTGTCCTGCTGGGTCTTCCACAGGGTCTTTGTGCTCTGGGCACACATCTTTTAAGAAGGCACCCCTGAGGTCACAAGGGGGAGGAGGTGGGGAAGAAGATCCTTCATGTCTGCATCTGTGAGGCAAACACATCCCATCAGGCAGAAGACAGAAAACATAAAAAGAGAAGCATGTTCCCCATTTCTCTTTCCACAGTAAGTAAATCCATGCTTCCTTGAAGTGAGCCAAGCGAGGATTTTGTGAAAAGCAACAGTTACTAGATTTTTATTTAGGTGCTCAGAGAATCTAACGTGAGAGACCGATTTCAAAGTAAACCTAAGTACAGTAAAGTATTTTTTCAAATGAGCAGAATAACCCAGCATAGCGCCAGTAAAGAAACCACAACCAAAGCAGAGTGTTGCACTGAGAACATAACAGCTCAGCAGCATAATAGCAGGTGCTTTCTGTTGAAATAGTTGCTGTTTGCTGACGTAATGCTTGAGACTACTTAAATCCTTATTATTCATATTTGCAGTATTGTATGCAGTTTAGTTTCTACTAACAAGGTAAAAGACAGACATTAACTTTATTCAGCTAGGAATATGACTGTCAAATGACTATCTCCACATAAATCCCCAAGCATGCTACCAAGTGCTGAGGCAAAGCTGAGTAGTCTTGGAATATAAGGATGAGGATTTGAGGGCTCTTAGGTCTGTTCCAGACTCAGCAGGTGAGTCTGGGTGAGAATCATGGGACCTTGGGTCACCCTCGGGTCTCTTTAGCCTCTGTGAGAACCTGCAGAGATGTGGTAGAGGATGATACGTGTCCTCCTAAACTGCCTTACCAAAGGCCTGTCAGATTAATTCTCCCCTGCAGGCACCAATTTCTCCTGTTTCACTCTAATGGGAGGTCACAGTGAGTGGTGTAGAGCAGAACATCTCATTTCAGATTTCTAAAGCGTTAAGGGAGACAACTACCCCCATGTAACCTCTCCTTGATGCAGTATCTCTAAAATGAGAATAGTGATTCTGTGCAACTCAGCAGCAAGTGGTTGAAGGCACTAAGAAATCCTTATGGGAGAATGTGAAATTCTTGATGAGGGTGTATGTCACTCCAGATTTCATAAAGCCGGATAAATTTTTGCTCCCAAGATTTGATATCATCAGTAGATCGAAATACCAAGGACGACGGTGAGCAGCAGTGCTTGGCCAGGAAAGCAGGACTGCTGAGCAGCTGAGCTGTGGTGCCTGTTCAGAGCCAGCCAGAAGGGACAGAAAGTTATTGCCAAAGGACAGCAGAAGGTGCTAGGGAACTTGCAAAGCAGCTCTTCTTCAGCCAGTCCCTACCTCAGCTATTGCTGCTCCGTTAAGCCTATCTTGAGGGGTCTCCAAGTCCTCCTTTAATTATGGCATTGGCAGATTTGGTTGCCTTCTGTCCACATCAACCTGCAAGGTGACTTCACTAACATGTTTATTTGGAGGATGCAGCTGCAAGATTTCAGGGTTTTGGAGCCATTCTTGTTTACATTGTTGTCAATGCAGAGAGGCGAGGATGGTGTGGATGAAACCCAAGGGAATCTCTCTGTTAATATCCTACCCTGAAATGATGGGAAGGTCAGAGCTAGCTTCCCTGCATCTGCCAAAATCACCCCCTTTTCCCATCCCTCCCCCTGCTCTGGGGACAGAAAAACCAGCCATGCCAGAGTCAAACCAGTCCTAGGGTTCATCAAAATGTTTCTAAAGAACGAAGTTTGTGCTGCAAGAAGCCAGATTGCACAAACATGCAGATGTTTGCAAGCAAATGTCCCAAGGAAGATTAAAATCCCAAGACACTATTTTTTTCATAGCTCACATCTCATCTGCTGTCAGGATGCTTGGGCTGCTCGCTGGAGATAAATATATAGACATGACCAGCAAAGATAATAAGAGGTGGACGTTTCCAAATTATGCCTACTTTTGTGATAAGAAATAAGGTTTGTTCATAGGAGACAACAGAGGAATGATCCTCATTCATCAGGAATACAGCAATGCTTGAAATCCCAGTAGAGACTGGAGCCTTGATATCCACAGGAGTGATGAAACTTTGCTCCTAACCTAAGAACAGAAAGAGAACAGAAGAGAAAAGGACTTTGCTGCACTCCTGCATCTTATTTGAGTCAGACAGTGGGGACAACCCACTTCTGTCATCCACGTGTCCCTTTTTGATAATCTTATTCTCTTTTCCTTTTGTCATGCACCCTTGTTCAAGACTACACCCTGACTTTTCTTTGCTCTAGGGAAGTTCACACTTTAAAACATTTATGCTGAATCACTTCTATCTTATAACATTCCACCCAAAGAATTATCTCCAATAAATCTGTAAAACCCAGCAGGCCAAAAGACTTTTCAAGTCTCTCATCAAGATTTACCTCCACATTGGGCTTTGCAGCATGTCCTGACATTCAGGAAATGAGGGCTGGAATAAGTGACTCAGGGATTCTCTTAAAGACCCGTGAGATCCTTGTAAATTCATAGCTCTCTTCTGCCATGATCCACAAAAGCAGGGTGCCTTATACAGAACCTGCAGACAGATCAGCAGGTAGGCAGATGCAGATGTACCTCAGTCTTATGTTCATCCTTCCTCTTCTCCTGGGAAATCAATTTGTGCATTCAACTAATATACTTTCATCCCCACAACATATACAGTAAAACTAGCATTTTTGTTATTTGCTTTTATTTTTGTTGTTGTTGTTTTTTATTATTTTATTTGTACATCTGTAATGCAGTTATACAGCTTCCCCAGTTCCTCAGTCCCATGGGCCAAATTGGGTTAATGTCCCCATCAGTTGTATCAGCCCTCCATGCAAAAGTGCAGTTGCTTTATATGGATGTAGCTCCATGTCTTACAGCAGAGGGCTTTCTTTTCCAGCACAAGCATGGAAATACAGATGCTCAGTCCCCATTTGACCCTCCTCTTCCCCAGTTGTATTTGGGCCACAGGACCTTGTTTGGGGCTGGTTTTGAGTTTTGGAGCTCTCTGTATCTGAGTAGTGCCACTTTAGTGAGCTGTCATGCTGATGGATGTTAACATTGAAAACTTCTGAACTGGGCACAGCTGTTTTGGTTCTTCTGTTCTACGGCGATTTCAGTCTATCCCCACAGAAAAAGGGGTACAAGTTAAAACTAGAAATGGTCCTCTCCGTATTTGCACATGCTACAGTCTTTCTTCTGCAGTTCTCTGCTTCTGTCTTTTCCACGGGTTTTGGAGTTCTTCAGCTTCTGTGCATTTCTTTTTTGCACCTGATGCCTCTGCCCCTCCAGAGCTGCAAAGCTTTCCCATGGCCTCAGGCAAAAGAAATTGCAAAAATATTTTATTTAGCCTCTGAGGTGACAGGCAAAAATTGTGCTCAACAAAGATGTCTTCATAAACAGGGTCACAGAACAGTTGTACCCAATAAGCTGATCTTGGCGTGACTATTTATTTCAGCACAAACGAGCCTGCGATTCTAGTTATGTAGTCATTACGCAAAGGACTGTGTGAGACCTCAGTGACTCACGCTCAGTACTTCCAATCACCCCACGAGCTAGTCTCTTGATACGATTGACTAAACAAACGTAGTTTTCGTTTCACCCCATATAATGCAATGCAGCTATTCGTTAATGTCACTAGATCACACGTTGGCTGAGGAAAGAGCTCCCTTGGATTTTGGAAGGGACCCTGGGCTGCAGTCCTCGGTGTGCCTGTCTACCTGTTGTCTTTCCAAACAAGCCTGGCATAGGCAGCCCAGACAAGCGATTGAGTGCCCAGTGACTGGAGCGAGACTGCCTGGAGCCTCACATGAAATATGCTTGGGAGGAGTCCGAAGCTCGAAGCCAAGGCTGGCTAGGAAGAAAAAAAGGTCCTATTTTGGGTGTTCTCGCTAAACATTCCACTTGAAGGAATTTCCTTCTTTTAAGAAGGAACGTGAAATGGTCACACACCATTAAACTGATGACTTTATATTTTGCTTTTTGCGCATGGCCTATTTATAACCATAAATCTGCATAGCAGGTCAGGTGGTGAGGAATGTCCTAAAGACAACCCTTAATTATATCATTCTTGTTCATTTTCTTGCTCAAGAAGTGCTAGGCTGGGCACAGAACCAGCAATCTTCTCCCCAGGATCTCAGGCACTTCCAAACTGAACATGCCCCAAGCAGCGGGAGGCCTTCAGCACTGCCTGTCCGTGATTTTTATTTTCTTGTGAAGATCAAGCACTGAAAAATTCACTGATCACATGAAAACAGAAAAGGTTGCAAAACATGCATAAAATACCAATCTGTAAAATGACCAAGAGAATGTTACACAGACAACACAGAGAAGGTTCGGCATGGATAAAATAGAGGAATAGGAAACCCACAGAGAGGTTCTGTTTGGTTTCCCCGTAACTAATGGTTTGCATAGACTTGAAAATTAGTGCAAAATGAAGTAATATGTGGTTAACATTGGCTCCTGAATATCTTCACATATATACATTCTCATTCCCTATTGACAGTGCCTCACTTCTAACACTCATGCAGCTTTTACAGCGCGATGTCTATGGAGCCAAACATGAAACACATCAGGTATTCCTCCATAGGCAGCAAGTTTTTAATTGCTGTCTTTGGAAATCACAGTATCTTATTGATCTACTGAAACATCCAAGAACTTACCCATTTTTTTTCCTTTGTGAACTGCCATTTATGGATGCTTTTACACTGTTAGAAGTTGTTTAGCACCATGCTGCAGTAATCTTCTCAACCTGCAGCTCCTTAGCTTACCAAAAACAGTGTGATGCTCTTTGCAGATCCATTGATTTTGATGGTCATTTTTATTGAATCCCAGGCACTGCCTGTGAATAAAGTTCAAGGAACACTCACCAAAGAGACTAAGCTGCCATTCCAAGAAAGAAGAGTTTTATGTAACAACATACAATGCAAGGAGTACGTAAAATAACAATAAAATAAAACTACGGTAGTGCCAATTTGCATACTATGATGGCATGAAATGTTTGCGGGCACAAAATGCAAGTGAAAATAACATAGATACATAAAATCAAAAAGTATTTCTAAGGATACCTATAGGTAATTCATATACCAAGGCAGAAAATCCTGCTTTTTTATTTTTCCCAGCTATTTATGTCAGAAGTGTTGTGAATAAGCTATATAAACAAACAAGTGGAAAGTTATGCATGAAAGTTTCTCATCCATCACAGGGTATGCGCTGCTGTTGGGCACAGATGGATTATGGCAGCTTGTATTCTCACCCACCCCCACGTCTCGTATTGTTTGACCAGAAGAGATAGGGAATGTTCAGGCACTAGCATGCCTTCAACAGAATTCACATTGCCTTGCAGCAGTGCTGTAAATCGCTGTGCTCTGCAGATCTCCCAGGAAGTGCTACCTGTGCTGGTGTTACCACCTTGTGCACACTCAACTCCTCTGTCTTTGTCAGGCATGTAATAATAGCCATTTATCTGTCTGGAACCACCATAAAAACAAAAACCCTTCACCAGCTGACTTTTAGAGCATAGATTAATATTTCACATCATCCCCTCAGTCTTCTATAGCACTTCTTTCTCCAAGAAATGGAAATGCTCCCTCAGCATTGATTCACGAGGTGTTGGACCCGTTCTTCCCACTGTCTTGTTGGTGTCACTCTGACCATGTAGCCTAGTATCCTTCTCATAGGAGCTGCTCTGCTCCCACCCGTGTGTTCTGCTTGTTGGCCTGATTGTAGCTCGCAGGAGCTGTACGTGACTGGGCCAGATGGGAGAGTGAGTATTGCTGGGCAGAGGGCTGGCTCCGTGGGAAGGCTGATCTTCATGGCCTCTCTCATTTTCATTGTCCCTGGGATTTAGGGTGAGTTTTCAGACTGGCCTCGGAAGGGTGGAGAGGAAGTCAGAGCTATTCCTTACCCCCATGGGACAGCCGCTGCGGGTATTAAGGTTTGTCTAGCCTTTGCCTTTAAATCCAGATGGCTTTATGATTTAATTATTAAATTTTTTTTCGCATTTTTTTCCCCGTCTGGAAACCAAATCTGCACCAACAGTACAAGGAATGCATAAAACATTTAATTTATGCAGTTGTGGAACATAATCAGTGGCAGAAGCGAAAGTGGTGACCAGGAAAACAATTCAGATGGAAAACAAAGCAGGCAATGACAAAGCTTTCTTTGCACAAAGAATGACAGTTGCCATTATCAGGCTCCCACTCAGATGAGAAAGGTTCATTGCTGTCTTGGTTTTAGGTAAGATTGCAACAGGAACCAGCCTGTAAGTCTTCCCTTCTGGCTCAGGGAAAGGGAAGCAACAGATGAAAAACGTCTTTCAACAGAAAAGTGGCAGGTTTTTGTGATTAGAAGCACTCCTACAGAAATGCCAGGTTGTCTACAAGCTTTATTTCAACTCCAGGTTGAACTAGCTTCTAATGATTACACAAAGGATACCCTGTGTAGAAACAAATAACAAGTTTTAGTGAGAAATCACTTTTTATTTTATTTTGGAGTACTTGGCAAATGTGCTTGATAGTTGCTTTTGAACACCTTTTGTGTATATTAACCTCTACAGACAAGAATCTCTGGTGTCCCTTTGCTTTCCAAAATATCCTTCTATTTTTTTTTTTATTTGCCTTTCTGGCTTTTTGGTTGTAGGGTGTCATGATGCAGTCATGATACAGTCTGACTGTGAAAACATCAAGGAATTACAACAAGAGTTATCTCAGTGATGGCTCCTGGAAATAACCAGAGCAGTTCTGGTGGACACAAGAGAGTATGGAAACAACCAAAATGAAATTACTTACTATGATGCAAACCAAACTGCTTTGATTGAGCTCAGAGACTATGTTATCCCAGAAACAATCATCCTCAGGATGATACCCAGATCCTGAGATAATTCCTCATTAGTATTTTTCATAAACAGAGAGAACACAACAACAGGAGAGCAACAGAATATCAAGGAAAATGGCAAGTTTTAGCCCAAACACAAATGCTTTCTTTTGAGAAATAAAATCTGCCCTGTATTGCAATGCTCAGAGTTCAATGAGTCCAAACCAAATTCAGATTGCCAGGGTGATTAAGGACTTTGCTGGAAATTGGAAACATCAGGCTGGAAACATCCTTGGGAAGATCTCCCTTTTCAGTGTGTATTCCAGCAAGCAGATGGAAGGGGTTGGGAAAGGTTGCATCTAGTGATATTTCATCCCAGGTACTGCAAAAAAAATGACCCCAGGAAACATAACCCTGGTCTTGTTCTGGGAATTGCTTCATATTTCTTACAAAATGTACAAGAAACTGTGTATTTGCCCCTCAGCCTGTGGGAGGACAAAGAGAACGGACAAAGCAGTTTTGAAGTCTGTTCGATGTGTTTACCTGTGATTGCTGCAGGTGTGGTTTCTTTTTTTTGTTGTTGTTTTCTTTTCTTTTCTTTTCTTTTCTTTTCTTTTCTTTTCTTTTCTTTTCTTTTCTTTTCTTTTCTTTTCTTTTCTTTTCTTTTCTTTTCTTTTCTTTTCTTTTCTTTTCTGTTGATTTTGCTGTCGTGTTTTGGGACCTGTCAACTGCAAACAGATGTGGAATTATCAGTGCTTCAGTAGTGTTTCCCACTGTGCTACCTGCCTTGAAAATCAAGGACTTGTGCTCTAACTTCACTGGTACTAAACTGATTTTCCTTTTCTTTTGGAAATCTTACAAATAGAATTTTATTCTAAGGTGACAGAGAAAGGTCACCTTCACAGACAAAGTGTTCAGGACTCTTACAGTATTGGGAAACCAAGCTGAGATTTGCTCACCCTGTACCAAACCCATCTCTCCCTTGATCTCTCAATCCAAATGGCCATAGATGTGGTAACTATTAGAGGAAAAAGAAGAGGGCTGCTGAAATAAGAACACAGACACTACAGCTACAGGGAAGTAGGAAGGTATCCCATTGAAAACCCATCCTTGTACATCTTCTGGTATACACCCAGAGGTCTGCCTGCCTTGACTTCCAGGAGACTTCAGATAGCCCTGCCCTTACTTTTGGCTGTAATGCTGGTTTTCAAAAGGATTGGCTTAGAAGCAGAAAGGCAAAGAGGAATTCTGGATATTTTTTTTTCAGAGTCTAAATGGTAGATGAACTCTTCTGGCAGTCTTGCTTTGATGGTAGGTGACGAGCAGGTGAGCATTTGGCTGAAAGCTTCAGAAAAAATCAAGCCAGTGATGCTATATAATAAAATATATGGATGGCAAAGAGCTGATCTCCTAGCTTATATTCCTCTCAGCATTGCAAAATTGCCATCAGCAACACATTTTCCAGAATCCATTTTCATGTTAGACAAAGGCTTGTGCTTTCAATCTGTGCAGTGAGGGAAAGATGAGAGAAGAAACGGCATCCTGTTTCTTGGGCAAAGGGCTTCTTGATGAGCAGAGTCTGAAAAACTGCTCCAAGGGCAGGCAGTTGTTTTTCTTCTCTCACACTCACCTGTAAAGTCCAAGCTGTGAGATTCGTAACACCAGGCACTCCTTGCTGGTCCACCATAGGATGGTGGCAGTGGTATATCTGGCAAAGTGGTGATAGAAGTAACAGCAAGAGCCACAAAGCACAGAAAATGCAAGGTATGAAAGTGCTGGCAACGTCTTTTTTTAGGTCAGCTAGTACAGCTGAAAACAAGTGTCAAAATAAACCAACAACAAAAACATTTTTCTGGCTCATAGTCCAATTTTGAGATCCTGAAAGCTTCTTTCTTTTTAAACCATCTGGTAATAGCTAAGGCTGGGGAAAGATGCTATCTCTTACACAAACCCCAGCCTAAGGAAATAAGTTCTTTGTTTAGTACTTGATAATCTGACCTCCCTTCAACTACAGTCCCCTGTACCCTGCATTTATTAAATTCTGTTATGAAACTTAATTGGGCCAGAAATCCCTAAGTATATATATTGTTTTGCAATTATAGAGATTAGCTGAAGACCTTTCCAACAGAGGCACTGATCGCAGAAATCCTAGGAGCCAGACTCACCCTACTTGGTTCATTAATGTGCCTTCTGTAGTCATTTATGCCTGTTCCAGAAAAGTGGAGAAGTCTGGGCCACATTCTGCTCACAGCCTCTTTAGTAGAAGGGCAGAGTAATATCAGCCCCACAACTGCAATTGTGTTGCAGTGGTGTAACTGAATTGGGATTTACTCCTGGTGGTACCACCAGAGAATCAGACCCAGGATGCAGAACCAGGGACATCTTTAAACTGTCTTCCTCCATGTGTATGGCCAGTTACTTTGGCCAACTGACATTGGTGCTGATTTATGCCATAAGGCATGGAAAGAAAAGTGCAGGAGCAAAAGCAAGCATCAGGTGCTCCTGAGAGAGCAGAGCTCCTTTGTGACAGAGTAAATTATTCACTTCAGCGCAGGTCTGACTAACTCACCCCCTGGATCTGAAAGTACTTCTTGGTCTAAATGAAGATCAAACTGAGAACATTCAATGTGTGCTTAGATTAGCAGAGAAGACACTGACCCCATCCTTTAAATCTCTTAAGATGCATAATTAGGTTCTGGAGTTACAATGAGAACTTTTGAATGGAACTAAGGTTTGGTTTCTTTTTTTTTATTATTTTATTTTTTTCTTTATAATAGCAGGAGTTAAGGGCAAGTTTTGAAGAGTGGTGGCAAACAACCTCTTCTCTTCTGAAGTCTCACCATCATGCCTGGGTGATGTGGCTGAAAGTACTTGCTTAAGAAAACACAAACTACTGGAATCGGTTCAAAAGTCAACAGAGAAAGTCCTTCCTCCGCTGTCAGCTAGAGGTTAAGCTAGACACGATATTGCCTCTTGTGATTAAATACTGCAAAATCCTCTAATACAGGGCTTGTCTGTGTGCTTTCTGTAAACAGGGGCATACTTGCTCTGCTACTAGTCCAGGCTGAGGCATGAATCATCTCCTTTCCTAGTGCTGTTTGGCCATGCTAGCAACTAACGGTGCTCATGCTGCAGTGCCCCATCGTCCACAGAACATATGAACAGCATCAGAGTCCCACTAGCTTTATTCAAGAGTAGAGTGGGGGACAATTTCCTCCCCATAACCGCATATCATTAGGCTATTTTCAGGAATTCCAGGACTTTGAAGTAACAGCAGATACTTTAATAAACTTATCAGTTGCCTTCAGGTTGTTGTCTACAAATCCCAGGGGGAAGTGTGGCCTGTGGCCTGCTTCCGAGCCCATGAAAAGTAATTAGGAAATCAAAGCTATTGTCAGCAAGCTTCAGTGTGCTATTTTAGGATCTGCCACTCTGCAGAAAACGTAGAGATACCTACAAATCAAAAAAAAAAAAAAATAAGGCTGAGGACTTCTGCACCAGGGAAAGTCTACAACAGCCAGTGTCTCTCTTTGTATAGCTGTAGACTCTAATAGATTTTCTTCCCCCGAGAGCACCACAACCCCTGGAGGATAACTGCACTCCTGCCACTGATGGACAATCTCTGGTTTTCACCCACTGTGACATTCTGTGAAAAACACCAAGCACACTGTTTTTTTCCTTGCTGTTTTTAAAACTTCCCAGCAGAAATGACAGATCTAGGGTTTGGATCTCTTTTGCTGTTAAGTGTTTTTCAATGTCATTTACAGCCTGTGCTGATTTCCATGAGATACGTGCTATCAGACTTGTGCTATCAGACTTGTGGTTGCTTCCTCCTCTCTGGGTTACTGCTTTGTCTTTAACTTGTAAATGAAACATCATCCCCTTTTGTCCAGAAATGGTTTTCTCACTCCCCTGTGCATTAGACGTTTTGCTGCTGGAACAGTTAATTTCTCTCCACTGCCATCTCCCATAAGTTACTTTCACAAATGTTGACTTAGGATGTCTGAAAGACTCTGTGCTGATTCCTAAATCTACCAAACTCAAGAAGGCACAAGCATTGTGGAAACCAAGGTGTTACTGTGGCACAACAGATCTTCCCTCATTTACTTGGGTACCCAAAAGACCCGGGCAATTTGAATTTATCCAGCATTTTAAGGAGAAAAGAAGGCTGCAGGAGAAATGAGGCATGTCACACCGTCAAACCTCACATATAACTGTGTCAACAGGAGCTGATCTCTTCTGAACCTGAGCCTTTGTGGGCTTAGTCTTTGCAGAGCCATCAAGGCAGATTCTGACTGCTGCTCAGGGCCAACTGAAATCAGCACACCCAAACCCTCCTGAAGCACAGGGGAACTGAGGGAGATGAACTTCCTTGCTCCTAATGATTCCAGCAGCCCAAACCCAGGTTGCAACAATTGCTCTTTTCCTGTTTCAGCAAGCAGAGGAGGATGCTGTTAAGTGCAGAGAGACCATTCATCAACACTGGAATACCTATGGAGGGTAAACTTTAGAGGACTAATAGTCTTGTCTCTGCTTGCCTACAGGTGTAAGAAACTTCCTTAAGTAAAGAAGAAAGTGGGTTGCAGACACAGGGCAGAGAAGTAGACTTGCTGACATATGAACTGCATGTTCTGCTTTTCACTCTTCAGTATTTGTAATCTGAAAATAGTCAGACTACTCCAAGTAAGGCACAAAGACTCTAGAAGTTCTTCTGTATCAAGATGAAGTCCCTCAACAAAGGGGCCATCCCCAATAGACCATTAAATCTACCACTTAAACAGAGATTCACAATGTCTTAATCAACTGAGGAAGGGGCCTGACTAAGGATGGGTCAAGCATAAAAGGATAAATCTTCCTTGGTCGGGACCAATGTCATATATTGATAATCCTGGGAGGATTTTTCTTCTGTGAATTTTAATTCCATAAATTCCTCCACCTTTTTTTCTGAAGCCATATAGGAGTTGAGCATCCATAGCATCTTAAGATGAAGACTGCTGCAGGTGACGGCATGACTTATAAAAAGGATTTTTCTTTTGTCTGTCCCCTTTCAATTTCTTTTCACACTGTTGCTAAATAAATAAATTAATAAATAAATCCCTTCTTGGGCTCTTTAAAAACTGCTTTGTGTTAGATATGAGAAGAAATTAATTCTCTCTGCCTTGAAATGGGTGAAGTTTTCCTACACTCCCATATTCAATCCAGCAGACTTCTCTTTAAGAAAGTCAGAAATGAATTGGAGGAAGTCCAGGGTTCAGCAAGAGTGGCAGGTGTGTTAAAAATTGACCTGAATGAATCAATGAAAAGAACTGAGCTTTTTCAGTCTGGAAATAAGGAGACTGAAGGGATGATATAATAGTCTGCCTTTCTGAAAAAAAATACTGCATATAAAAAGACTGTGATAGTTGTGCTTTGTGTCTGAAAAATACTCTTTGGGGCAGGACACAAAGTAATTAGATTCCTTTGCAGGAAAGGAGATGTTGGTTAGAGATGCAGGCAATCTTTCTGACTATAAAGCTCTCAGCAAATGGGGTTGGAAGGGTGGGAATCCCCAAGCCCTGGAAAAGTGCAGAAAAGTGGCAGTGACAGATGGATGGTCTTGGGTCTGCTCCCACCTCACAGCCTGCCTGGCCACCCGCTGTTCCTGCAGCCCTGACTGCGTTCAGAGGGTGATCAGTCTTTGGTAGAGTCACCTTAGCTCTTCTGCCAATCTTTCACAAAATGGTATTTTCATTCTGAGCATGACTTTTTGATCAGATAGACTTGCTTGTTTTCTCAAAACATGGGTGGGGGATGAAAATGAGAGACAGTAACCCCAAATTTATGTTTTTCCTCTTTTTTGCTTGGTGAATTTCAATATAAAATACTTACATATGTGCCTGGCAGGGTGTCATTTTCACTAACTTTTGCATCCTCCTCATTTTTCTTTACAAGAGAGCTCATTGTCTTTTTAAAGGGAGAGTGTACAAACAGACCATGTTCTTCCACTTCAGAAGCAAAACAGATACTTGGAAAAAGAAAAAAATCTTGGGTTGTTTCTTTGTTCCCTTTAATTTTTTGGGGGGAGGAGGTCAAGGTGCAGTGACGGGTTTTCTTTGTGTTGAACACCAGGATTTCATTCATCAGTGCAGGTTTAAAACTCCTGCAGCTTTGGTTGCCAAGTGATGCTGCAGTTGTGCTGGGCAAGCTGGTCTCCAGGCTCTGCTCCCCTTGCCTCTGTGGTTCTGCAAGCCCAATACACCCCATTCCTGCCCCAGATGCCTCTCTGAAGAGGCTCCAAGCAAGTCATGCTCAGGGAAGCCAGCTGGCCCTATGGGTAGCACTCACCGTCCATCGAGCAGTTTTTCCCTGTCTGCAGGCAGAGATATGAAGGTGGGCATCATCCTAGGGGCTTGGTTCAGCGTCTGTCCTACAGCTGGGCCACAAATTTTAAACACCACCTTCGACTGCTCCCTATTCTGAAGACCAAATTCCTCCTTCTCCCCATCCCTGCTCTCTGGCCCACCATCCAATCCTGAATGTGACAGAGGTTTTCCCACCCCACTAAATTCAAAATGATCTTTAACAGCACAAAGCCAATTTGCTCCTCTTTGTGTCATACTTTCAGGCTACCTTGTAACCTCCTGAAGGACAGATATTTGCCCTCATATGGGGCTTTGGGTTTGGAAACCTCTTTGATGGTTTCAGTAGCTTCACCTGCTTGCACTTCACCCCATTGCAACACATTTTGTTATTGTGCTCTCAGTTCATCTCCAAATTTTCAGTCCGCAGACCCAACACAAAAAACTGCCAATGTTATGTCAATGGCTTTCAATCTGATTTTCCGGGGGAGCCACTTCTTTTTACCCTGCATCAGTACAAATCTTTGTATAATAAACAGAAACTCACTAACAACAAGCCCTCTGTTTTTCTTCTCCATAGATCCTGTGATACTTCAGGGACTCCCTAACTTCCAGATCAAAGTGAAAATCATTTTGGATTACGTTGCAATAGATATGATTACTCAACTACAACTTGTCTACAACTTTTAAAATCCTCTAAAGATTCAGCTTCAATAACAATTTGTGGCAATGAGTTACACAGATGGCTCATGTATTGTTAAAAAAGCACCTGGAAAAAATACCTCCCAGATTAGCTGAACAACCAGCTACTATTTCTGTAGTGTGCTCTGTGCACCGTCATATTTTTTATACCATTCAATTACATCTCTTCCTGCTGTTATAAACTACATAACCAAAGGCTTTAATTTTCAGTCTTTCCTTGTGAAGCCCACCTTGCAGAAATATTAATCATTTCTGACAGTGTCAAAAGAGGTTGGTGACTTGTGAAATAGGCTGTACCAGCACTGAAGAAGACAATCATATTGAAGCCGTGTTATTGATGGCACAATGGTGTTTCTAGGTCTGAGGAGTTTCTTGGAGCTTCAGACATTGTGAGAAAACTTTTGCAGAGCTCTGTGAAGTCTCCAGACCTGTGGAAGGCCAGACATTCAAGAATTCCAATGATGTCTTGCAGACATATAAAATAGCTCCAGTGAGGGTATCATTCATTTGCCAAAGGACTAAATAAAATGAAATCCATTTACGTGGTATTGATTTGTAGTAACAAGGGAGTTTCTGTTCTCTGCTCTAGAAAACAATGGAAATCTTATAGCATCCCAGTAGAGTAGGGAAACTGAGGAAAAAATACTGTGAACTAGTTCTGTTGCTTTTCAGCATACTTTCCTAAGGAAATAAGGCAACACCGTTACACTGTGCATGTCATCCACCTTCTTGTGACAGCCCTAAAACAATTTAGCCCTTTTTTTTTTAACAGTGTTCACACAATTTGACAAGCAGGGTAAAGTCTGAAAGATATTATGTCATATGGAAGATAAAAATTTTCATTAAAGTAGTAGGTGGAACTGATCCCCAGTGCCTCTGTGATGCAACTGGAGCCCGTAGCTTGTTTCACATCAGATATTCTCCACTCAGAAGAGCTGAGCAATATCTGGGCTCCCTCTTTGTATCTCCTCCATCTGAGCAAGATTCTCTCTAACCACACGATTACTATTGCTCTTTAGGGAAACAGAGCTTTTATTTTCTGCTGATCCTTTTTAGCCCAGAATGGCAAACTGCTATGTACATGATAATGTGAGCTAAAGGCTAAGAAAAATTAAAGCATAAGCAGGAGGAGAGCATGGCTTTTATCTTTGCCTTGTTATTGTTCACGCCACTGTCTTTCTCAGCACTTCTCTCCCACTTGTCTGGCAAATTAAAAACATAAGGAGATAAAATAAAAGATTTCATTTCCAAAAGTTCCCTTTTTTTTTATTGAAAATGGTTTTCGAGCCCTTTCTGTTCTGTTGCAGATGGGACTCCAGCAGTCATGCTTTCTTCCAAGCATGAAAGGGCTTCAGACATTCAAGAGCTGTGCTAAACATTTGCCACATGATGCAGAAAATCAATAATAGCATTTTGGAGCATCTCCAAAGCAGAACAATCCCGCTAATGGCCAGGTCAGCATGCACAGTCCTTATAGCCTGGCATTGTCTCTGTTTCACTTCTGTGTAAACCGAGGTGCAGAAGACACCTGTGAATTTATTGCGGAATAAGCCAATACTCTCGAAATAGAAAGCTTATCTGTTACTGCCCTAAAGGCTGGTCTAGCCTTTTGCAGAGCTGAGTTCTAAGGCTTCCCTCCATTGTTTTCCTCTGCCCTGTGCCCCTCTGCTTGGAGAGGCCATGGGAACTGGGAGGCATCTGCCCGAGAGTCCTGCAGTCGTGCAGTCAGGTAAGAGTCATGCAGTCAGACAAACTCCCAGCCCCAAGGCGATCAGTCGGTTCTGAGCACCCAGTTGCCCACAGATATCTGGTTGTGAGGCACACCTTGCACCATATTTATGTCTTTTCTTCCAAACGGGATGATTTTGTCTGTCCTACCTATTGGGGAATGATTCTTAGCTGATGGCATCCCCTTAAACTGTGCTGTCTAGGAAAGCACCATCACAGGGTAAAACCACATCAAGGAGTATGCAGGGCTGGAGGCTGAGCTCTGGGATTCTCAGTGACTCAGATGAACACAATCCACCAGTGTATGATAGCACTTCCAAACTAGGTCTTTGCACGGCACAGAGATGCTCAGACAAGGATGAACAAATCATGGCTGTCTGCAGTGATGCATGGTGGAAATGTCTTCTGCTTGCAGTAGCTTCTTCAGTGGGGGGATTTTTGTTAACTCCAGTTTTGTCCCGGAGACATCTGTCGTGAAAAGGTGGCCAGACAAAATCACAAAGGGTGCATTTGTCATTCGGGATCAAAGACACACCGGCAGAAAGCAGGACTTGCCCTGAGGTTTTATATATCTCTGCTGCTCATTTCTGCTTCCAGAGACCACAGAAGTAAGGGAGAAAAAATAAAATAAAATAAAATAAAATAAAATAAAATAATAATAATAATAATAATAATAATAATAATAATAAAAACCGCATATGGTCTTTATTCTCTTATCATGCACAAGAGCGGGGAAAAACACAAGTCACCAGTAAAACCAATGTCTCTTCTGGGGGAAAAATAAAAATAAAAAAATAAAAGAATGCATCTTTTAGAGGCTGTTGACAGACACCAGGGAGTGTTGGTAGTGCTGTGTGGTCAGAGATGCCCTCCCTATTTATAGCCATCGACAATACTGAGGAGTCGGATGAAAGGGGAGGCACAGAAGTGACAACTTGACAACTGGATTTTTAAAGCCAATGAAAGCATATTTAAGATGGGGATGGGATGTACCCCGTGCTCTGCTTTAAGTGCCTCTTAACATTTCTGAAATGAAGTAGTGACTTCTTGTGTGCCAAATTGTGGGTTGATTTTTTTTACTCTGATCTCCATGTCCTGCAGCTTTGGGCAAGCATTGCCACAGCATTAAATGAGCAGAAAAGACCCTGTCTTATATCTATCAACATTTGATTAAAAATAATATAGAATAAAATAATAAAATAAAATAAAATAAAATAAAATAAAATAAAATAAAATAAAATAAAATAAATATTCAGTAGAGCCAAAAAGAAGTTAGCATCGAATGCCACAAGTACTGTTTGCCTTGTGTTGCAAAGGAACTCATGGGACACATTTGCAATAGTGCCTCACAATCTTTATGGTCCATGAAACATTCATTGTGACTACTTCAGGCAAGCAGTCACCTCCCCCGGGGTCTGTGCATATGCATAAAGCTAATTTTCAAGCTGTCTTTCCCAAATTCTTCTGCCATTTCAGGGCTGCAGCTCCCCCTGATCTGTGCCCACTCATGGGCAGAACCTGGCAGGACGTGGAGGTCGTTGAGCCACAGGGCACTGATGATGCAAAGGTGTTTTAGATGTGACTATGGGATTGCTATCACCAAGTGCCAGAAGGGCTTTTCCAGCATGGAAAACCACCATTTTTATGTCAATGTGTTACAGGGCTTTTATTTATAAGGTGTGCTGTGGGGATTGTAGGGTATTTTTTGCTTTCTCAGACAGTGGTGCACGGTGGGCAGTGCGTTGCTCAAAAGACTCAGTTGTTTTTCCAGCAACAATGGCAGGAAATACATGACCAGGGGCAATTAACTTCACCAGCGAGAGCCTCAGTTGTTCTACTGTTAAATGAGGTAAAGAACTTTGCCTTATTTTTGATGAAGCAAAAAGTTGTGAGATCTACTAATTAAAAAAAAATCAACATCAAAAAACAGTTTACTAAAGCAAGCTCTTTTAAAGTACTCTGTGGGTAAATATTCCTCACAGGCAGCAAGAAAGAGAGCAAAGAAGGCAGCAACAAGTTTAAAAAATACATAAATGCTATCTCTAGCTTTTCCTCTGCTCTTCCTCTGCTTTTTCATACATCCCCAAAATTTCTACTTTTCTTGAAAACTCCAAGGACATGACTTTGCTCACAGGCAGACGTATTTATTTAAAAATAGGGGCAAGAATTATTCTGACTTTCAGAAAATAAAACAAGGATCTTTGGGGAAAGAGCAAATGAAATGTATGTGAAAAGTCATCTCTTTCCACTTTTCTACTGAATGAGAGAGGTGCTGGAGGCAGAAAGCAAAATGAAGCTTAGCAAGATCCTTGGTGAGGAAAAGTTTCCATTGTAGACTCAGGCTGGGCTGAATTTTGGGCAATTCTTTTGTGCAGACTGGGAGGAGGACGGGGATGGTGTGTGAAGAGGGAAAGGGAGGTCAGGACTTTCTCATAGGAATCCTGAGCAGGAAGGGACCTCTCAGGTCGTGGAGTCGTGTCTGGGGTATCCCATCCCACCACATCCTCTAGACCCCATCGTCAACCCAGGAAGCTCCACGTCATGCTCAGCTACCTTAGTCTAGGGGGGGTGTTATTATTTAGTCATCAGTAATAATATGTTGTGAAGCTATCATATAGGCACTGTCCTGAAAAACAGTAGAGATGTTAAAGCTGAAGCAATTAAGATCCTTGACTATTTTTTTTCTTTTTCTTTTTTTCTCCTTTAGAAATCCATCCAGAATTCTCTACGTTAATCAACAGCATTAAGGAGGCTCTCACCTGCCAGGAAATGCTGAACTTTGACTTCCATGAGAAAACAGAAATCTGAGTGTGTAGATCTCATCATGTGAACACATCCCAGCACAGACTTGCATGAGCTCATTACCTGCTCTCTCTGGAGCAATGAAGCACAGCTTTCAAATTGGTTTCCTGCAGTTTTGTCCTTTTTTTTTGCCATTTCAGAGTCTCACCCAAATGGATAATAAAAGAATGTTATGACTGTGCGTGCAAATATAATTTAATGTAACAACTTTCTGAGCCTATGTTTAGTTCAGGTACCGCCAGGGACATTTCTGTTGCCTGGCCATTTCCCCATTCTGCTGGAAAAAGTTAAGCTGCTGAAGGGACAATCACGATTGCTAGGTTGGATGGCTGATGGAAGGGACAAATAGCTTTGGATACGTCTACTCTTTTGGACAACTGACAGATCGAAACCATTTCAGGGATAATCATTATCAGCATATCAGAATAATTAGTCTCATTTTCCGGTGGATAACAGCTACTAACTACAGCTCAGCGCTTTGTGGCACAAAGCCATTTTTCTAGCTGTTTAATGCAACCAGTCATTGACCCTTCGGGGGTCTGCTCAGAGCTGTTCTGCAGCCCAGGCAATTGGATCAAATCTAACTGCTCTGGACTGAGACCAAGAAATTCCTCTGTAAGTGCTACATGGGTGGACCTCTCCAAAATGGATTCCAGTGTGAATACCAAGACCTGGTGCTCAGCTGCTCCATGATGTTGAATGTATAAACAATTTAAAATAACAGAGTGAATGCTGTCGGCCATGCTGTCTTTAAAAGCGGTCTTTTCCTGGGACAAAAGTATTTTGGTTGACAGGGCTGGAGCCTGAGACCCTTAATGTATTCTCCATATGTATAGAATGTAAAGAAGTTGCATTCCCCTAAAATGCAGGAACTTTCAGGCTTGGCCTAGAGGGACCAACATGACCATAATTCGGTGTGTCTGTATCTGCTAGACTAAGATAGGTTTTACCTCTGCACCTGAAGTGCCAAGGATTTGTAAAGCACACAGGAAGTCTCAGGGCATTTCCAGATTCCACATTGCTCTCAGAAACACTCAGCTCACCTGCACCCAGGTAATTAGGAAGCTAAGACCCTTTACATAAGAGTTCGGTCACCATCATTTATGTGTTTATCCCTCAATGCTGGTTGCTGAAACACAGGCTTTGAAGGGTAAAAAGTGGTATACTTGGAAAGCCGTGAATATTCATGAATTGAAACTGGAGTTGTGACCCCATCTTTTCACCAAGACATCCATCTACCTAAGAAATTGGCTGCCTGCACAAAGGCAGGACGCTCCAATATTGACTCTTGAACACCTCAGAGACCAGAACTTGATTTATTCCAAGCTCATCTTCATGACAGTTAATTGAAATGTTTGCTGTACTTATTAGCAACAAGAAGACAACTCATGAACAGAGGAAAACAAGTCTTAGTCATGGTACTCTCTTCCATGGGTTCCATCATATGGAGAATATGAGACTTCTTTATGTCTTCCCAACTGGAAGCTTACCAAGAGCCCTGTCTCTCCCTGTCCGCTCTGCAATCATTTAGTACGACTCTCATTTTCAGATTAGCTCTCTCTTCACTCTAAGAGCTCATGAGAGATAGTGCTACTCCTACCTGTGCTCTAGCATGCAGACAAAATTTCTCCAAGCAGGTTGCTTCACTTTCCATTGACCTCCTTCTATTGTGTGCTCCTCAAAGAGCTGCTTGAAGAATCAGTGGAGGCAGAGTTACAAGTCATCAACACTTTTCCTAGGCATGTGGCTTTTGCCTCAAACCCTTCACGTCTTTTTTAATCTCATAGTCTTTCAAAGTCTTTGAGCAAAGCTCCTGTTATAATGCCATTACTGTTGTGTTGACTGGCAGCTTGTTGCGGCTCTGCATTGCTCATGTGCCATCTTTCTTAAAGCTTTCCTATCTTGAGCCAATTAATAGATGATGCTTTTTCAAAGGCATCTCAGCCTTGACATTAGCCCTTGTAAGTGGCCCTAACACTGTCTGTAACTATCTTGAGCTTCACCTCCTGTGTGCTGAGACTGTCATTATTTCATATGGAGTGGTTCCTTCTGCAAATTGCTCCCATGTATTTGACTATTTAATAGTTATTGGCTGTACACTGAAGTGCTCTTATAAATTCTCTATTGTTCTCCACTAGACTGTGACAATCTCCACGCTCCAGCTTATCAGCCTCTGTGAACTGACACTATTTCATATTACATTAATAGGCATAAATGCATGGTTCAATATGAAAGACACCCCAAATTTCGAAGTGCCAGACTCAGTCTATTTGATTATTTGTAAAAGGCATGGGCAACTTTGCAATGGATTAGACATAGTGCTCTCCTTTGGAAGCAAAGTCACGAGGGTTACCTAAAATCTGCTCAGAAATGGATGCTCAGAAAAGAAATATGGTTATCCCTTTAGACTACACTAAACATGCTGCCACAGGATTCCTAAAATACTTTAGATTATAGTCTTATCTTATTTTTCTATGGAGGAACTTTACATATCTTGAACTCAGCAAATATATAGTTTACTTAGCTTAATTACTCATTAACATAACATCCCTGTTTTCATTACCAGTAGAGTCATGTGCTTGATATCACACTGAAGTCTGAGAAAGGCTGCAATTTCAGCATAGTCGAACATAATTGAAAAACATTGCATGGTTGTGGTTCACAGTTATTTGCTTAGTTTAAATACACTCTGCTAAGTAGATATTGGTTGTCATTTCATTCCCTCCCTACCTTGGAACCTCAGTTACTCTTTCACCTTAACATCTGTGTTAAATTGCTATAAATGACAAATGCTAACAAATTCATGTGCCAGTCACACAGGTCAAGAAAACAAGCAAATATAAGATTAATACAAGTTAACCTGATGCTGTTTACCTGATAATTAAAGTCTTGAAATATTGCCTTTCACTGTTGTTAGTAATGAGTATTTGTAAGTCAGTTGCCACATGAGATCATTCAGTATTTTTCCTGCCTTATGAGTTTCAGCCCTGATTTTAATGAGTGCCATTTTAGTCTAACAATGTTCTTTAGAGTCAAAGTTAGCAGATTAATATGCACATAAAAAATAGATACATCACCTCTAATATCTCCCTGGTGGTCAGGTTTTACTTTGCATTACTGAATCATTATGGATAATTAATATTGGCATGATTACAGCTTGGTAAATTAAACTACATGCCCATGGAGTAAAATACAGAACCGCAGAAGAACTTTATTGCAGGTGAGTCCACCATGAGAAATCTCAGTGATTTGTGGCTACCTGCTCCAGCCTCTCTGCTCTGGAAGGCTGTTCTCCCTCCAGGTCATAACATTTTGTTAAACCTAAACAAATACGTGGCGCTGACATCCCTTGTGTTGATATGTGCTAAAGGCACTGCATCAGCACAGGAATTAATTGCTCTCTGGCAAGCAGCATGCTGCCAGCACTGCTCTTGAGGTGCCAGATGCTGGATGAAACCTCACCATTTCTGAGAGATCCAGACGTTCTCTGCAGAGCTGTTTTTTTGTTGTTGTCTTTTGATTCTTTCTTTTTTTTTAAGTTTTTTTTAAAAGCTAAATATAGTGTTTAATTTGTAATTGGCAGTGACAACAAAGTTTAGTGGCCATATAAGAAATTGCCAGAAATATCTGAGCAAGAGCCTTTGCAATAACCTGTGCCTCAGCTTAGATTGCTGCTGACCCCAATTTATGAACAGATAGGAATTTGTAAGAACAATCTTGTGCATTGACACTTCACAGGAAGTTCTGCTCTGTACAGTGATGTAGTTTCTGCTGGTTGTGTCCATAAAACACAGCTCCAATGTTCCAGACAGGCTACATGCTGACCATCACAGGTCCCATTCCAGCAGCAATAAGGGATGATTCAAATGATGTGCTTTCCTTACCATCTCTAGGTTTTCTGTTACATGAACTGGTATTTACAAAGATGATGATTTCATTTTTTCATTTTCATTTTTCATCTTTTACAAAGGTGACGATTTCATTTATAACATATAGGGGGACCAGCAGTGTAAAGCAGATTACACTGAAGAAAGAAGCTTGCTCTCACAAGAATTTCTGTTTCTGTAGGATCAAACGTGGTTTTTGAACTTTCTAGAGTATTAACTGCCCACAATTTGCTGAGTTCATCTTGTAACTTCCCTATAAAAATAACCACTACAACTTCTTTTACATGTCCAAAGATTTTTTTTTACATTTTTTTTTCTGACAAAAAATATTCCACGTTGTGTAAAAATAAGAGACCAGATGTAGGAGAGAAACTGTATGATTGACTTCACCTTTTTCTTCATCAGGAAAGTAGTTGGCCTCATCTCCTCCCCTTTCCCATTTCCTTAACCATTGCAACCAAACCATTAAGTTCTCCGGTATTTGTTTTTCATACCCTTCCCTGCCACTTTCTATCCAAACTTTGGCTAAAAGGTACTAAGATTTCCTGATGCTTTCAGTGTTGTTTTTAACTCGTTTTTTTCTTAGAAGCCTCATTGCCAGCACAGAAACCTAGATTGTCATGTTTTACTTTTTCCTTGTCTTCACCTTTCCCATCACAACCTTTCACTTTTCACCTTTTTTTTCACCTTTTCACCACCTATCACTTTCTGTTTTCAGCAGGCTACTAAGACTATCCATATCTTCTGTGACCAGCACTAAAAATGCCCTTTATGCCCAGCTATGTGTAGAGCATAAAAACCCTCAGGGGAAGCTGTGCTTCACTTTCTTGTTTGCTCTGGCTTTAATGCTGTAAAGTGTTTCAGAGTGACCCTTGTCTGGAAGACATTTCACTGAACAGAAGTGTTTTGTTGCAGCAACACAGTCATCTGGTTATTCCTGGCCCTATTGCAAGTTCTGTCAATGTCAATGTCAATGCAGTGTGGTTTGTGTTGGGTGATCATGCAAAACAAATCCAGAATTACAAACCTGTAGTTACGGTGCACACACTATTAGCACCTAATTCATTTATCACTACCTTATTAACCCTTGTGATTAGTATGAGCTGTGAGAAATCCCTCTGGGTACAGTTGGATACCAATCTGCACCTATATATAGTCATTATTTTGGGCTGTCCAATATTGAAAATACCCAGTTCAAACAATTACTTCCTAAATAAAGACTAAAAGCAGCATGTCACCTGCAGCATTATCCAGGTTAGAGATAGGTCACAAAATAAATGGTCTGAGGACTAAAAGGACTGTTTTCATCACTGTAATTGGAAGTTTTTTCTCCACTATTGGATGTATCCTCTGTGACTTTCCCTCCTGTAAGACAGGTCACTTTTCCCATAAATAAGCTGCTTTTTTACCTTAGGAATCTTTAGTGTTTCCAAAAAAACATGTGGATGCCAGAGTTCTTGGCTTCAATGACTTCCAGTTGTTTGACTGCCCATTTTTCCCAGATTACGCAAGAAATTATTTTGCTTGATGCAATCTGTTGTAAACAGGACCATAGCAAAAATAACTTTTAAAAATGCATTTATATAAATATATATATAGGTATGTACATTAATCCTCCTTGTATGGTTTGCTAGGATTTTCAATGCGGTGGTGGAAAGCAGGAATTCTTAATGAATTCAGGCTCTACCATGTTATTGTGATATTTTCTGGATCCCTGGATTAGAAATGGACGTATGTACTCCATTTTTGACAAACTGACCCTGAACAGCTCTCACATACTCCAGATACAAAGTCTTTGATAACCATGGAAAAACGTGCAAAAACAAGAAAAAAAAAATCACCTCAAACATTTTTAAATTGTCTGTGGATCAAAAGATCTCAGGCAACTCAGGTCATTTACTCTCAAAATCCAGAGTTTTTATTCATTCATACATAACATTCTTTTTTCCTTGCTAGACATCTGATGTATATGATTTGTGTATCTGGGGTAAGTTGGTTTATCTGAGAATGTTAGAGGGAATCAAAGGGCAAAATGTGTTCTGATGCTTAATTTTACAAGTACATTTGTTCTGCCAAATAATTAATTCTTTAAATTCTTCCAAATGGGAAATCATGCTTTTTGGCCTGCAAGAGGACTTGTTATTCCTAACCATAGAATCTGAAAAATAACAGCCTTTTTTGCAGATATCAGTCCATGTGGCACCTATAATTTATAGCATTTGTAAATACAAATGAAATTACTGCCAGGTAAGGTTTCCAAAGGGCCTGGGAATCGGATATGCTTTCAAAAGACTGTTGACCAAAAACTACAAACTAATCTGTTTAAGGGAAATGCCTGGCACACTGTCTTGAAAACTTTTCTTCACCAAAGTAGCGGTGTTGAACTCAACGGTTTAACATGTCTGAGTAAGCGCTGGCAGGATTCACCCCTCCTTAAATTTCTAAATTTTTACAGTGTTGTCTGGACATGTAGGAACAAGCTCAAACTATATCTGACTTATTATGCTGTTTATGCCAATCAAAATATTATAGAACTTGGGACGTTAGCACCCTGTTATCTGTCTGTACATACTGAGGTCCATAGAAATGATGAATTAACTCTCCCTCTTCACTCCCAACACTTTTTGTTCTACACTTAAAGTAGTTTACACTTCTAACTTATTCTTTTCTGCATCTTCATCTTCTAACACCTGATTTTTGTCTTTGGGGATTATCATAGGATTGAAACTACCTTCAGTTTCATCCCTTCGGTCTCTCCGAGAAATAGGCTTTTGTACTGAAAATGCAGAAGTACTGTTAACAAAAGCAACGAGGATAGAGATCCTTGGAGGTGCAGAAGAGTCAGCTTGGCATGGTCCTGAGCAACCTGATCTAGTAAAACCTGTTCTGAGCAGGGTGTCAGACAAGGTGGTCTCTGTAGGTCCCTTCCAACAGAAAATGAAATTCCAACAGAACTCCATTTCCCACAAGGGGCAATATCAGTACACTGGCCAGACTTCTTCATTCCCAGTAAAGGGACTGGGACCTAAGGAATGTAGTCCTATGAGTGAGGCATGGTACCTAACTTTTAAATTCCTGTTCACCTTAAGGTATTTGTGTCCTCCTTGATAGACATGTTACACTATCCAGAATTTGGGGACCACCTGATCAGCCAACGGAGCTAAGGATAGCCCTTGTTTCACCAACTGCCATCAATAATCCTATGCCATGTCCTTTCTGAATTAGTAGTAGAGCTCATCACAAGCCACAAGCTTTCTCATGACCAGAATTGCCAGGATTTCTCTGTCAAAACCAGTGTTAGCAGTGACCATATCATTAGACAACCTTTCCATCATCTCTCTTGAGGTGCAGCCAGTTAGAGCAGACTGCAGAGACACAACCCCAGTATAAAAAAATCTCAGCATGTACAGAGAGGATTGTTGGGCAGATTAGGATCATGGGGATGTAATAATATGGAGAATAGGCTTCCCACAGGTCCCTTTAAAGTATCCAAGGAGCTGATCTGTCTTGTAAGGGCAGCTGGGAAGTCCTTTAATTCATCTTTTTGCTAGTGCTTCTGCCTTTGTCAGTCTTAAATCAAGTTTAAACCAAGAGCAGGTTTCATCTTCACCAAGATGAACAACTATTTCATTCTACTTTCCTTATAGGTCATGTTTCCTCTGATATTTTACACTGTTCTTTAATGAACTCCTTTATGGGGTCCACATCTTTTTCAAACTGTGGTACCAAAAACTGGACCCAGCAGATAAACCGAGTTATCGTCCTGAAGCAGTACATAAGAACTACTTACTGACTTAATGGTGTCTTGCAGATTATGCCCTTATGCATTCCCATCTCTGTAGGGCAGTTTCCTTTTCCACAACAGTGTAAATTCCTCACAAGTGTTCACTGAATGTCTGCTGTGGCCCCAGTTTCTCTTCTGCTGTCACTCATCCATTCTTCTGTATCGCACAAATTCCTACCTAGAACTAGAATTCTATGTTTGGCTTTATTGAATTGGACTTTGTTTTTCCAGACATATTTTTCAATTTTTCAAGACAGTTTTGAATTTCACCATTGTCCTCTCATATACTGGTAGCCTTCTGCTTCTTGTTGATATGGATTGCAAATGCCGTCAGTCTGTAACATCTTGAAGTCATAAATAAAAAATGTTGACTGGCACCTGTCCTACAGTAGACTTCTGCTTCTCTTTCTTAATACATCATCCAGTCTGGTACTTCTCAGAGAATAGTTATTAATGCTTCACTATTTTCCACTGAAATGCCAGCACAATAAATAGTACCATTATCTAATCCTTGTTTACCAAAATTGCTTTGGAGACTACCTTGTGAAATAATTTTCAGGCCTTATGTCATGATATTTGATGTCTATGGTTTCTCTCCTATACTCTAGACCTATTAGCTTGTCAAAATAAATAAATAAAGAAATTCCTCAACACAGATGATTCTTTTTAAAAAGAGTGTTTTGGCTGTTATTTATCCCTGCGTTGTCTTCTTGACACTTCCAAGCTGAATATTTATTTCAACATTTTGATGTTATTCTGGAAACCAAGATGATGCTAACTCAGTGTAGTATCCCATCCCTCTTTCCAAGGACTGGCACTGTGCTTACCTTTCCCCATCCCTCCAGTCCTGTTTTCTCAATGATCAACACCATATCACTGTGTTTTTCTCAGCTATCTCATCAAATACACATGTGAATGTTATCAAACCCAGACCATTTGAATCAATGATACACCTTTTTTTTTCTCTCATTACAGCCTGACTTCTTACTGCTGTGTCAGTCAAGTTAATTGTGCCAAACCCCTAATAACATCCAAGAAAATAAAAAAGACATTAAATTAAAGACATTAAATCTCTATTTTTTATGGCTACCATCTTCCTCTTGAGATGAGGAACTATATCATGAACACTCATCTCACTCTTCATATATTTATCTGATGCATTTTGTTACCCTTTGACTGTCTGATTTTTGTCCCTATGTGTTTGTGCTTGTCTGTTGAAGTTGTCCCTAGTGCTTTGATGAAGCTTCCAGACCCTGTATGCTTTCTTTTCTGAGATCCCTAAAGGTCTGCTTGGCCAAGCAACTTTCCTACAAATTTCTTAGGCCATCATTCATGTTGGGATAATCTGTATGTTGTCCTTTAACAGAAATTTCTTAAGGCTTTGCCAGTTCTCCAGAACAGTTCTGTCCTGGGTCTTATCTACTTCCATTTGATGAGAAGTATTTTCCTGAAGACTCTTATATTGCTTCTTCTTTTCCTAAGACCTCTCCACAATACTTCAGTCTCATTCAAGCTGTATTCTGTCTCTATCTTCTCAGTTAGTTCCTACCTATTATGTTAAAAACTCATAACATCTCTTTTTATGTTTGGTTATTTTGTGTAATTGCCTACTACATTATTATGCTTATTAACATCTGGAACTTTCTAGGTGCTTTACATACCCTGCTGTACTCTTTTGTCTCCAGAAACATCTGGGTCAAGGAATTCCTTACTCACATCCCTTAGTTGCCACTGATGTGTATCACTGTGACTAATTCTGTTAATTTTCCAGAAATGGATTCAGAAATGAAACGTGAATCTTTCACACTGAGAGCTGGAAGGCGGCTGTGGCACATGACCAAGATATAATCACTGTTTAGCAAAGGAGTGAATAGTTGCTACACAAGAGACATTTCTACAAGCATATCAGTTCTGGCATCTCTCATAAACACTAAAACCAAATCAAACATCAAATAAAGCCAACTGGTGCACACAGCAGGAAAGGCTGTTTTCCACAGCTCTCTGCTGTCACTGGAGTGTTTGTTGGGGTGATTCTCATCCCAGCTTTATAGGAAACCCAAAGACTGTTCCAGCTCCCTGGGATACACATTTTTACAGATGCCATGGCCAAGTTCCATGGGGAAGAGCTTTTCCCCAGTTTGTTGGCTGGACTGTGGTTTATCTTTCTGCTTAATTGCTGCTTGAAGCTCTTTGTATTGTATTTCCTCTAGCAGCTGATTCTAGGGCATTTTAATATCCTCTAGAAATTTTCTTTTAATGCTTCAATTAGAAACTTTCTCACACTTAGCTTCTTTTAATTTAAGGCTCTGTGTTCAACTGACAGAGGAACAATAAAAGAAAAATTAGTTAGATCTGGCTGTTTTGATAGGTTTAAAAGGTGAACATTACTGATTGCATGGGTTATCTCTTCTGTTTCTTTTTATGTTTTCATGCTCATCTATATCATGCTCAAAGCCAGCATGTCTGAGCCACTCTTGGTAATACACTAAGCTGTGTGACTTGTACGCATTATTTGCCTGAACAGTACTCTTCTCGTCTTTGCCCCATTCACTGTGTGTATGGAGTCTTGTCCTGATTTTTTGTTGCTTTTTTACTATGTACACAGTTTGTATTAGTCATATTACCATACACTTATGTTTAAAGATGTCAGGATCAAGGGAAAAAAAGAGGTGGTGATCCTTAGCTCAACAGCCTCACCAGCAGCATTTTGCCATGAATAAGATGAACTTTGTCCAGTTCAAGGGAAGTTCATTGCATCAGAACAGTGAAAGCATTAGCCAGGATTTTCATTTCATGGATGTTGTTGACCTTTTACATATCTTGGCCATAACTTTTCTTCATCTGTATGCAATCACTAATTACTCTTTAATATGACATAATTTACCTTAAATATAAAACTCATTTTGAAACTTCCAATTTACTTTCTGTTAGGGAAAGTGTTGCTGCCTGGCATTTTGTCAAAATCTTGCAGCATTATGGATTTGCTAGGTGAGCAACACCTGGAACAATGTAGTGCCTTCAGCATGGCTCAACTCTTCTCCTTGATTTGAAGGCAACTGGCTAAAAAATGTAACCTGAGTGGGGTATTTATTATGACTTGTGGTCGTGATTGTCAAGAGTTAGAGGCAAGAATGCAGTACAAATATACAAAATAGATCAGCAAGTATTGGGCTGGTCAGCTTGTTCAACAAAATTTGGATAAATGTCCCAGAAACCTGAATAAGCATCACGCTCTGTTCAGGCCTTGCCTGTCATGCCCTGCTTTATGATTTGCTACTGTGGAGCTGACCTCGTTTCTGGAGAGAAGCTCCAATTAAGCAAATTTCTCAGCTGTGTATTTTTTAATAGGAACACGTTGCTTTGAGTACATTGTTTTGAAGTATGTAACATTGCTCTGGGACAGCCAGCACTAAAGAATCCACTCAAGCCATCCTACTGATACTTAGGAATTAAGTGTATCATATAAGAAGGAAACAACACATTTACTAATCTTTGCCAACCACATGGAGATTCATCTCTCTTACATTTTATGTCCTGAGATGATGACCACAATAAGAATAGACTTAAATCCCACAGACCTTGTTTTTGCTTGCAAATTGGCTTAAGCTCATATCCTAATCAGGTACTTGAACCATTTATGTTTCTTGGCTGAATTCCAGCTTGGGTTCATCTCCGATGAAACTGTTCCAGTTCATTAACCAATCTGGTGATTCTGAAACAGCCTTTCTGGGAAAATACAACACTTACAGCCAGAAAAGGGAAGGTGATCATGGCAGATTTCAGACAAAAGCTGTAGACCTTTTGTCTTAGTCTTGTGCCAGGACCTGAAGGCAGCTTCCTAGCAGAGTGTCCCAGATCCTCCCCACTTCCCACAGCTGAGCTGAGCACCTACCGAATCTGTAGTGGGGACATGAGTGGCACCAGTACGATGGCAGGTCCAGCTCCCTTCTTACCTGTACTAGCACCCTCAGCCTTGGGACACAGAACCCAATACTCTTGCTTTGGGGTAGATCAGGGGATGAATAGGGCAGCACAGGTTAATGAGGCACATCAGCCCTAACAGGGCAAAGCTGAGGGTGACAGCATTGGTCTCCAACAGCACAGAGAGGAATCAAAGGTGTTCTTTTGGTTGGGAAGGACTCTAATGGAGATGATCCCTGATCTGGCTTTAAAATTGTCAAAGTAGCACATTTCTCTGTCAGACTTGTGCAGAGCTAGGGAGAGACAGAATATGGCACGAAAACATAACACTTCCCTTGACCTTTCCCACTGCCTATAGTTACTTTCAGCTCAGAGGAGTTACTGAATCTGATGCAGTTTGCTCATTTAGTAAGCCCCAATAGATCTTTCTTCACATACTTGTGCAGACTTCCCACTGGAAATGTTTTCTGTGCCACAAATTCCTCTGACAAGAAAACCTGTTACATAAATGGCCACCTCCTTGTCTTTTTGTCTTTATTTTTTTTTTTTTTTAATCTGACATGCATTAGTCTCATTCAGGTTCTTAGTTCGGAAGAGACAAGGAACAGTTAGTTGGTCCTTCTTCATCTCCTCCATTCCAACAGATTTTTTATCCCCACCTTTAAACATATCTTTCCCAGACTGAGGACTCCTAACCTACTCAATCAGACTTCATGGAGAGACTGGTCCTAACAGCTGCATGAATTTATTGCTCTGCTCCGCAGTTCTCCTATATCTCCTTTGAAATAAGCATCCTAAACTTCTACATGGTATTCAAGATGTGGGAAAATACAAATATTCAAAGATTTATGTCATAATGTTCTACATTTTCTTTTCCACTGCTAACTTCTGTGATGCTTTTTTTTTCACCCTATTGAGCTTTGGGGTGATTTATAGCAATCATAGATAGGTATTTATGGAAATATCTATCAGAACCCCAGGAGCTCACTGCTTTTTGAGTGCCTAGTGTGAACAGAGATAATTTCCTGCAGTCCCTGAAGCTGACACCTGAAGCATTGCTTCAGCTGAATGTGTTGCATTGTTCTCACCACATACTGATGCTGTATGTGGTGAGATGCTCTTCTAACTTGCTGTAAGACCAAAAAAAATTTAGTTTTACCTCCATGAAGCCAAGGAGACTTTTTAAAATCTGAATTCAGCTTGTTATTTTTATAGTTAGACAATGCAAAAGGAAATATTCCTTTAAAGGTTTCATATATTTTAAGTTTCAGTCTATCATTTCTATGCAAATTCTGTTGGAAACTCAGGAGACCAGAGGTCCGATCTAAGTGTTGCCAGTGTCCTGCTGCCTGGCCCGCAGCAAGCTGATGCACCTCTGGTTTCTCTTCAGTTATTTCTCAGTTCTATTTTCATGTGAAATCCTTGAGGGAAGAGGTTAGTAGACCTTCCCATGCAGTGGCCCAATATGGAGATTGGACTTGCTGGGACAAGAAAAAGGTCTAAAGTCCCTGCCCTGAAAGCAGCCAGCTGCCTAGGAAAGAGTTTGAGAGCAGAGCAGATAGAACTGCACCTATATGCACTCCTAGCCTCTAGCAATCAGAGGCATGGTGACATCTCTATGTCTGATACCATTAACAGCCCTTTTTCCTTCTTCTAGCTCATTTCTTGGCAACTTGGGCAGAATTTTGCCTTAACAGCTAATCTGCAGCCAAGAGGAGATCCATCCTCAATTCTTGTAATCTGGCAGTTGTGCCACAGACATCACCATCAAGGTGTAGCCATTGTGTAGGAAAATCCAGAATTTCTCACTAGCACAGGACTGTACGCAGCTGGATCATAAAACAGGAAGAGATGAGAGGTGGACCACCATTACACAAAGCCTTTTACATTGTTCCTCTGAAAATACAGTTATGAAAGTCATGTTTAATTGTGATCAATTTTTTTTTTTTTTTTTGATTGTACATGTTGCTTGGTTGCCTGACAAATCTTAGACTTCTTGGAATGGCTGCTATTTGAGACATGCTCTGCTGAAATGGAGCCAGTAGCAATGTGGTGGGTAGATCTGGCAGAGATTACAGCCATAGATTCGTAACTTCTCCCTGCTTGTCCTGTTGCACTTGCTGTTTACCATCATCAAATTCTGTAGCTAAAGTCTTTTAAACCAGCTGTGCATGGACACAGACCCAATGACATGATATTCAGTAATGACTTTTTTCCTTCGTCGGTGACTATCTTGATCTCTCTTTCAACAGCAGACTCACTGTGTTGAAGGAAAGTCTGAAATCAACCAGAGTGGATGTTAAGAGCTCTCCTAGGCAAATTATTTTCCTAGCATTCAGCAAACATTTGTGCTAATTTTGCTTACATTCACCCCTTCTCCTGACCCTGCTGTGCTAAGGTGCTCCCGTTACATGGAATTATTTGGATTTAGGAGGCACCCTGGATGGTGAGAACCTGATGTCTGGACTTTGTTGTCTCTAGCAATTGGTGGTTATATTCTGCGTAAACAAATATAACCTAAGGCAAACATTTGCTTCTCTCACTTTCTCCAGCAAATATGGTTTTAGACGTGGGGGAAAAAAACAAACTCTAAAACCGCCTCTCAGTTTTCGATAACTTTTGCATTCATTTTTCATTTTTATTTTCCTTCATCCTGGAAGGAAAGAGGAGCAGTAGAAAGCACTAATCTCTAACCACAGTCATTTCCTGAATACCAGAGAACTGCTGTCAAAACCAAGGATTCACTCACTGCTTAAACATCTGTATTAGATTACTGCACTTTCCTTTTTGCTCCTGCATCGTGGCATGCAATCAGCCACTGCTCCAAACCAGAAGCTGGAAGCAGCTGCAGACTTTAAAACTGTTCCAGGCTTCCCCCATCTAGCAGTGTTGCAATATAATTTTTTACAGCAAGGACCTCTTTTTTGGATTTTACGGACAAGTCTTTATCCAAACACTGCACGGCAAACAGTAAATCCTATTTCCTTCCTGGAACAGAGATGAAAAATTCTGCTTTGAGTTCCTACCAGTTTTTAATGTGGCCTTACTAATTTCTTTCTGCCTCACTTTCCAGATTGCCGCCTCTAATCTGTACCATTTTCTCCCTCTGACTGTCAAGCTGCTTATAATACACACTTTTCTGGAAGTGTATTTTTCTTCTTTTCCTCTCTGTATATTTATATTCTAGTCCCTACTAAAAATAATGATGATGGTTTTAATAATGACTGATCTTCCTTGACCTGATTTAGCTCTTTAGCTAGCTGACGCAAGAAGATTATTCACTGTCTTCTCCACAGTAATTTTCACAAGTCTTTGGGAGTCATGTCTTCAGTCTGATTGACTCATTAGATTTCAGGATTCCTAACAGCCAAGATCAGAAAGATTGATTCTGATATTATCTTCTGGGAGATTGTCCTGACTAGCATGACAGACCTGGATTTCTCCTGAGAGGTAGCAACACATGCAGACCCCTTGAAATTATCACCAGAAGAAAGCACGACCCTACCAAGTGCCCTGAGAGGTTTGTGTTGACACCTGGCACGTTGCTGGCATAGGATGTGCAAAGACTGTCCAACTTCCAAGAAAATGCTCAGAATGGAAAAAGCGAGGAGGTACATGATAGCCACGAGCAAAATCAGGCCCTGTAAAATGGTGGCTGTTTGTACATTAGATGCTATCAAGACGTCCTCGGACTGAAATTCATCTCCCCCAGCCTTTGCGCCCTGCAGCCTCGTGAGGGCAGGTGACTGAGCCTGGCTCATGTGGGGCTGCAGTGATCCAGAAAATCTAACGGCGGAGACAGAAAATTTGGCTCCTTTCCCAGGAGGATCTTGATTAATACCCTTGTTTCTTTGTCTTTAATGGGGGGATAATATGTAAAATGCTTTTGAAATTTCTCTTTAACCCCTTCCTTGCAACTGGGAGGTATAATTTGAAGGATATGCTCAGGAAATAATGATAGTTCTTTGCAGTGGGAAAAGAGATTTGATCACACCTTTGGGGTTCAGATCTCCCACCCTCCACCCTGGGAGATCAGAAAATAGAGAATAGGCTACAATTACCAAGTGGTTTCTTGAAAAGTTTCAGCATCAGAAATACCAAGGTAAAAAGTCCCTCTGACAGTGTGTCTACAGCACCTAGTAGCAGCACAGAGGAAGAAGAGACAACTACGTCCCCTTCTTAAGAGCAGCCAGGTGTCACAGTTATGGGTAAAGTTGTACCATGTCTGTGTGGTTTCAAAACATGATGTAAATTCACTTGCAGAAATAAGAATCATAGCCATAGCAAAACCACGAGTGAAGAAGTTTGGGAACTGCAGCTGCATGCTGTTTCCCATCTGAAGAGACACCCATACAGTGAACAACAGGGAAATCTGATTCAAGGCATCTCATTTAAGTTATAACACACATGTATTATAACCTTGGATGGGCATTAACCTGGTAATGCATCTGCTTGTGGTCACTGGCTCCTGAAGCAGTCGCTATTTCAAGCTTTGGAGTATCAGGCATATTTCTATCTAGCACTACCTATTCTTCTCCCCAGCTCTGCCTTGTAGCAGAAAGTCCTGTCCTGGGAAGCCAAGTTCCCTGACTGCAATGAAGAAGACCACAGAACCACTTGGAAACAACTAATAAGAAACCAATGCTGCCATCCAAATAGCCCAGCCAGGTCAGTAAGGTCATTCCTTTAGCAAAACCTTTCTTAATGGGGCTACTCTGACCTAGTTCACCTCCAGATGACAGAGCTATCAGCAGTGTTTTCTCACTTCTGCTAGCCAAGATAAAGGCGATGTTCCCTTCTGGCCTCTAAATGAGAATGCAGTCATGCAGTAGCTTTAGAGCCAGGGGGTGGGGAGAGACCAAGCCTGTTGTACACATGTGAAAAGCAAACATCTGAATAATGCTTTTGCATGCCCATTGCTATGCCTGTTGTGAAATTCATCACCACTTTCAACTCTGTAGGTTGCATCAAGTTGTAATATTTGCACCAGCAGCTAGGGATATTATGCTCTTCTTTTAATAACTTTCTGTGTTTGTACAGGTGTGATCTCTTTATCGAAGATGATATTCCCAGGTTTGAAAACTGTTGGGTTGGCATCACTCATGGGAACACTCTTCTTTGGTTTAACAGGGGGATTGGCATGAGCCAAGATGAGCCACAGAACTATTTGAGCAAAAAGACCCAGAAATGTACTTCTTACCTTTCATGCAGGACCAGGGCAGGTTGAGCTGATCAACTGGGTCTTAGCACAGGGATAAGAAGGCGCCTTCCTCTTGCTGCCAGTGCTGCCATAGGCTTCCACTTTATGATGGGTTACATTTTAACAGAAGGAAAAATAGAAGCATAGAGAAGAGATAGAGTCTCTCGGACCCATGCTACGAACTCAAAAAATCTTTGAGATTTTGAAGCACAGACGTGGCCAGGCTCAGCCCAGCCTTTTCACTCCCCCAGGTAGAACCAAAGTTCCCAAAACATCCACAACAGGAGGAGAGACACTCCATGAGCAAACAGAGCCTGGGCTGGCTGGTGTTGCGTGTCACCAGAACTGGCAAGAAAAACCTCTGCCATGAGGGATTTTGTTTGTGCTGGACGAAGGAGAAAGCCAGCTGGACAGCACATTGGTACGTTGGGCCAGATTTCTCCGAAGATGTAAAACAGGATGGTGCCTTTATTTTGGTGGGAGGAAAGATGTCAGAATTTGTTCCCAGATTGCTGGTGAATGCCCTTACTCGTGCTGAGAGAGGCCACAGGAGCAAGCCTCCATTAGACATTGCCACTTGCTTCGGTATTAAAAACTGGGAAAGGAATGATGCATTGCTTTCTTTTCCTCCACCCCCTTTGCTTTGCAATCATTTCATGGAGACGAGACTTCCATGTGCAAGTACAAGCCCAACTTCCACTGTTTAAATATTGACCTCTGTCATAGGTATGGCATTTAAATATAAAGAAAACCAAAGAAAAAACAGCCCACCAAATTGGGCCTAGATGGCAAGAAACAAGCAAAGCTGGTGACTGAAGATATTAATGCAAGAGAACTTATTTTCCAGGAGCAGGCTGTGAACCTGATTAATACCACAGAAATAAATGAGCCCAATGTTTATTCCTCATTCTCTAATACTTTAGGTGACGTTCAAAAATAATAATAACGCATATAGAACCCAGAGATTTTTATTTTTTTTTTTGTCACAAAGTAGCTGCCAAAGCAATTCTCGTTATTCTTTCCTGAAGGCAAAGCTGAGGAGCAGAACCCAGTTTGTGGTGTTTAATTTTAGCCTGAGCCTCTGCCAGTCATTTTCATGCCATGTATTTGTATTTGTTTGTATTTACTTGTGCTAAATTAAAGGGTGGAAGCCTGAGAGGTCTTTGTGTTCATTTAAGAAAGCAAACAAGCTACTGGGAAAATGGCAATGTAACTTGAATTTATAGATAAAATATATTTTTATTATTATTTTTATTTATATTTATCATGCAAACTTATTTGCTGAGAGGTTTGGGGCTTTAATGAAACCAAGATCACTATCTTGTTTCCAAAGCATGTCCCTGGCCTGGGCTAGCACAGACAGCTCAGCTCAGTCGTCTGCTGACAGAGCAACCCCATGACTATCCCATGCCACCCTCTGCCCCAGGTTCTTCTCTGTTTCACACCATCTTCCCCCTTCCCCATCCCTGCTGTCCCCTTGGCCACATCCTTTCTGTGCCCTTGTGCCCAGGTGGACGCATGGACAGGTCTGTGGCAGGACAAGGTTCCAAGGTGCCTTCACGTTATACGCCGTGTGCTCTCCATGCCCAGAGGGACCCACACACTACAAGTGTCCCCTGTTCCTGATTGCCACAGGGATGTCTCAAGCCAACACCTGGGATCCTCTTTGCTAACACTGCTCCCCTCCTAGAGTTTCCCAAAGACCCATTTCTCCATCCATCTCATGTATTCCTCATTTACTTTAACAGCAGCTGTTGGGACGAGGACTTTCCCAAGTCTTACGGTTATCAAATGGTTGCTGGGATGGAATAACACCAAGAAAACTTCTACATGTGGGCCAAGTCCTATTTTGGCATCCTTTTTGAAAAGCTGCTTCTCAGGACTTTTATTTATAAGCAAAGGAGTCAGCCATGGGAGGCAGACTTCTGCAGATCAGGGGGGTTTGGATTTGGGTTTTTTACCATACCTGTCATGCGAGGCAGCTGAAGGTCTGAAATTCTCGCTGCTTGGAAAAAAACTATAGCAATGGCAAACAAATGCCGACATTTGGGGGAAGGGAAATATCTCAAAGAGAAACAAACTGCCAACAAAAATATTTTTCTGTCATAACAGAGAAACCTTTCATTGCAATTTTGACCTTTTGAAGCATTTTTATTTATATATTTAGTTCTTCTTTGATTTATCTTTATCGTATTATTTATTTTCTTCCTATACATCAGCAACTGTTCTTTTAAAACTGGTCATTAGCAATTATTCTGTTAATTTTTACTTCTGTTGGCAATCTCTGAAGTAATTGGCCTTACATTTTGCTCATTTCTCCCCCCCCCAAAAATGTTTTGAAATGCAAATCTGAAATGTTCTTCTCAGAATTAAAGAGTTTTATTGTATGTTTCTTAAAAGAGCAAAAGACAAAAGAGAACATCCCCAAGGAATGCTTCATTTTGAACACATCAACATTTCCACTGAAATAACAAACATTTCCAACCAGCTTTTTAAACCGCACTTGTCTGCTTATTCTATCCACCCATCCTACCTGCCTTAGCATGGCATTCAAAGCTTTTCTGCTTAAACTGAAGAGCCTCGCCTCTTCCCTTGGCTTCCGTCCACTGTATTAGGGTGTGTCTGAGATTTTGGGTGAAGGATTGCCCTTGCACCCAGGAACCCAAAGCAGTTTCTGCCTCTGAGAATCTTCACTGTCCACTACAGCCAGGCTCAGTACAAGCATCCTCATTGCACTAAGTGGGTGACCAGAAAGAAGGAGTTAATGTGCTTGGTTACCCTTTTCCTTTCCTTTCTTTTTTCTTTTTTTCCTCTCTTTTTCCCTTTATTTTACCTTTTTCTATTCAGTTGCCCAAAGTTTAAATTAAAACCCAGAAGAGGAAGATAATAAATCACTCTCCATGTCAGCTGGCAGCAAGACTCGAAATAGCAGCAAAGTTTAGGGACAACCAGGGGAGGCTCTAATGGAGAGGATAGGGAGGCATTAAGGGGCACCACAGGAGGAGAAAGCCACAGTGATGGGTGGATTTGGAAGAAGGAAATCCATCTGCAGTATGGGGGCTTGGGCCATTGTCCCTCCCACCCGTGGTCTGGGGACCACTGATGGCCACCAGAACCGCAGAAGTAAAACAAAAGGGTAAAAATAAACCACAAACACACACACGCAAAGCAAGCAAGCAACAGCAACAAACCAGAGGCATTCACACAGACACAGAAGAACACTAGCAAATGCAGTAAATATGGGAATGGTGTTGATGTGACAGTGGTCAGGATGGTTCAGGGGACAGGGAAGGCAAGAGGAACGGGACAGCGTGATACACGTCACGGCAATTTTAGGTAGGTGTCGCAAAGGGTTGTCTGATTTTCTTTTCTCTACCTTTATCAGACAGCTAATAAAAGCTATTTCCTCTCCTTATCCTCCTCGCTTCATTAATTAAGACATAAACATTCAAGATGTAGCCTGATTTTTACCGTGCTTAAATAAAATTGCAGCAATGCCACGAGAGACAAGCTGTGAATTTTAGGATTTTTTTTTTCCTTTTAAACAAGACAGCAGTACAAGTTTGAATCATTGCTCACAGTCACTTCTAGCCCATTTTTTATTCAATTTGAAGACCTGGGGTCAGATGGACGGAGGAAGCCAGCAGAGCTAACCAGCCTCCAGCTGGACACAGACTCAGAGGGACACACAATAAAGACCAGACCCTGTTCCCCAGAGGAACATTGAATTGCCAGCCATGGCAAGGCAAGGTCATCTTCACAATCACCTGAATACCATCACTTCAGCACAATGCAAACAGGATCCCTCTCTCCCAGCTCTGGACCCAGGAGATGCTGCAGGCAGCTGATCTCCCTTTGCAGAGAAAAGGTTCACCAAGGGCACGGCTCTGCCTGTATAAATCTGGACTACACGCAAATGTGGACCCAAATGCTGTAAGCTGTGGTCTCTAGCACTGACAAATCACCTTCCCTTTTCAAGATTCAGGCATAATGTGTACGGTGATGAATGTACATTGGGTTGGGATGTCTGTCTTTTACATAAAAATCCCTGTGCGCGGCACTACATGGAGCTATACGTGCCTGAAATTTAAGTCCTAGGGTAAGCTTGTCCCCAGAAGGAGGGCAAAAAAGAGGGAGGAAAGAGCTGCACCTCCTTCAGCTCCAACCCAGCAGATCGTCCTGGCCCGATGGTCTCAAAGGTCGGTGCCTGCTCACTTTGGGCACTACAGTTCCTCCGTGCAGCCCTACACGGACACTCTGATTTGGGTTCGAGTGCGTCAGCATGAACCTGTTCCTCATTAGCGTAAGTTAACTCTAATAGCCCCAGCTTAGTCTGAAATGAGACAGATGGAAAGGAATGAGGTAACTGGATCTTAATGAGTTGATGCTCGTTGGCTGAGCTGTGGTGATGATGCACGACGTGCCCTCCCTTCTTGGGAGGGGAAAGGCACCAAAGCAACCCCAGAGGCTTCAGGCATGGCTGGGTTCAGCCCTAAACAGCACACGAGGTGTCCCCATATATCCTGACCAAAAAGCACTGCTTCAGCTCAGCCATCCCCTGCCTGCATCCCTTTCAAGCCCTGTGGTCCTGGCCGGCTCCAAGCTCTCAGCAACACGGGCAAGTTGTCTTTGGCTGCCCGAGAGCAGCAGGAGCAGGAGAGGAGCAGAGCTCACCCAGGAGGGCAAGATGCAGGGCAGATAAAATCTTCACCCTAACAGCATTTGCTGTCCGGTCATCTGGGAAAAACCTTTCTTTTCCAACCAAAAAGGCGGTTTAAGTCCTGCTTTACATGAGAAGTCCAGTCTTAACTTCGGAGAAATGCACATTTTCTTTATCTCTGTATGCCACAGAGATTAGATGAGATATATTTATCTAGACGTCAATCTGTGTAGCCACAGAGATACTGCATCAAAATTCCATGGGTTGAGATCATCCCATGCTGAGTTTAGCACCCCAGTAAGAAACAATACTTCATTTTGCTGGTTGACATGTTTTCATCAAAACATAAGGAAAATGAGTAATTTGACCTCGAGTGCTGGGTGTTTGGGCTATTCTTTTTTTAATTTTTATTTTTTTTTTAAGCAAACACCAAAACCATCCTTCTAAACATTTTTCTTGTATAATAATTGTTCCCGATTGCTTGTATTTGCCAGTTCTTTTACTTTGCTTGTTCCCAGCAGGGTCAAAAACCCAGCTCTATAAAGAAGGGTGAAATCTTAAGGGACAGAAAAGTGCATGGAAGAAATGAGGAAGATCAAAAATGTGTCATTTCCTGCAATGATTGTCAAAGAAAATAAGGGAATATATGTAGTATTATTTTTGTTGTTCACTCTCATATCCAGTGAATTAACATACCTCGCCTGCTCTGTTAGAGCAATAGTTAAATCATCTCAGCGTGTACGTGGACTGCCCTTTAAAGCCTTTTTTTTTCTTTTTTTTTTTTTTCTTTTTGTTAAGAAAGAAAAGTTGAAAAATCATGGGTAAACACACTCCAAGGAAATATTTCCTGTGTACAGTAGAAAGCAGCTGAGCCCCTATTCAGCCCTGGGGTCAGTCCCCATCACAACGTATGGAGGCAGAAGAGCGGGGTCACTGGGAGGAAATCAGTGTAAACAGGATCTGTCTTTATCAGTGGGAAAAAGAAAACAATAATAATAAAATAAAGGTTTAAATTACCCAGAAATATGTGCCTATATGTTTTAATCACACGCTGCCGTTCCGAAGTCTTGCAAGAGGGTTAAGTTGTAGACAGGGAGCTGCCGATCACACGTTGTTGCTGAACACAAGGCACTGATCATCCCTTCTGCTTTTCCGAGGGACTGGCAAGGGGCACCCCATGCTCGCAAAGCGGGCAGGGTGCTGGGACGTGGGACAGGGAGCCCAGGGTTGGCACGCAAAGGATGCTCGCTGGAAGCCCTGCAAGGCTGGCGGGCACAAAAGGGACTCTCCAACCTTGCCGGGCAGCCTCTTGGTGGGATGCTGAAGCTGAGAGGGGGGCTGCCAGCCCTGCAGGACACCCTCTTGGTGTGATGCTGGGTTTGGGGAGACCTACCAGCCCTGCAGGGCAGCCTCCTGGTGGGATGCTGGGGATGGGGGGGCAATGGCGGGGACACCCTCCAGCCTTGCAGAGCAGCCGCCTGGTGGGGCGTAGAAGCCGGGAGCTGCGGCTGCGGGTCTCCAGCGAGAAGGTTCAGACCCTCCTTTCCTCCAAACCCCCCAAACTTCCCCCCCCCACCCCCAAAAAAGGACCCCCGGGGGGGCACCCACCGCTCCGCCGGGCAAACCCTGCGCTCTGCTGCTCCCTGGCGGCGGCGGGCGGCGGGACGGGGGCTCCCGGGTGCCTGCCCCCCTCCCTGGGGTGCCTGCCCCCCCAGTGCTGCCTGCACCCCCCAAGGGGTGCCCGATCCCCCCGAGTGTGTCCCTGCCCCCCCCCCCAAAAAAAAAAAAACACATCTCTCCTCCGTCCTCTGCAAGCTCCCGGCTCTGCAGCCGGCTTCGCCCTGCCCCAGGGCTCGCTTCGTCCCGTCCCCTCCTCCTCCTCTTCCTCCTCCTCCTCCTCTTCCTCCTCCTCCTCCTCCTCCTCCACCTGACACCCCCGGGCCGGCCCACCCCTTACCCCTCCATCCCTCCCCTCGCCCCTCCCGGAGCCCTCCCGGGGAGGCGAACGGAGCCGCCGAGCGCTGCCGCCCGCTCGCCCAGCGCAGCCCCGGAGTATGCGAGGGCAGCGGGGGGGCCCCGTCCTGGCTGCCCCCCCCGGAGGGCCCTGCCGGGGTGGGGGGCAGCGCTGCCACCCGGCTTGAAGAGGGCTGGGGGCTCGGAGCTGAGCCTCCATCCCTCCGGCATCCCGCCTAGGGGAAGGCTGAGCTTTGCCCCAAAATTCGTTTGTTTGTTTTTTTTTTTGGGGGGGAGGGGGGTGAGCGAGTCTTGGAGGGGGCCTTGGGGATCATGCCGGGGGGGCTGCGCCTCGGCATCGCTTTCTCCTCGCCCTCCATGGAGCCCGGACCTTTTCTACAATGACTTTCGCTGAGCTGAGCAATGGCAGCTTGAGTGGGAACAGGACGGGGCAGGGCAGCCAGAGCGGTGCCAACCGGTCCTGGGGGCTGCAAGGCGACGACCCCCCCCAGGGCAACGGCACCACGCTGCCTTTCGCCTTGGACGTGCAGGCGGTGGGCGTCGGGGTCTTCCTGGCCGCCTTCATCCTCTCGGCCATCGTGGGGAACATCCTGGTCATCCTCTCGGTGGCTTGCAACCGGCACCTGCAGACGGTCACCAACTACTTCATCGTCAACCTGGCCATCGCCGACCTGCTGCTCAGCACCACCGTGCTGCCCTTCTCGGCCACCCTGGAGGTGCTGGGCTTCTGGGTGTTCGGCCGCATCTTCTGCAACATCTGGGCAGCGGTGGACGTGCTGTGCTGCTCCGCCTCCATCATGAGCCTCTGCATCATCTCCGTGGACAGGTACATCGGGGTCAAGTACTCACTCAAGTACCCCACCATCATGACGGAGAGGAAGGCGGGGGTCATCCTCGTGGTGGTGTGGCTCTCCTCCATGGTCATCTCCATCGGGCCGCTGCTGGGCTGGAAGGAGCCGCCACCACCGGACGAGAGCATCTGTAGCATCACAGAAGAGCCAGGCTATGCCCTCTTCTCCTCCCTTTTCTCCTTCTACCTGCCCCTCATGGTCATCCTGGTGATGTACTTCAGGATCTACGTGGTGGCCAGGCGGACAACCCGGAGCTTGGAGGCGGGGGTCAAGAAGGAGAGGAATAAATCCATGGAGGTGGTGCTGCGCATCCACTGCCGCAGCGTGCTGGAGGAGCCTCTCTCCAGCACCCGGAGCAAGGGGCACAACTTCAGGAGCTCCCTCTCCGTGCGGCTCCTCAAGTTCTCCCGTGAGAAAAAGGCGGCCAAGACTCTCGCCATCGTCGTGGGCGTTTTCATCCTCTGCTGGTTCCCCTTCTTCTTCGTCCTGCCTTTTGGTAAGTGATCCTGTCCCCAGCCCAGCCCCGTGGCAGAGCCCTGGGAACCTGATCCTTGGGACACCTTTCAGGACACAACTCACACGTGGAGGTGAGGGATAGGTAATGGATAGGTGGAGAAACCAGCAATGACTGAATTCAATTAATTAACGCTCGTTCAATATTTATTAATCAGAGTCACATAATCAATCAAAGCAAGCAGCCAATGAATAAAAAAGCAACAAAAAAAATTGGTTTAATGAATTTATTCTGCATTCAGCACTTTAATTAATGAAGTTCAGGCTGGGGAGGCAGGAAGCAGCTCTGTTTCAAAAGGAGTGTAATTACAACACAGAGGTCCCCAAACAGCCTTGCAGTCTCTGTCCCTGGCCTCCCATCCTCATAATTTTGGGGAGAGCACCTGGGTCTACCTCCATGTGCCTAGGGCTCCCACCCCTGCTGCAATTATGTTGGAGATAAGAGAGGTTTAACCCCTCCAAGAGCTATGTCAGAGGCTGATATGTAAGTCCCGCTGACTTTCCAGGATGATGATGTTGTGTTGGGACCTGGAGCAGGACCAGGTCTTACCTAAAAGGGTCCTGGTGATGTCCCAGGGCTGTTCCTCCTCCCATGGGAGTCATGCCCTCAGCTCCTGACCCTGCCAAGATGCCCATGCCATGAGTGCTCATTTGGGGCTCTCTGCCAGGTTGTGCTCTGAAGTTTTAGCAACCTCTGCCCCAGCACACCGGTTTGCCCGAGTGAGAAGGATGCAGCCCTCAATGTGCAGAGAAATCTGAGCAGGCACAGTGGGAAGGGGACGTGATGCGCAAGGCAATGTCCCCCTCCAGCACCAGAGCTACTCGGGACCAAAAAAGTGCAGGGAACACAGAGCTCTTCATCACCGCCTCAAATAATGACAGTCGTCAGATTAACCCTCTGGAGTGATGTAGCTAAACCAGGGGAGAAGGAAAAAAGTGTGAAAATAACTTTATAATGTAGGTGATGGCCTTTGCACAGAGCTCAGCAAAGCAGGGAGGTCTGTGACACCATCTGCAGGGTGGGACCTGCACGTCCCACAGCCCGCCATACTACTAGGTCCACGTACACCAGCCAGCAGAGAGGCATTGAAGCTAGTTCTGCACTTTTTCTCAGATATTTCAAACCCTCTTGCTCGAGTCAAGTCAATAACAACAGAGCATGAGGACCAAAAGACTTATTTTGACCCGCTGAGCTTTGGGTCTCCCTCCAGCCCCACAGCTCTGTCCCTAGGGGCAGCTGGAGCCCAGGGCTGTTAGACACCTCGCTGAGCCTGCTCAGCACCATCCTGCCCTCCGGAGGGATAATTCACCAGCACCAGAGCAGCCTTGGATGCTGAGGTGTCCCTGGGGTGGTGGGTCAGGTGTCTGGTCTCCCCAAGCTGCTGCACCTTCTTGCATCTCTTTCCTTCGGGCACTCTCTGGCTGAGCATGGTGGCTGGGGAGTTTCTCTCAGATCTCTTAAGGGTTTTTGTCCTGTGTGAGCAAGGAGGCTGTGGTTTACCTCAGGCAGGGAGCTGCAGGGCTGTGGTGAGCTTCTCTTGTTACAAGACCCAAGGTGACTAATCCCATCTGACTGTGCCTCAGTTTCCCTTTCAAACTTCATGTGGCTTGGGAGATTGTTGTAGCCTGCAGAGAGCTTTGGAAGTGTGGGGTCTGGGGAGATGCCAGGCTGAAGGCTGAGCTCTCGGGGCAGCCCCAGGCACTTGCCTCCTTGGCTGAGCAATTTTGCAGGAACCATCTCCAAACCTCATTGCCACCTTTATACCTTGCAGCTAATGAAGCTGGGAATCGGGGGATCCTATTCCTCTGAATTATTTCTAGTACTTGTAAATGGAGAACAAACACCAGGCAAATACTTTTCCATAGAAAAAAATACTTTTTTTTAACCTCATCTGTCCCCCCTTGAAGCCATTGAACCAGCCCCTGCACTGATGTAAATCACTACTGTTGCACTTATGTCAAAGGAAAATGATGATTTACACCAGCTAAAAATCCAAACTTCATTCTTTAAGTACCTCCTGTGAACCCATTTGCTTCCTCCAAGTGTGCAACTTGCCAAGTTCTCTATAAACATGGCTTTGATCTTTACTTCCTGCTGTATTATACGTATAATATAAACACAGCAAAAGTTCATTTATTTTATGACTAAAAAATATGCTGCCTCTGATTTCACCTCCTTTTTATTAATTGCAATTTCCTATTCAAACCTGCGAATCATTTATTGCTATCTAGGAAGAGAACAGAAACTTCTGTAAGGTCTAATCTCTGATTTTACAGCTCATAAGATGGGTCTGAAACTGAGTGAAATCAGTAAAGTTCATTACAAATCCATAAACTGAAATAGGCTGGGGCCAATTCTCCTTGGAAAGAAGTTTGCAAATGGTTATGTAGAACTGCCTTTTTACTTGCTTGTTAGACTAACTTGTAAGAAAGTATTTAAGGTCTACTGGAAATAGTATTGATAAATATTCTTAATGGAAATGAAACACCGGTTGGAAACAAAAATTCAATTAAGTGAAACATATTGTCTCAATTTAAGAAAAGGGTGAATAAGTGTTTATTAAAAATGAGCACTCTCAGCTATATTTCAAAATGAGCTGTCACGTTAAAATGAAATGAATGTGATCTATTTTATTCTGAAAATATCAAAATGAAATGTTTTGACTTTCTTGTTCATTCTATTTGTCATGAATTTGTAAGAAGTTATCAGTGACAGACTTATCCTGCTGACTGCCTGTTGCCTGAATATGCTTTTTAGGGATAAGCAAATTTGTCAACTGAAAAGAAAAAAAGGCTGCCCGCTCTGCTTAGCGTGGACTTAGCAATCAGAGCGTCTGCACTGGCTCTGTCACCCGGTGTCGGCGTCAGCCTGCACACATCTGTGCCTCTTTCTGCAAAATAGCTTCCACTTGGGCTACACAAAAGGAATACTTATCGCATCTGCACTGAGAAGCTGAAATAACTAAAAAAAATTTAAATAGCAGGACCACAGGACCTATGGATGCACTGAATGTTGTCAGTCTTTTCTCTGTGCTGGAATAATCTGCAAACATGCTTCTTTAAATCAGCTCAAATTAACAAATACTTCCACAGGCTGTTTATCAGCTGCATAATTCAGCTCGCTTTTGGGTCTGGGATACGTGTCTCCAAGCATAAGATGCCATCTCCAGGAGTTTTAGCACAATTAACAGTTTGTGTAGCTAATGAGACTCTTTAAGCAGCTGGGTTGTTCAACAAAAGATGAAATCCTAATTACAGGACAACCCTAATGGGCTGTGCCTTTTGCAGGGTGTGCAGTAAAGCTCTGCTAAACTGCTTCATCTGGAGTGCTGCTTGGTGGATGTGTGTTTTTGCCAGGGTTCCTCTTTGCTTAGCAAAGACCCGTCAAGAGAACATCACGAGGCTTCTCAGAGATATTGGCCAGGTGTTTAAGGGTATTTTTTTATGGTAAAATTCATCTCACTTCGGGTGTCTCAGGCGTAAGTACCTCCATCTCAGCTAGCCATAGCATCAGGGAGTTGCTGGCTGGAAGGGTCCTCTGAAGGTCCAGCTCCTTTTTGGAGCAACGTTAACACCAGTATGAAGTCATTCAGGATTATTCATCCAAAGCCCCCTTTATCTTTCTGAGGGAAGTGCCTGAAGGTGTGACTCCCCCGAACTATTTTGGACATCCTCCACAGGACAAGATGAATTATAGTATTAATTTGCCTCTTGAGAGGAAGAGGGTACAAAAGTACCCTCAAAGGGACAACTATCTGGCTGACAGTATCTACTCTGTAAGTACATGTAAAGATGTAAGAGGTAGCCTAGACTGGATTTTTTTTAAGTCCAATGGAAACATGACAGCCAGGTGAGGAGAAGCTCAACCCTGTGTCAGGTCAATCTTTTATTAGACACTGGAGAATCTACACATGACATCTCCTTTAAGATGCACAGCCATAGGAGCTTCACTGGCTATTCTGCTGATGGAAAACCCTGCTAAAAGTTAGGGGCTGAATTTGTCCTTTCAGTAGACATTTGTGCAATGGGCCAAGGAACAAGAACCCCCCCCCAACAACACCCATAAATAGTTATCTCCTTAGTTATATAGTTATCTCCTTAATAGTTATGTCCTTTCTCCAAGCTGATGCAAGAGGAGTTAAGAATAGGAGGAGGGATGGAGCTCTGCTCCCCATCCGATTTTCTGTTCCCGAGGAGCATGCAAAGAGGGTGTGGGGCCCCAGATGGGACCACCTGAGAAGTGGAGGCAAAGCTCCTCTTCATCACTACCCCAGCAGCACCCAAGAGGAAAATATATCCCCTGGGGTGTACCAGCCAGTACCCAGGATGGCGATTTACACCCCTCCATGGCTCTTGATTGTTAGCGGGTGTAGTCCTGTCTAGGTGGTGGGCTCCCATATTTGTTATCCTTCAAATTTGGTCAGAAACTCAGGTTGGTGTGAGAGAGGCACAGCAGCACCCACAGCGGGTGCCACACAAGGGCGAAGCCCACAAGCCAAGACTCCCTCCAACCTGTCCCCAACTAGCAGCGGTTACCCAGACAAGGAAGAGATCGAGAGATCCCTCACTGCAAGCAAAACGCTGCTCTTACGTTTGCCTTGGAGCAGTGACTTGCCAGTGTCTGCAGTGGAAGCTGGTGCTTATTTCCAGTTATGATTTAAAAAAATAGTGTCCTGGCTTTTTTTCCCTGCATCCTGAAGGAAAGGCAACTGCTAAACAAACCAGGTTAAGAAAGGTCTTTTTCAAGCCAAAACAAAATTATTTTTGTAGATACTATTTCTCACAGGTCAGAAGGAGTCCTTTCACAAAACATTCTGCAGAAGATAGGCTCACAGAGACACAGCATTGCTCAGACTTTGGAAACTGTCTTTTGTAAAACGAATGATGGGGAGGGCTGTGTAGGTAGAGACACATTTCAGATGAGACCAAGTGTGTTGTGATAGGAGAATCTAATTCTATTCTGGTAGAAGAGCATTTGCCATGTTTTCCTAAGGGAACAAGGGCTTATGTCATTGCTCTTTGCCTGTGTGCATGCTAGCCCTTTCCCACCATCTGTTAAACTCTTTCATCAATCTCAATTGCTTTCAAGAAAGTGCTAAAGGTCTCCAATATATCGAATTCCTACAAGTTTCATAAAAATGGGCAGATAGGCAAATGAGTGGGAACTAACATACCCTTCCCCACTGATGGAAGATTGCAGAGTGAGCTCAGCCCTTTGTTAGACCCCAGAAAATACTCCCTAAAAACCCACCACAAGACACAATTCCTCTTAACACCAAGTTTCTTTAATTTTGTTGTGCACAGGAGGACCCGATCAAAAATGGGACTTAAGAGGAGGATGAAAGACACACCATTCAAATACTTAGCTGGACAGGGTAGTCTGTTGTATCTCCTGAAATTTTTTGGGTCGTGGTGAAAGTGGCAGAATTGGCATGGAAAAAGCAATGTACAACTGTTTTGGGATAATTGCCTATGGCCTGGAGAAGGATTTTTGACTGAATATTGGGTTGAACTGGAATCAAAGTCTGAGTTCAAACTGGAAGCAGAGCAATGGCAATGAACTCTTCCATCTGTCAAGTGTTCCCTGTTGATCCTGATCCACGGGAACCATACATTCCTTAAAAATGCCAGCAAAGGCACAGACCCAGAGTCTCAAAAGCTCCTTGGTGGAAGGCTACAATTTGATTTACAGGATATTACCGAACCAAGAGGCAAAAATCTTCTCATCTGCTTTCCACCACAGGATGTTTCCATCAAATGGGTTCATAGCAAATTAGAATAGTTAAATCATGGGGGATGGATGGATCTTCCAGCCCATCTCCCTTTCTCCAAGAAAGATCACTTGGCCCCAAACCATTCCTGACCTGCTCCTAAAGCATTGTAATGAGGACAAAACCATTGTTTTCCCTGAAAAAATATACTGGTGTTTAATCAGTAAGAAAATGTGATTTCTGCCTTTTTTTTTTTCCCCAGTTCAGAGTGTCTGCAATAACTTTAGGGATTTGATGCAGCCTACTAGAGTGTCACTTGTAGGGCATGATAGCTGGGATGCATGGTGTTGGCAAGGCACAGGGACACGTGGGAGAGTCAGGGTGGGTGCAGAGCACTGGGGTAGCATTGGAGGAATAGCCCAGGCACAGGGGACATGGCTATGAGTAATCCCCATTGATTGCATCTATCTGAAGATAATACCATGGAAAAGCAGCTTGTGAGCTGGGTTCCCCTCCAGGGAGAACATGCTGGGATCCTTCAGAAGGGCCTAGGAGGGAATTACAAGCTGGCACACAGACAACAATCAGAGGCTACACTGGGCAGCCAAAGCTTTTGACGGTGTTAATTCACTCCTTGCGCCCTTGTGCAGAACAACAGGGAAACAGTCTATGTGTGTTTGGAAATAGATGGCAAAAAAGGATTATTTGGAGCCCAGCTGAGTGCATGGTTCCCTTCTTACCCATTACCCTATGTCAAAGGCCAGAGACGGATGGAGGGTTGTAATACAGCTTTTGTTGTCTTCCTTGTTACAAGAGATGCAGTGATAAGGACCTCAAATTGTAATTTGGGCACCCAAGTTTGAACATATGCTCTTCCGCTGCTTGGCCAAAGTAGCGTGGTGACTCAGTGAAGGGACTGGGAACAGGACCCAGATCTCCCATGACCTATATATGGGATAACTCTGCTTCTATTCCACCCACTGCTCCACCAAACAAAACTATTTAAAGCCAAACGTCTGTTTTTATATCGCTGAGTCTTGACGCATCTGGAGGCAGTTGCTATAATAGATGTACCACAAACAGGGGAAAAAAAAAAAAAAAAGATATTGAAAAATTTAAAACTACTGTGATTCAATGGGCAAGATGTTATAAAATTTCTCAACAGGAATTTTGGAACTAATACGAAAATGTGCAATATAATATTAAATGCATCTTTATTAAGCTGCATCTGAAGGTTTTATTATGTTTGCACACAAAAAAAACTTTGTCCGGGATATTACAGGAAGGAGCTCTTAATTACCATGATCTATCTGCATTAATTCATATTTGGATAAATATTTACTCATTAATTCTGATAATCTGGTTAATGGGATGTAACGAAGACTGAATGGAAGGGTGGGGACGCTCTTTGGTATGATCATGCATGGTGGTTTCTTAAGCTCTTGCAATCAGCTTGTTTTTAATTGGTTTTGCCACAGCAAACAGCATTAACTAGGTACTAGCAACTGTGTCATGTTAGGAAGTAGCACTGTAAGAGCTTCGTACTACCTGTAGGCTTTAATTAGAGGTGTGCTCACTTTAGTGAATATCTACATCACTTTTGCTCAAGGCTCTTCAGAAAATGAAAGTATTTCCTTGGGAAGCAACCCAAATTATCTTCTGATCAATCAATCAGGATTTTCACCTGATAGGATTATTGTGCTATATTCTAGGCAGGGCTGATAGTACCTCCTAAGATTACTGGACCATTCTGGAATAAAGTCCCACTTTCTTGTGCCAAATATTATTTATTAGGTAAAGATTTTCATTCCATGTCTTTGTAACAGGCTGAGTTTGTTCTGCCAAATCTGATGCAAAATGAGATAACCATATCTGAGAAAGATGACAGGGAAAAACACAGCGTTCAGTTCCTCCTGTAAGAAGTGTTACAAGGACAGTTTGGAGTTTAAAAAGCTCTAGCGGTACCAGTAGTCACAACAGAAAGTTGATATTTTACTCTGTTGAGGTCAGGGGGTGCTTAATGTCATGACAGGACAGGAATCAGGATATATCCAGTTTCTATGAAGCCACATGCAGCTAGAAGAAAGCACGTTCCTGAGATGTTGGCAGGGAAGAGCATTTTGGCAAGACTGGAACTTGCAGGGTTTTTAAAAGCAAGGACCCGAAAGGGTCTGGTGGGGAATTCAGCTCCTCTGCAGTCTCCTGCACTGCCCATTCCCAACGTCAGGTCAGTCCCTGGCTTTGGATGCCAACAGTGCACAGCCCTCAGCAAACTGCTCTTTGGCTTTCCACGTCACGTAGCCAAAAATGAAAAAGGATTTTGAGGATGCACTTCATCTCATCCTAATGCTGCTGTCTAGTCCAGTTACATCCCAAAAGCACCAGTGTCTCCTCAGGGTGACCAAAAACCACCAGCTCTGAGGTGCACACATCTGAACTACTTGAGATGAACCTCACTGTGAAGGCAAATACGGGGCCAGATTTGCCAAAGTCTGACACTTTCAGCTGGACCTGAATCTGACGGGTATTATGCTTTAAGGGTATGACTGGCCCTGTAATGCCAAGGGCTCAGGACCCCACACCCAAAATACAGGTTTATTTTGGCATTGCTTTGTAGATAGGATGGTTAAATGGTTCTAAAGCAGCTTTCTCTTCTCAGAGAGTTGGGAAAAGAAAGATATTTATGTTAAGGAAAATATATATGTTTGCAAAATATCTGTCCCCTCAGTTAGATAAGTACTTTCAGATATCCATGAGGAAACAAATAATTCTGTCCTCAGAGCAGGGCTGAGCAGGGTAATTTTGCCAAGCCTAGAGCCACGTACTGACCCATGAGGAGACAGTGAACAGCTCTGTTCAGCTATCACTCAAACGAGCACCCACTTCTCCTTGCACTTGTCTTGGCAGGGACACTGCAGAGACAATAGAGCATGATTCTGATATTTAGCTCTTTAAGTGTAGGAATTTTTTCAAATGTAATTTTCACTTTGACTTTTTCTATCTTTTGAGTCTTTGCAACTTCAGTAGTACTCGTTTAGAAGTTTTATTATCTAGGATATACTAGAAAGTGTTTGGAAGCCATTCATTCATGTGTTCAGAGGAAACCAGTGTTCACTAGAGAAGTGGAGTTAAGACAATTTTTTATCACAGGACATAATTGTAAAGCAAAGAACGTGACAAACTAATAAAATATTTGCTCTCTGCATGAGAAAAAAAAAAAAAAAATCTTTTTTTGTAAAAAGGTAGGCTCGCCTACCCTGTAAAGTTCAGGATGTAGTATTCAGTTCTTCACATCAAGGTGCTATGTTGGGGTTATCACTGTCACTATGCCTATGCCCGCTACATCAATACACCTGTTTCAAGAAGCAAACCTTGTCCTTTCCCCAGCCAAACAGTGCAGGAACTCACACCACTTGGCTCAGGGCTAGTCCTCTCTGGAGGAGACTTGCATGTCCACGCTGCCACCAGGTCTTCTCCAGGCTCCATTCACAGTGGCTTTAAGACATAACTACTATTTTGGATCGTTTTTAAGGTCCAAATATTTTAAGACATAACTACCTTTTTGGACCTAGCCATGAGGGTAGTGAGGTTCTGGAAAGGACTGGCAACCCTTCTGGTCTCCAGCAGGCTCGATGTGCAGGGCTTTGAGGTTCCCTGAGGGGTCCCCATGCCAGAGGGCTGGCTGAGCCCCCAAACAGAACTGTCTCCTCTCCCTCCTAATGCTCAAACCCATGTGAGTGCTTCCAAATGTCCTTTATGGTCTTGTTTTTGTTCACCCACCTGCTCCAAATTTGGTTGTGGCTGAGCCGGTTTAGGGCTGTGCAAGTAAGGGTAGTTCACGAGGAACTGCTTCAGTATTAAAGTTCAGCAGCTGGCTGCTTTCACGGGAGAGATGTTTTCTGATTTGGCCGTTAATTGCCACTGTTACGTGCTGTAAATATTTCCTTTAAAGTGCCATTAGGGACACTGAGTGATGAGTTCTTCCTTCTGAGGTCTTTATCTTTACGAGCTCTTTCCATCCAGAGATCTCCGAGCCCTTTGCACCTGCAGCTGAGCACACATCCCCAAATACCCTCTTCATCCTGCTTCCTCCAACGCCACTCGCAGCCACCACAATGCAAAAATAATGTCTCCAGTGGGTATTGATTAGTTGCATCGAGCATCTGCTCTCCAGGCTGGTGAGGAAACCTGCCTGAGCGGCAGAGGTAAAATTCACATCTTTCCACACAAGGTATGCTGGGGACAAACTTGTCCCAGTGATGGCAGCTGTAAAGTTCAAAGAACTAAATAGGAAGAAGGGGAACATGCACAGATGGCCTTAGGGAAGGAGACAGCACTGTTCATCATCATTTTGAGCTAGGGATACTGAGGCACTGCTTACATACCTACAGTCATTTGGTAGCTCTCCAGTATTGATAACACACCAGGCAGCTACTTCTGCCCGTCCTGCTTTCTCTGTTCCAGTGCTGCATAAAAATTGTCACGCTAAAACAGAAGACTGTACTTCTCCCTGCGCCGTAATTTATGGGTGCGATTAGCCCAAGGATGGATTTACTGGAGTGGCTGGAACAGGATCCGGCTTTTTAGCTGCTCCTAATGAATAGCCTTTCTCTAAGACGGCTCCTTAGCTAATGCATTTGGAGCCCAGCCAGAGAACCACCAGGTCTGGTGGCAGAAAACCAACTGCCAACTTGCTAAAGAGAGGGCATTTCCTCCTCCCAGGAAGTTTCCGATGTGAAGCAATTCACAATTCTGTCATTAAGGCCCCTGAAATGCAACTTTTATTTTTTCCCCAGCTGGAAAAAGAAAAATAAACTTGTGAGGGGTTCCTGCAGTGAGAAATCTCTGCCCCAAACAAGTCCAAGCCATGTTTCCCATTGCTAAATAGCGGGTACATTTATGACACTCAGTGAAAGAGGATCAGGAGCAGAGAGCGAGTACTGAGCTGACCCCAACCAGGCTCTCCAACACAAACCTGCCCTAGAAGCCAGCCTTCAGCAACTTGGATGTGAGCAGCTCGGTGCCTTTTGGGTTCAGGGCCTGCAATCAGCCCTTCCCCTCATGTGCTCGACAGTTTGTTTGTATATTTAGCATGGCTGATGGGGTTAACTTGCCTGATCTCCTGGATAAAAGAGGCCCAAATACTCCTGCAAAATTTGCAACACAACGTCTCAGGTGATGAGAGAGCACCAACAAGAGCTATGCAGCAAATCCACCAGTAGATGTCTATGATGGGGAAAAAATACATGAGAAAGCTCTGCAAGAGTTCTCCCCTGTAAGGATTAATTATGCAAAGACTGCTTGAGCAGTGGGCAACCCCCCCTACAAAAGAAGGTGGCCCCAACCTGTGCTAGAGGGGGGTGCACTGGAGTTGGGTCCAGCATGGACAAACTCTACAACTTTTGTGAAATAATTTAGATGGGGGAAAGCTAACAGAGAAAGAAACTTTAGAGGGAAAATAACAACTAAGTCAGAAAAGGGTGATTGGCTGTATAGAGTCAATGAGGAATGGGGACATCTTCATGGCATGGTGGTGCTTCCCCATGGCAATGAACCAAGAGGGATGTAGGGCAACGTTGCCAGGAAAGGGATGAGGGATGAGGGATGAGCACCCTCCCTGCAGCAGGAGGATGGTCTGGAGCTGGGCACTGGGAGGGGAGGAGGTCACCACCACAGGGTGATGACACATCTCCTCCCTGGTTGCTTTCCAGCTTTGGATCTCCTAGGATCAGCCTCCCAGATTACTAAGAAACCGCCGATGGGTAACAATAGGGATCACAGAGGGCACTAGCCCCAAACCCAAGGACTCTGAGCAAATTTCAGACCCCTAGGCTACCTGGTGAAGATGGTGATGGTGTTATTTCTTGCCCTAGGTGAGAACTGCCTCACCTGAGTCCCAGGTGGAGGGCCTGACAACCAAATCCATCCCAAATGTGATTTCAGAAATGCAATTGGAAAGGCACAGCGTACACAGACATGGTCAGCACAAGAGTGGAGACCCCATCAGCTGCTCGCTGACCTAGTTTGAGCACAGACAGCAGAGGGCCTGGATTCAGAGGCAGTGCCAGCTCTTGAACCTCTGCCTTTAAAGCCTAATTCTCTAGGAGAGACTTGTCAAACGACACCAGGAAAGTTTTCCAGCCATGGGCTATTTCTGTTCCCAGGGTGCCTTCCACAGGAATTATCTGGAAAGCGGTGAGGATGTGTTGTGAAGGCGATCTGGCAGCCTGCCACGGGCTTGTCTGCCTCCCTCGATATTGCACTCGGGCTGGGGATTTGGGGAAAGAAAACAGAACAACTGCACGTCACAGCATTCGCATTCAGTGTCGTCCTTGCTAAGAGCTGAGCATGCAGAGGCATGGAAGGATGGAGCACGGCACAGGGAGTTTTCCAAATATTGCACCTCTCGCCCTCGTGCCCTGGTGAAGCAGAGTTATTTAGGAGAAATCACATTGTTCCTCTTCTTCAGTGACTGCACGTGGCTACAGCACCTTGGGGCTCTCTGAAGGCTGATCTTAGCTCCTTAGCAGTGCACAGGGGCTTTAGTCACAGGCTCCAGCCCTTCCAGTGTCAGGTGCTGTATAAAAGCTAACATTATTTCTAGCCCAGAGGAGCTCTAAGTGGTGGATTCATAGGGATGGTGCAGGCAAGAGAGCACCCAGCAGTATCAACATGCAGGCACTCTGATGTTTTGCCCACACCCAGGCAAAAGGGTATGAAATAGCTGTGTAGATGCTGAGAGATGTCTTCTGACATTGCATCCAACCGCATCCCAGCCCATCCTGCTCCCTACAAGTCCCCTTCCTTGAATGCCTCCTTGAATGCTTCCCTTCTCATCCATGCCTCTCTGATAAGAAAGGAACGTAATTATTGCTGGTTTGCAAATAACCAAAGAGATTAGGGTTAGGGCCAGACTCACAGGTGAAGCCTTCTTGTATAGCTATCTATGGGTAGGTGCCTGCAAGTGAGCTGGATGTCTCAGTGCCCCTTACTGCCTGTGGGACATTTCCCAAGAAATTCAAGAGAAACCCTCATGGAAAGTACCTCTGGTAACCTGCCTACGCAAATATTTCTTGCTGTTTCCCATAAACTGGAGTGCGGGTTGTACCCTATCTTGGTGTGTCAGCTCGTTCCCCTCAGATGGACCCTCCCATAGATTAACTCTGAAGCTGTGTCCTGAAATTAAAAATGAATGGGGGACTGCTGTTTCCATCCAAGAGTGGCCTATGAGGAGTCGGGCTGCCTTCCTTTCCATTGCTGCCATGCATTAAAAACCACACCTGATATTTCAGTGCAGGAATAATAGAAAATATATAGAAAAGTCTTTGAAAGAAGGGCTTAATCTTTGCTGACTGGCAGAGATAGAGAAGAAAAATATCTAAGTGACTTTATTGGGCTGTCCTGTCCCTGTTTGTCCTGTAAGCTCCAACACTTGGGCATGTATCTGGGCAACTAGGACGCAGCTGGACAACTTAAATAGAGATTGTGGGGTTACCTGGCAGTGGTGGGTTTACTCTCTCCATTTAGGACATGTAGCAATAGTAAGGCTGTAGTATACTTTGGTGCACACAGAACTTGTCCCATCACAGCTTTCAGTCATTGCCCACCTGCTAATGCTGAGACGTGAGAACTGAAGCACACAAAGAGCACACACAACGTGCAGGCTCCTCCTGGGTTTCATTAGTGTCCCCTGACAGCCCCAGCGGGCAGCACGGCCACTGCTCTCCTACAGGATCGATCCGTGAACTTCCCCCAAAAGGCCAGGGGAATTGGGACGTGGGTGGTTTCATTATCCTGCTGCAAGGACAGGAGAAGGGAAAGCATTTACAATGAAAACAGAATTTTCCCAGTGTCTGAGGCTGAACTAAAGGAAACTAGGGTAGGGGGTTCGCTGGAGGGTGCTTACGCTGAATGTGACCATCAGCATGTCAGGTTTGATTCCACGTGTTCAGCTGGAAGAGGTCTGTTTCTTTACTCTCTGCACTCTTGCTGAACACCCATCAGTGTGTACTTAGAGAAACCACAGGTGATTAAATTAACAACCTAATGTACAGAACAAAAAATCATTTGCTCCAAAAATAGGCATTTACCACTCAACGCAAAACTAGTTGACTCACAGCAGAATTCAGACAAGCCTTTGGAGAGCCATGTGGCCAGAAATGTGATCAGGCCCACCAATCCCTGAAGTGCAAAGGCAGTCCTTCAGGTACCTCCTCCCTTCATAGCTTTTCATCTTCTGCTCACTGGTTCTCCCCCAGTCTGCACCCTTCTATGGCTCTGATGGGTACATACTGCAGGCAGCTGTTTCCATCCTGTGAAAGCAGAGACTCTTGCTGCAGATCACTATACTGCACAATCCTATTCAAAATCAACTATTGATTTTCATGTGTGTCCCTGTCCTTGGTCTCTGTTACCTATGCCATTCTGGGGAGGCCATTCTGGATCTATACGATAATTTACTTTTTGCAGCACAAACATATCCATGCCTCATTGTAATCATTTTTTGTTTTACCACATCACCTTTTTGCTTAAGCATTTCTATTCTCTCTTTGGATTTCATCCTTCTGGCACATAGGTGGTCAGATGTCTTCTTCCCTTATAGCCTCTGCTTTGCTGCATTGAACAAGATAAAATTCATCTCTCCTAATGGGCTTCCTTTTGCCTTTATCATCCGTGTTCTTCCACTGATCCAGATGTATTTCTTCTTATTTAGAAGATCACTGATGCTTTAGGAGACCAACCCTGTGCTCACAATCAGCTTCAGATTCAATCTTTTGAAGCTGCATCAGCCAAAAATGTCAGGGCAAGCAGTACTTTGTGGTAATGCTGAAATTATTTTTAGCCAACAGGAGTGGCAGATCACACTTCCCACCTGGAAAAAAAAAAAGAAGGAGGCAGCTACCTGCCATCCATGGGTGGCTGTCCTCTGTAATGAACCATGTCCATTGCACCACATCCTCTGAAATGAAAAATGAAAAATGAAATGAAAATGAAAATTCTGAAATGAAAATGAGAATTTCTGAAATTTATGAAATGAAATGTCTGAAATGAAAATGAAAAATGTCCTCTGCACCATGAACCTACGGTACTTGATGTTCTGACTGTTAAGTCAACATTGGGGTTGGACTTGTCTGAGTCATGCCACAGAGATCTCCAAGGAAGACTGCTTAAACAAATAGATGTCACCTTCCACCTCCAAGTATGTGCTCAGGATGGTACCAGATGGTTCATTTCATGAGCTGGTCTTGTTCACTGCCATTTCATGGTGTAAGGGGCTCTCCTTACAGCACGGACCCTGCTGTCAAACTGAGCTGGAAACAGTTCCCCAGGTCACTGGAGGAGGCATGCCTCAAAGCCACAAGGTCCCATCAGCCAGTGCTGAAATGTGGATTAAGAAATGCTGCTCCACTGCCAGATGTGAGTCATTCTGCCTCTTGAACACTTATGGTCACCATGGTGACTGGGTCAAAAATGATCTGGGAAAGTCAATTTTTCTTCCCCCCTATTTATTTCTTGTCACTTCCAAATCCCTGCCTCTCACCCTTCTCCCTCTCCAGGAGTGACCTGCACTCCAGGGATACAGCAGCTTGCAGAGGATCAAGAGTGTTTATTTTGTCCCAAACTGCAATCACCAAGGAGGAAATTCCACTACACATTTTTGAAAAAAGTGTGACGGTCCAGGAGAAATCACTTCTGGAGTGAGAGAGGGACTGGGCCAGCCACACATGGTGTCAGGACCTGGTTTCCCCCCTCTTTTCCCAACAAATAATCCATCAGTAAAGTTCCCAGGTGAACTGGCACTGGGATTTAGTCTGGGCTGCATTAAAGCAGACTCTCTGTGATACAGGTGGTCGTGCTTCATACCTCCGCCAGCAACCAGCACCCAGGAGAAAGGGAACACCGTTGCTCACAGTGGGAAGCAAAGGATCTTGGGGTTAGAAGCTCCCCTTGGATGAAAAATTTAGGAATCTCCATCCTGGTTATGCCCTGTGTTTATGCTTGGCCATACTGTCCCCTGCTCTTATCCCTATGCTGTCCAAAAAGTGTCCTGGGATCCATCTGTCTTCACAAGCATCTCTCAGACCCTCAGGCACAAAAATGGAAAAAAAAAAAAAATCCCATTCAGAGATCTGGCAGGCATCCAGGCAAAGGAATGAGCATTATTCATGGCCCTGCAGAGCACGACACTGAGTGTAGGTGTCTGCTCTGGGGTCAGCTCTCTCTACCCCCCTTGCTGCTGAGGCAGATCTAGTTGACACTGGAGGTACAAAGCTGCCACTCCAGAGTCCTCTTCAGTGAGCAGCAGTCACCATTGATGTCTCCCTGGGACCTGTGCTGATCCTTGTACCCAGAGCTCGTTTCCTTCCTTCACCAGCTAGAATGCTTCCTCACTTAGTGGCTGTTGGTCTCCATCCCATTTTTAATGACTCTTTTGTCCAACTCTGCTGGTGCTGGGCTTGCCACTCAGAAAAGTTTCATTGCTAACAAGTTTTCCCTTGGTTTCATCTTCTCCTTTGTTATCTTTATCTCCTTTTGTTCTCTTTCATTCCCTACACAAAGCAGAAACACCTTTCCAGATTTGGATAGGTAAACTGGAGTTTGGGTCCTGCAGACTCTGGCAGAAACCACCAAGGCTGACAGCAGTGCTAAGCAGTAGCTGTGCCTCTACCACCCCAGGCACTGGCAAGGAGCAAAAAGCATCCCACTAGGCAGATGTTTCCACTAAATTAGGGAATGCCTTCAAAACCACGCAGAAAAGCCTACAAATGAAAAGCAAACCAAGCTGTTTGTTGCCGTTAACAAATAGCAAAACCAAGAACAAACAAACAAACAAACAAAAGAGAGAATACAAGAATGTGATCATTTGGGAACAATTCATTTATTATTCCTACTAATAAAAGCCTATTTGTACTGTGGTTACATCCCTGAGCATGCGTGTAGGAGCTGGGACTCCTGTATCAAAAGGATAATTCCTCACTCCAGAGGATTTATTGTCTTGGTTTTGGGACCTTAACAGTGCAAAGTGTTGACCCCTGCCCACCCTTAGGGTGTAGGACTTTCACATATGATTCACAGCAGATGCATAGAAGAGTATTATGCATGGGAAAAAAAAAAAAAAGTGCATGTTTTCAGTGAAAAGTTTGATAATGAGTTTGTTGAAACACCCAAGGGAGATCCTGAAGGTTGATAATGGTCTTTCATTGGCAGGTCTAGGATCTAGGGAAAGAAGAGAGAGAATCGTTAGGTCAACAAAACAAAATTAAACTCTGTTTTGCAAATTGATCCATAATGCAGTATTTCATTCTGTGTTTTGATTATGTTTCATTTGGTTCCTAAAAATAAATATAAGTAAATTCCAATACAAAGTACTTTGGCATCCCCGTCCCCTGATCCTGAAAGAAAAGTTTGGTTTAGAAAAGTTTCAGGACTGAAGCTTTGCATTTGCTTTTCAGATTACTCTCTCTCTCTCATCTGCTTTGGCCAAAACAATTTAATGAGTTTGCCCTACGTGAAAATTTGCATTTGTCTCCTCTAATTTGCACACTTCTCAGGGAATGAAATGGCCAACCAATATATTTTTGCCCTGCTATTATCAGATGTCTTTTTTTCTGTCAGGCTGCATGAGCGTGGTGTCAGGAGAGATATCCTGGAACAGCCTGGAAAGCTCTTGAGAATCTCTGCGTATAAAGGGATTAAGGTTGGAGAACAAACTGGGCTTATGGTATTGCTGTGAACAACCATGGCATTTCCTGATTGTGCCCAATTTTCAATTTCCCTTTGGAGGAAAAGTCCCAGGCTGAAACACACCTTAGTTGATCTGTTTATTCCAAGGGCAACAAGCGGCCTCTTTCAAAGGAGCCCCATGGACTGTTAGTGGCAGAGAGCCAGAAAGGATGTCACCCAGCCACCCATGCAGCCACCCACGAGCTCTCCCAAAACCAGGCAGGAGGGGTCCGTCTGCTCTTCTTGGCTTGCACATTGCACAAGCAAGCTGCTGAGAGGAAGCAGAAGTTTCCCAGTGACAAAGAGCTAGAGCCCCTGGTGGAGGAATGGTTTGGGGCACAGATGCTCTGCAGTAAGGAGCACGTCCCCTTCCATGCCTTGGGACAATGCCCAGTGTCACACTACAAGAAATTTGCTCAAACCTCATATTCTGTCTACAGAGCGCTCTGTGTTTTAGAAATGACCCGGTTGCAACGCTCCTGTGGACAGGAAAACTCAAGGAGGGTTGGGAGTGCACCCCCAAAGAAATCCCATGAAAAGAGAGAGCGGATTTTCAGCTCCTAAACTCATCTGACCTCACTGAACCATGCCTTCACATCATGGCTGGTTGTTGGTCAATGGCACTGGGTCACGCTCAGCCTTGCAGCCAGTTCTTCCTGCTGTTACCTCAAAGTCTTTCTCTGGGGCTCTGGGCATTGACATCTTCCCCCACACCTCCTTGCGTGAGCCACAGTGGGGACACCTACACCATGAGAGGTGAGGAACAAGGGCAGGTTCATGGTCCCGGAGGTTCTCAGGATCCCCTGGGATCCCTGACTTCGTCTGCAGCTCCAGGCCATAGATTGCACCATTTCCTCACTCTCAAAGTGAGCATCCAGGGATTTCTCCGTGCCAAGGCATCAGAGCGGAGATTATAGCCATCTGTCTTGTACAGCTAATTGATACCAGGCCTCTGTTCCTCAGGGAAGTCTCTGAGGGAACCAAGCCAAGGGAGGTCAAAAGGAATGACCAAGGGACATGGATCACATGGATGTCCCAGAAAACGAGGAGGGCAGAGACCACCTTCACCCTGGGGTCTCCTCCGGGGGGAAATCTCTCAGCGAGTCCAATGGCCACCCCCTCCCTGAAGGCAGAGTTCATCAGTGGAATCCGGACTGATTTGTCACCCAGCACCCGGGGGAATATCTCATGTCACCCAAGTCCTTCCCCTTCTTGTTTAAATAGCCTAGTGCAAGGGCTGGGCAGGATGTCACCCCAGTGACCGGGAGTCATCTGGAGAATGTGGCTTAGAGGGACAGCCATGCTCTTCTCCCTGCCCCCTCCCCAGGGTCACTGTACGATGTTCTGCAACTCAGCAGAATATCTCTGTGTTGTAATTTTGGAGGGAACCAAAAGTTACCTTAACAGAGATTCCGAGTGGGGAGACATCCCCTGGGAAAATCTGATTGACAACGTTCATTTATCAAGGCATTTTGTGATCATCTCCAACAACCAGAAGGACTTTCTTCAAACAGAAAGTAGAATTGCCTCAGCAGAAGCATTCTGCCCTCCTTTCTCATCAGAGATCAAGGGTGAGAGACCTCTGTTCCTCATTGCTTGCGTCATTTCTTTTCTTCCGAATCAACGGCTTCATTCTGTGTCCAACCCAGCATGGCTGGGGGTGGAAGTATTGGCTCTTACAGCAGTCAGGGGTGCAGGGCCGAAATGTCTGATGGCATCCATGCTGCTGCAAAGCACAAGCATGTTGTGCAAATCCGTATGTATTTGCATTTGCAAACCTGAAAATGGCTATTCCGGGTACAAAATTGGCAGTTTTACTGCCTGCGGGTGATTGATTGGCATCTTTTGCATTAAATTGCTGGGAAATGGTGTGGTGCATAAGTGAGGAAGGAGGAGTTAGAAACGAGAAAAGAAAACCAGTAGGCAGAGGTTAAAATGAAGATGGAGAAAAGATCCATCTGTGCAGCCTCTCCCCTCCTCCTCCATTTAGGCAGCCATGAGAGAAGGTAGTCCAGAGCCAGCAGCAAAAGCAAACCAGTCTCCTTTGACCTTCTTGTTGTAATATTTGGGTGTGGGTTCAGCCTCCTGCACACCTGCAAAGCACACGTCATTCTCCTGGGTGCAATGGCCCAAAGTAAGAGAAGCGTTTAAGCAGATGCCGAACTCACGAGATTCCCCAGTAGCGCATATGGACGCCGGCCAGAGAAGGAGGATTTCATTGGGAAACGCCAGTTGGAAAACAGAGCGGAAATGTCCCAGGTTTAACAACCTCTACTTCAATCACTACTCACAGCCCCGGGGCAGCCCTGTCATGCCAAGTTTCCATGGCTTTCTTACCATGCGACCAGTGGGCTGAAAACCTTGGCAGTTCTGGGCTCACCCAGGGAAGACTCCTGGATCCAGCACAAGGAACCTGGAAGCCCTGAGTGACCTGGCTCTAGAGAGGGTTTTCTAGTGCTTCAAGACTTCCTGCTGCAAATGTGTTAGTTTTGGAGACTTTGATACACTCCACATTCCCACATTCAAAAATTCCATAGATTTGTATGATTTCCACTCCCTGATCTCATGTATTACTCAAACCAGGGAAAACCTAGGGAAAGTAGCTGGGAAAGGGCTTCATATCTTCTCTGCCCTGTGGCTGGGGAGGCTTGAAAAGAGGGAAGCTGCCCAGTGGTGCAGATGTACCTAGTGGTGGCTGGCTCTTGGCATGGTTGTCTCCACAGATTAACAACCATTTCTGCCTCAGCTGGGAGGTTCTCAGGGTTCCAGGGATACATCGCTTTTAAACAACAGTGTGCATCGGAGGTTCCTGGAATTTTATTTAATTTTTTTTTTAATTTATAGTTCCTCAGAAATTTTCATTAAATTTTACTGCATTCTGTTTTGGAAAGAAAGCAAATATCAAAGTGAAATTTCCCACAAACCAGATATCTGGATTTCTGTCCCTGAGCATATACTGACATACTCTGCAAACACTGATCATTAACAATTCCATCTCTTCACATTAAAATCATTGGGGTTCATGATTCATTCTGGCTTCACAGAAATATAGATGGCCAGGGCTGGAAATGGTCTTAAGAGATTATCTAGTCCCACCCTTGACCTCAGGGCAGAGAAACTGGATCTGGCCTATATAATGAGTATGAAATAGAGTAGTTCTAAATTCAAATCCTACTTAATATTTTCAACCTTTGCAAAGTTTGTCCCCTCTTTCCCAGTAGCTCCATTGCCCCAGTCTTTGCAACCAGTTCCTTTTACCCTAGGATGCCCCTACTTATGACATACACATAAGCACCACATCCCTGGGGCTGAGTGATTTTCTCATGGTGTGAATTTGCTGAAAGGATGCTCTATCAGCAGATATTCCCAAGCAACAGAACTTTCAAAGGAGTACACATATCTCATGTATGGGTTAAATGCATGAAAACATGATATACTTTATTCATAAATAATTATATATCTTTAAAATAGATTAAATGCAAAAGCTTATTTGATAGCATTTTTAGTTCACCTGGTGAATATTGTGAATTTGTTAAAAATGTAATATCTTTCAGTCGATGTTAAAAATTTGTCACCCTCAACCACGGAATGCTCTGCAATGCCTTGCTTGATTCAGTGATTTAGAAAAATCTCCAAATTCCTGACTAGACAGTTGGAGCCCAGTGGAAGAGATAGGCATTAGCACTGCTCTCTTTGCTGTCTGCACTGAAAAAATCTGTTGGTGCTGTTTTAAGTAGAGGTTGGAGCACACACCTTCAGAGATCCCTTCCAAACTCACTTAATCTGCGTATCTGAAATCAGATGCACTTGGAAAGCCGTATAAATCAATATAGGTTCTGACCAACTCAGCTTGTTGTACTTCAGTTATTCCAGTCCTGGCTTTTTGTTCCATAATCTTAAGCCCCTTACCACTGGACAGCTGATGACCACCTGTGTCTCAACATTTCAAACCAGTGAAAAATATGCTGGAGATGAGAGGTGCAGATTGTGATCTTTGGCTCCTTCAGGTTTGTTTTGCTGGCACAAAAGGGATAAAACTCAACTGGATGCAGGAGGAGTCCACCCAATCATAGTTCCCTGTTAGCAATCAGCTGGGAAAGGACGTACCCTGAGTGCCCTAATGGGACAGCCTTCCCTCTGGCTTGTGAGGCTGCAAGGAAACGTCTTGTAGTGGCTCTGAGCTACTGGTTGGGTCTACAAGAGAAATTCATGAGAGAGGAAATTTGGGGTAACGTCACAGGTTTGGGGACTGCACTTTCCAGAAACAAGCTGAGTGACATAACCACTTGAAACGATTGCAATCTGACCTTTTCTCTTCCGTGCAATCTTCAGAGTTACGGAGGCACACAAATCTATAACTCACTTTCTGCAATCCGATTGACTAATTGCCGTTGCTGTTGCTGTTGTCTCTTCTCCTGTGACTCACCTCAGCCCGGTTCCGTCATCTTTTCCTGCACCAGTACAATCGGATAGCCTCTGCCTACCCATCACCACATGCTTTGTGCAGAGATCTGCCAGCAGATCTGAAATGGGTTTGCCTGGATCCAAGATCAGCCCAGGCTCCACTCCAGGGAGCTCTGTCTTTTCTGCTCAGGATAGGACTTGGTGGTGTTAGCAATGGTAGTGCATTAATGCTTTGAAGTTGTTTTTAGAGGGTGCTAAAGAGGTTATCAGACTAAGGCAAGTGCAGCTGAGCTATTCTGAGTTTTCAGACTTGGAGGATATTTGAAAAAACAAAATACACCAGAAAAGGCTCAAAATTAGGAGTTAGCCCTTGGGTAGCTACATGGTTATGTGCAGTGTATGGAGCCAAATAAGCCCTGCTTTCAAGGAATATTCTTTTGTAGGTTGGAGGGATTTGAGCCCTCCGAGTGTAAAGGACGTACCTAAAACCCTCTGGGGTGCTATGGAAGACTTCACCTCCAGATACCTGAGGCTGAAGCACCAGGCCTCCTTTTGGGATCCCCATACAAGCATAGCAGCCCTAACACTTTTTTCTTCATCCCCCTCCCAACACACTCACACCAAGACCATTTGGTTTTAAGAGCATGGTTCACTTAGAAAAACTATTATTTTTTTTTTTTACTTGTCAAAGACTTTATCTGGCTGCAAGCAGTAATTACTGCCCTGTTGCCTGCTATCTTGGGTCACATACTCCAGAATTCAAATGCATATGCTGAAACGACCAGGCTATTCGTGTGATGTTCCATGGCCTGATACATAATTGGGAGATAGCAGCCATTGGCACAGAGCTGGGATCAGGAGATTTATCTGCGTTCCTCTAGAGACAAATGCCAGGAGGTCACTCCATGTGTCATCATTCAGCATCCAAGGTACACTTGGAGTAAAGCATATTTATTAAGGCACTCCTCAGCAGTGATTGCTTGGCAGGAAGGAGAGAAGCGAGACCAAGCCAGGCTCTGGCGTAATTCTGCAAAGCCTCTTGGAGCTGCAGCTGGCTCCTCAGCATAACTGCCTGCTCCTCCCAAAAAAATAGGCACAGTGGTGAGAGGGAGGTCCTGCGTGCCAGAGGGACCTACAGGTCAGACTTCTAGAGTGTTGAGAAATGGGTGACAGTCATGGGATTTGAGATCTTTTTTATGAGAAAGACTTATAAAGCATCTGACACCTGGGGTCAAAGGACTCAACTAAAGAGAAAAATCCACAGCACACCTCCTTTTGCATGGATCTACGTGGACAGGCACACAAGGGACAGATGCTTTCACCCTGAGGACATCTTCCCCTATTTCTGACATGCCTACATGGGGTTGAAAAAGCCTCCTGGAGGGAAACTAGTATATTCCTGGGAAAATAGGAAAGAAGCTGTGATGCCATCCCACCACTTGCTTTGGTCCCTGTGGCTTACCTTGAAGACTTAGGCTGGTTTCTAGTGAAGTTTATTCCATTTCTGAGGCTCTCAGCAGATTTTACCTCTCCCTTATGGGTGGCAGCAGCATGGCAAAGGAAAAGGCCACAGACAGCATGCATTGAGCAGGGTATAAAAGGCCAAGGAAATAAGGTGGGAAAAGTAGCAATCAATTTTTGCTGGGACACAAAACCTCCCAAGCCCTGGTGGTGCTGCTGTGCAGGACTGCAGCACCTCTGAGCAACCCGCGGATTTTGCCAAGTGCTTGAACGAGGCAGGGCTGCCCTGGGGTTGATTTCCCTCATTTGGGCATGGCCAGGAACAAACGTGTGTCCTTTGGCACCTCTCCCTGCAAAAGTGAGGCGCAACCACAGAGAGGAGGGGAGAGAGCATCAAGCTTGCACCGACAGGGAACAGGGGGTATTTCGGTGGAGGTGCTAGCACAGTTTCCACAAAGAAAGCACTAGGTATGGGAAGGGATTTTTTTATTATCATTATTTATTTAATTAATTAATTAATTATTTAACATACTGTTCTGGTGGTTTGAGGATTTTTTTTTCATCTCTTGATCTGAGTTATAGGTTTTCTGCTGGAGTGAGTGTAGAGAGTTCATAGGTGAAGAGAAAGGGACATTATTAGATAAACTCTTTACTGAGTGTTACATCAACACATCTGCTCCTTCATCTCCTCTTGGGGGTCTTTAGAACCTGTCCCAGGTGGGCCCCCAGAGCAGGGCATGAGGTCAGGCACCAAACAACAAATCACAAGGACACCCCATGCTGCTCCCACTAGCTGTGTCACGTCCCCAGAGCTGCGCAGCAGTATTAGCAGGTCATGCGATGATTTCTTCAGCAGCACAAGAAATGCAGCTTTAATGCTGCTGGGACCTGAACGACTGTTCAAAGCTGGCTCTGTTCTCTGCTCATGGCATCCACAGGGCCACACAGACATTGCCAGCAAGTGGCAGCAGCTTGCTTTGAGAGGAAGGACCCAGAGAGTGCTCTGTGGTGCTTGGTTCTTCCCAGCTTTTTTTGGTGCGGGCAACTGCCAGCATACCAAAGGATATTACCTCTGGATGTGAGAGTGCAGGGAGTCTAACTGGTTTCAAACATCAATATTGCAGCTCTCTGTAATTAATTTAACGTTGACATGATCCCCAAGAAGCAAAACCTTCATTACATGCAATTAAACCTCCTGACACAGATGCCTGACTCATTGTCAGCCCCTCTAATTTAGAGCAAATGCATGGAAATGCAGACATCACAGCATATGCGTGTCAAACCCGGGGAAGAACCTTGCAGTGGGGAATTAAGTCCAACACTATTTCCAATTAAAACAGTATCTGGAGCAGATCAACTGTTTCTCAAACAGTTCTTGCACTTCTTATACCTGGAGACTCTCTATGACATGGCAATTTTTACACCTCTTCTATATTCAGGTCCCACCTCATTTTGGAATGGAGTTTGCTGATTGTGGTCACAGTTTGCAAAGCTGGAAAGCTCTGACTAGCTGCTGTGATTTACTGATGACTGCAACCCGAAGTGCCTTGTTCAATAACTTCTTCAACTCAGCCCATTACTCAAAAGCAGCTTTTTTTTTTTCTTAGAAAGACATTCAGCATTAACTCAGGACTGCAAATAATGGAGAACCCATGTCTCTAGTCATGTTTTTGCCAGTAGCTTTATATCCTTGCTATTAAAAATGACTGCTTTCTTTCCAGTGTAAATTTATCTAGCCATAACTTCAAGCCATTAAGTTTTTTCTACCATTTTTGGCTGGATTAAAGAGTCTTTTGCTATCAGAAAAGGCTTCCCCAGTATGTCACCGCAATGCATGAGCAAGTTGCTTCAGTTTCTCTTGGATAATGCCAATAGATCAAGCTGTTTTAACCTCATGCTCTATGTCAAGTTTTCCAGACCTTCGCATCGTCTCGTAGAGCTCCTTGGGACATTTTTCATCTCCTTGGCTTCTCTTCCGTGTTGTGGGCAACAACTTGGGACATGGTTTTCCACAAGAGCTACCTCCATTTTTCACTCTTCCTTGGTCCAGTTCATCTGTTCCTTTTCTTGGCTTGTTTATTATCTGAGCTTTCATTGTTATTACCAACACTTCATGAATCACTGCTCCTAGGTGGATCACACATCTTTTTGCCAGCAGCCTTGACAGCCTTTCTGTGAGGGAGGCAGCTGAAATATCAAGTCATCAACTGTTACTGGAAATAAATGTATTTCTCTGAAGAACCATTTCACCAAAATGTTCTCATGTGCTGCTATTTGGGAAGGGGACACACACACACTCATCCAGAACTGACAGTATTACTAATGTACATAACACTGGGATTGATACTAGGAGGAAAAAAGTCCTCCTGTTCAGGAGCAATTTTCATGCTAAATGCCTGTGAGTTTAATGAGAGTTCAACGTGCAAATATTCTTAAAATCTGTGCCATAACACTTATGTTAGGACCATCAGATGGCTTAGCTTCACCCACGATTACAAGCTATTTGTCTCTGGGTACAAGCAAGTTGATAGTCCTGAAGTCACTGGTGTTGTCTGAGACAGATGGTTTCAGCTGCCAAAGAAATTGCTCTTTTCGGTGTTTTGAATATCTGGAGGCAGTTTGTAAGGGCAGAGTAAGAATCTGGAGCTACAGAAAGCTTCTGTCTATGCCTCTGCTCAGGGTCTGATGAGCAGAGGGCTTGAAGGCTTATGCCCTGAGAGCTTATGTCCTAAGGGCTTGAGGAGCTGGGGCAGTGTTGTGTTTCTGCTTATATTCAGGCAATTTAACATATTGGATGCAGGAAAAGAGCAGGTCTGCACTGTAGGGAAGCCGTGTCCTGTCTCAGAACAAATGTAGAGTCTCTACCCAGGGTCAGATTCATTGCACAGGGCACACAGGTGACCTCTTTTCACAGCCCAAGAGACCTTGGGGTCCCACTGGGAGCTCCCCACTGGATCTGCAGGTTCCCTGCCTTTAGACAGCACTGCTACTGGAAGTGCACAAGCAAAGTAAGGTATACATGGCGTGTTTTTTTATTCCCCTGACACGTGGAACCATCAAAATCTCCTCAGACGGAGGTGGCAAATGAAAAATAAGTTTGTGATGGTGGAAGAAGAGGAGGTAATAATCAACTGGGAGAACACCGGTCTTGACAGGGGTTGTCCACAAGAGCAGCACATTCCTAAGAAGGGGTGAAAAGTCCTTTTAGGGTCATTTGCCTGGAACAAGAAGTGAATATGAAAAATTAGCATATCCAAGAGACAATTAAGAGTCAAGGACACATCAAGGCAGGGAGCGCACCCCAGATCCCACAGCTATTACTTCTGAGCAGTGAGTGAAGAGCAGAGGAGGCAAAAAGGCTTGTTTACCCAGTGAAAAGGCGAGAGAGAGGCAGGAAAATATCTCAGGGGATGCACGCAAATTGCCATGAAGATTGAATGCAAATTTCCATCCTTTCCCTTCAGAATCAGAGATTAAAAAAGAAGCAGCGATAGGGCAGAGATGGAGCAGGAAGCATGTCAGTGGAGAACGAGCCTCATCACCGTAATGAGGCTCTCTGAGACACTCATCTCTTCTCAGCAGAGATCCTGTTGCCCTCTGTAGGCATTTAAACCACGCACTGCAGCAAGGTTCTTGCATTCTCTCTCCCCAGATTTCTCCATAAGACTCCAGGTGGCTGTAAAGTTTGAACAAAGCCACCATGATGGTGGTGGGGTTGCTGCCACTTTTCTTCCCAGCATCTCCGTTGTTTGTCCCGGGTTCATCTCTGATGCTAGGACAACCAGCTAGCCAGTTCTTTGCATCTTGTGTCGTTTTACTTTCTATTCAGCCATGACATCCAGGTGGATGTCTCAGATAAGAAATGAAAAAAAAAAAAAATGATGGCTTGGGTTTTCTGGGCTTGTCACCTCTTCCCACTGACACGTTGTGACACCATTGTGCATGGTTATCCCATGCCACCAGCTCTCCTGGAGACTGCTCTGGTCTGGGCACGGCCAGTTCTCCCCTCCCGTGATGCGGTGTGGCCCACAGTTACTCCCATCCACGTATTGCTGGATCACGAGTCCTGGCATCCTACAAACCTTGTGTGTGTCACGGGTGTGCAGGAATGCCCCACTCAGCACTGGGTATCGAATACCCTTCTGGGGACTGGTTTTCCCACAAAGCACAAAGTGATGTCCCATGGTCACGCCAATGCTATCAAAAGGGATCAGGGGTAAATTCATTATCCATATTCTTGGCATTGCCACAGCCAAACCCTCCCAAGCAGAGATATGCATGCATATACATCTCTTGGCTCTGCTGCCCACCAAAAATCTTGGCCAAAGATTTTCGGCCAAAATCTTGCCGGGGTCCCTGCTAGCAGCCAGGGTGCCCCTCAGTCACAACCTGATCCCTTACTCTGTCCCTGCTCACTTTACCCAGAGATACAGTTTAAGTGTACAGCCGCTGCACAAACAGATAAGGGATGCACAGCCGCTCACATCAGACAGCTGACATGAGCCGCACCACGGAGACGGGGGCAAGGACTGAGCTGGAGGATCAGGAGGGGTGTCCTTTGCCAGCGACTGATGCAGCACTAAGCCTGAGATCTTATCCCTTCGATTTAAGGGCTTCAGAAACTGTTGGGAGCGATGAGGATGTTGTTATCTCGGCATTCCACTTGTATTTTTGGAGCCCTGTTACAGTGACCCATTGTTTTCTTGTGGGTGAAAAAAAAAAAAAAAGAAAAAAAACCTCTTTAGGGAGTGTAATGCTTTTAGAGCTTGGTATCAGCTGAAAGGCAGCTTTAGGGTTGGGGGAGATATAAAGCAGCTCTCTGCTGTCTCATCTGAATAACTTCAGGCTGGGGAGAAGGAAATACAAACTTTTTTTAAAAGTTTTGCTTCTTGTCAGAAAAGCAAGCGATGAGAAACTGCAGATTTTGCCATGCAAACCAACCCCAGAAGGGCTGTGCCTTGCAGCTTGGTGCGGAAACAGGGCTTGTGTCAGAGGATTTTCCGCACCAGGCTTGACAAGAAACACGCAATTGCCTGGCTGGTCATGAATAACCACTCCCGAGCCTACACAGCCAGTCCGGATTTTTGACGAAGGCTGAAAGTACCGACCTCCCCCAGCCTTTCTTCCCCACCCTTTCCTCCATGGCGTAACAGCGCGCAGCTCTCCCGAGGATGCTGTTCAGCATCCTTCACAGCCCCGGGATGGGGCACGGGCTGCGAGCGGTGCGGTGCCAGGCTCCATGGCCGGTGACGTGCTGTCTGCTAGATTCTGATATAAACACAATGTCCTTGGGACCGGCACGGTGGAAAGGCACTGAGGAAGCTCCCACACCTCCTCCGATAGCGTGTTTGCTGAGCGCTGGCGTCCCGCCACCAGCGAGTTCTCCATGAGCTTTGCCAGCAATCAGCTGAGAACAGGTTTCCACCTTTTAGGTCAATAGTCCCGTCTCTATTTGTGGCCGGGTGACGTTCGCCCACCCAAGGTGAGATCTTCTCGTTCCACAATGTAAGTTAAAATCAGGGCTCATGAATTTTGCTCTGGGGGAGAATTTTTCCTGTGTGGGGTTGAGCCCAGTGAAAAATTGCTTTTTTCCTTTGTGCGGTTCAGATCTGGCCTCAGTGTATATAAAATGCCATGTGTTCCCAGCAGGATTCAGCCCTTCCAAAGCCTACCCCACAGCCAAATCTGATCTACATATTTACGAGCTTGTAAACAGGACAGGGCGGGTGAGTTCACATTCTTAGAAAACGAAGTGCAGAGAAAAGAACTTCTGAGTTGGAAAAACAAAGAGTAGTCTTGGGACCGACCCAGCACACACAGTGGTTTTTCCAAGACTCGGATGACTTGCTTGGGAATCATTCCTCTCCATTCCTTTTCTCCGGGATTTCCCAAGCTTGCCATTTAGTTGGGAAAAAAAAATAATATACGTTCTCAATATTTCTTACAATAGTGGAGGTGACACCTTGATAGAAAAGGGACATTTCATCTTGGAGATGGGTTGAAGCCAGGCTTTTCATGGTAGCCACAGAGGGTCAGCAGTTATTTGCAAAGGAAAGTTTCTGAAGGTGCTTAGGGCTATTGAGAGGAGTTGCACAGAGGAAGCCAGCTGCAGTGCTCAGCACAAAGTGCCATTGCACTTGCCAACAAATGCAAGAACGAGTGGTCTAGAACAGTGGTTCCCAAATTGTGGCCTCCAGACCTTGATGGTTCATGAAGGCTTGGTAAATGGATCATGGAAAACAGATTATAAGGGAGCCACGCAGTCTGCAAAAACTGATGAGGATTAACAGTCTTTGGTTCCGAAAAGCTGGAGAACAACTGGTCTAAAGTCCTGTGCTATGTTCATTCACTATTTATAGATATCGAAGCACAGAGGTCTTTGTGGCAAGGGCTGAAGAAACATTTCTTGAGTCTTCTTGCAAAAGAGCTTTAATGACATTCCATGAAATATATGTGTCAAACAATTTATCAGAGGGATAAATCATAGCAGCGACTCTACTAACTTACCCACCTTGCTGGGAAGTTTGTCATCATAATACCTCAGGTTTTCTCAAGTTCTTTCTTGTGGTGAATCTTCAACAGATCCCTCCTGAATCCTTTTTGCTGTCTCTCTTCCTTGATTATGGGGGACCTTTCTTGGTTCCATATGTATTCAGCTAAATTCTCTGCTCTCTCGACACTGTGCTTTCATCTCTCTAAATTACAGCGCTGATGACCATAAAGTTCTTGTTGATTTCTTCAAAATAGTGCACGAAGGGAACATGGTTTTAGTTGAAAAAGTCATGCAACATTTCCTAACATTGATTAGATGTCACACTAGTGTGAGGTTTATTGGGAACCTCTTCCAGCAAAGACTAAAAACCAGATTCATTGGATTACTGATGGAAGCTGGTCAGGACCCCAAAGAAGCAGAAATTCCCCCAAAACCCACACAACCTCCTTTTGCAGGGGGGTTGGACAGATAGAAATATGAAGTCTATATTCCTAATGAACCCCATGTTGAACTTCACCTCCACTTCTCATAAATCCCATGTGAGAATTTACATTCCTGTATATTTCTGTTTGACTGTGGTCCATTGGGAGGGAACAGAAACCCTCAGCAGGTGCTGATGACAGTGATGCTCTGTGTGGATGGGTTGCTCCTACTTGTGCTGCTTGAAAAGGGGGCATTCAAGTCAAATTTTGTGCCATGGGGTGAGGAACAGCAGAGAGGGGAAGGGGGGAGGATGTTTGGTTGTAGTTGTGATGACCTCCTGTGTTCCTGAACCAGCTGCCATGAGGCTACAAAGCATGGAGCTATTGGTAGCAACTAGCAATAGGCCAAGAAAGATACACCAGAATGTCTAAAATGTCTCTGGGCTCCGATGTTTAACAAGTCACATCTGTGGGAGAACAACGCAAGCATCAGCAAGCTACGGACACAGCTGGCGGGCCATTAGCCCCGTGCTCCTAAGAGTTATGGCCAACCAAAAGGGAGTTTTATGCCAGCCAGCGGTTAAGGACAACGTTATCCATGCCTGAGACATCTGATGGACCAGCATCATGTTTGTGTCACTGGTGAGCCCACACAGGACTCCCACAGCAAGACCCTCGTGCTGGGGACACCCGCCCTTCGCACAAAGGAGCCGCGGAAGCGCTCCTCGCTGAATGACACGCCGATTTTTGACTTGCCCTGGAGGGAACCTAGCAACATCGAGCGGCTGTTCTGTTCATTCAGACCCCGAGCCAGATGGAAATTTTCTTTTCAGAGTCCGCTCCAGGCTTGTTTCCTCTCTTCAACCATGCGGGCAAGAATCTCACTGCGGTCTCTGTTGTGCTCACTGTAACATCAGCAAGCAAATTCCAGTCATCTTCCTGCTCAGACAGAAAGGCAAAAGCTCTTGACATGCAGCTTGGTTACCCTGACTTTTTCCTTCTCTCAGGAGACCTATTATTGCTATTTTTCCTCATTTGTATCAGGCAAATAAGAACCTTCCTGATATCTCCCTTTGGATTTGCCAAATTGGCCAGTCTTCCAGACGTGGGTTTGTTGTTTGTTTTTTTTTATTATTATTTTCCTAATTTTATTTATGTCCTTTTGCTGAGTCTCATGATTTTAAGGTTTGTTTTAAAGTCCCCTTTGGGGTTGGAGCCAGGCTATTATCTGTGAATTGTTAAGGAATAGGCAGTTGGATATACATCTATCTTTCCCAGGCGTAAGACATACTGAAAAAATACTACCTTTAAGGGAGTCTGTACAAGGTGCCAGATAAAAAAAAGAACCTACAACTTTGTCTTATTATTCTTGTGACTCATTTTTAAAGCCCATCCACCTACTGATTCTGTTGAGTTGAGCATTATCTGAGGCCCTGACCCTGCTGCCCAGTCTCTCTCCTTCTCAGCAGACGGGCCAAGCCGTCCATCTTGACACTGAATTTTCAACACATTTTAGACACTGAATTGTCCATATTTTCCACCACATTGTGAACAAAGCCCTTGTGATGACAGGTTTATCAGGTGGCCTGGGCTTAATGGTCAGCAGCAGTCTTAAAGCTTCACTGCAGGCATGGGAGAGCTAACGGGCCAACTTTGTCTCCACCAATGTGTAAGTCAGGTATTCAGTCCTGCTCTTCATTCCCTTCCAAAATCATCACCTTAACAATTTCAAAAGCTTTGTTATATGGAGCAGTGAGCTTGGTTTGCAGTATTCAAGGCCAGTTATTATTTCAAAGTGTCTCTCCCTTTGCTCTGCCTGGCCCTGCCTGATTCAGGTCCACAGAGCTCATCCTGAATATCAGGAAGCAGGGAAAAACTCTCAGTCCCCATCCTTCTAACAAACATGGTTTAAAATGATGGCTTTATGATCATGCCACAGGGCTACAGATTTGGAAATCATGGGAATCCATTCTTGGATCTTCTACAGACCCAGGGCTCTGTATGTCAGCTACTGTTCAGTGGCAGTCTACAGTCCCTAATAGTAAATTAATTATTTTTTCATTATTATGAGCAAGACATTCTTCTTTATAGATCCTTAATAAAAGATGGAAAGCAGCATATTCAGTTCAGGGTAACAAAGCTTTTTGCATGGTGTTTGCCCAACGGTTCCCAGCAAATCACTACAATTTTCTCAGGAACAAAGCTAACTACCAGGAGTCAGACACACTGCTAAAAAAAGTTTACAAATCCCAGACGACGGTCCCCCAGAGCAAGAGCTGTAGCGTAGACTAGAGCAGACTGTGTACTTTACAGTCCCTGGCACAAAGCCTCTCTTGGCCCCGTGCAATGCCCCGGTGGTCCTACAAAATAATTACTCTCTTGCAGGAGTTGTGAGTCTCTGGTAGAGCAGGAGGTGTTGTGTGGCAGCTCACCAGAGTGGATCTTCAGTCTTAAAGAGATGCTTTACATTGTATGCCCTGTGATGTGGCACGAAGGCATATGAATGTAATTAAGGGTGCAGAACCTGCTGGGGCAATGTTCAGGGAATATATAGTCAAGTCCTGGTGGCCTTTTGAGAGCAGTGCCTGGAGTGAACTGTTCCCTGGACACAGTTTGTCCAGGCAGATCTAGCTGGAGCATGCTAAGCAAATTAGCACTTTGCACAATCTAAGACTTGAAAACGCTTGTTGGGTTTCTGTGAGGTAGCAGTGTCAACGTACCTGTGTGACTGTCTGTGCCACCCTTCACCACCATGGGAGGTTCACTGATGAAGCAGTCCCTATCCTGCACAGGAGGGACGCATGAAAAGATTTCAAGACTCCTCCTAAAACAGGAGGAGGCCACCAGATTCCAGTGGCATTAAGGGTGAAATTCATCCACAGTAATGTTGTATGCCCATAACATGGTGTCTTCCCAAGAACCAAATGTCTGGGTCCAGACAGCAGAGACTGAGTGTGATTCACCTGGCCAGTAGGGGTTTACACTTCAGGATGAGGTGGACTGCTTCATCCTTTCCATTGGCAGTACTGACTAAGCCGCTGAGTGTAAGAAGAGACCAGGGACCTGCTTAGATAACTAAACTATCTGCTTAGATAACTAAACTTAGTCAGATGAATCAATTTTCAGGCAATTTGATGCCTTGGAAACACCCTCATGGTGGTGATGGCCCTTAGTGGTCCTGATTCACAGCACTGTTTTGAGAAAAGCCCCAGTGCAGACTCTGAGGGGAATGAAGCACATTTCAGTCAAGTTGCTACCAGTGTGGTGTAATTTAGAGGAAAGCTATGGAGACGTCACCAGGATTGTACTGCCAAGAGGTTAGGGGGCATGTTCAGGGACTAGTGAATTAGACCAGTAAATATCAGAACAGGGCTCTGCCACATTATGATTCTCTTGCTGACGGGCAAACTGCACTCAGTCCTCAAATTTGAGATGCTATTGAAAATAACAATGTTTTCCAGAGCCCTCAGCCCCCACAAAGCTGGCATCTTCTGCCTTTGCAACTTTCCAGCTGCCCTCAGCCTTAATGCCATGCTTTCCTGGGCCCCAGCACATTTACACTGGGTACCAGATAGATTCACCCTACCATGGGCTTTGGCGTTGCTGGAGCTCTCCAGGAGGAGACAACCATCATCATGGGACAAAGCAATGCAGCAGTGGGCAGGGAAGGGGTGGCTTCTCCGTGCTTTTCTTCCCAGCAGGGTCAGGGTGCAGAAGTTCGTACGAGCAGGCATGCCTACATGCAGAGATGCACACAAGCAGCTCGGGAGGGTTTTCGTTGGCGTGACAGAAGCTGGGGCTTATCTGCAGCTTGTTTATGGGGTCGGGCCACAGCTGGAAGGCTCGCAGGCCTGAGGAATTCCACCCGATATCCCAGCGCCATCGTCCTCCAGGGAAAATGCCGGAGTCACTGCGAACACGCTGTCCTCCTCCCAACGCCAAGCAGCTCTTGGATCCATCCTAGGAGGGCAGTGAACTCCCCCATCACTCCAAGATATGCCACCAGCTAGCTGCAGGGAGGCGTTAACCCTCTAGAGACCCTGACTTGCCCACGGATGCCCAAAGGAAGTTGTCAATTGTGGATGGAGGAGAAGGTCACGAAAAACTGGCCAGAAATCGAGACTCCCAGTCCCACACGTAGGCAGAAATCCTTGCTGATATCCAGCCCTTTTTCCCATCCCTTGGCAGCCACGTCAGAAATAGCATCCTTCATGGAGGTCCAACAAGGAGATGGCGAGGTGGGGTGCAAGCTGGGTAATGGGTAGAAAGTGGCAGCTCATGGTTGCTTTGGATGAAATTTAATTAACATACTTTGTGAGAGACAGAAAGAAAATAAACAAGAGGCTATGACAGTTTCTGTGGCCAGGAGCTTCAGCAACTACACTACCTTCCACCCTTTATTTTTTCTATACCAGCTGCAATTCTCTTGCCTTGCTGCTCTGACACTTCCTGAGGGAGTTTCAGTTCCCTCCTGAGCTTTGAGGCTACATTCAGGAGAAATTCAGCTGTCCCACGGGCCTAATGCTATGTATGAATTTCTGGAACTTCCTAACTCATGAATAGTTGGGTTTGCACCTTGGTAGATTTTTTTTTTTTTCTTTACCATGAGTTTGTCCAATCATTTTTCGAATGCTTTTAGCATCCACAGCCTCCTGCTGCAGGAACATGCTGTGAGATGAACCACCCCCTTATCTTCATTTTCAGCCTACTGCCCACTAACCTCCATCCTCGTTGTTACCCCTTGTACCGGAAAAGGTAGTGAATAATAGTTCTCTATTAACACATGCATGCTCTAACTCTCCATAAGCTATTTGTATCCAGAGCCATTCCTCATACAAAGTTCACACCAAGCAACAGCAAGGCCCTTTCTCAGCCTGAGTGTTCCTGCTGGTCCTTGAATTTCCATTCATGATGGCAGAGCACTGGGGCATCTCTTTGGCTCTTTGGCTCACCCACCTGCTCTCACGTCTGCAACAGTTTTGTGTCCTGGACTATTCGGGACACGCTGTAAAAGCAGGGACCTTTTAAAACAAAGATGCTCCTGCCAACTGCGGCAGAAAGCAAGCCTGCTCACAGATTCTGGCTGCGTACTGGGAGCCAGGGCCAGAATTTAGATTGGACTGGATCCACTTTCACTTGTGCATTTGTCTTTTTTTCTTGTTTTGCTTTATTTTTTTGTGTGCAGAACACTGGGACCAGCAACTCTCTAAACAATCCAGTGATATCACCTTCGACTGAGTCATGGAGAGGGCAGGGTGGAGAAGTGCAGACAGGGAAAGATCACGAGATTGTGCTAGCTTAAACAGCCAAAAAAAAAAGGGGGGGGAGGGGGGGTATGTGTTTGGGTGCATGAAGAGGAGATTGCACCCACTAGTCAGCTTGTTACAGGGTTGGGGACTTTTGCCCCAGACTCAGAGGTTTGTAGTTAGATGGTTTTTTTTCTCAGATATGAGCAGGGTGACAGGAAAAAAAAACTATGTAGGCATATACACAGCAAACAGGCACACATACACTGTAAGAAAACCAAATAAATTGATTTTTTGCCTTCAGAGCGCAGCGCATACCTTATTGGCTCAAATTTTGTACCACCAAAAAAAAAGAAAAGTAAAATTTGATCTGATCACATGTAGACTGTGACTCTGGTCACTTTGCATGGCAGGGACAAGCTTTCCCTAAGAATTCACCTTCATCTTTCTGAATTTCTTAATCCTCCTGCAGATAATTACCAAGGGCTAGAGCAGGACCTGCAGTCCTTGTTCAGATCTCCAACATGAGTACAAAGGCCCAGCAAGATTTGAAATGACCTTTTATAAAATGCCCTATGGACTAAATCTCAAAAAGAACTTTTAAACCCCCAGCAGTATTGTTATAAAAAATGTATGTATTAGGAGAAAGAAAAGTTCTCAGCAGGGTGTCCGGAGCCTCTCTTGACCAGGCAGTGGCAAATATGAGAGATGAGGCTCTTCCTGGGAGCATCCTACACCAAGATACAGCTGGGATTTCAAAAACTGCACTGTGGCACAGGTCCTATGACATTTGGGCTCCGTGTTCTGCTTTTGATAATGCCCTGTTCTGTCTTTGATATTTTTCGGGCTGGATCATCAAAATGTGCTCATACACTGACTGATCAGGCTAAAGTGCTGATGTATCACTCCCCATTTCTATATCTGAAGTTTTATTCCCATTTTCTCTTTCTGAACCTTGGAAGTATCTGTTTCCTGAGCTCTTCAGGTGCCCATTACTCTGTGCTTTCTTCCAGGCATCCCAACATCATCCATGTTCCTACAGAATCACCACTACATAACCCAGTTCATAAACCCTCTATCAAAATGTCATTGTGTGCTTGTGTGTATGAAAGCAAGGGCTAATGCCTTTCATACGTTACTCATTCCCTAAATAAGACCCCCAAACTCTCCCTTAAGATCTGCTTCCCATTGCCTACCAAGACAGTTGGATGTTCCAGCATGTACAAAGTCACCAGCCAGTGACCTATTCTGGGGACTCCCTGCCCACTTTTTTCATCCCAGTGTGATTGAATGAGGAAGCAATGGATGCACTCCGTACACGTCTCTTCCAAGGGGCATGCTTATTTGCATGGTAATGAGGATGGTAATGAGCCCCTTGTCTTCAGATGCACACGAGGTTCTAGAGGGTGAAATGTAGCCAAAGCTGAAATTCAAGGAAGTCATGGCTGTGCTTTTTCCCAGTTTGTCTTTTTTATCTGGATGCTAAAACAAAGAACGTTGTACGGAAACTGCATTGTGCAATGAAGCACTAAACACTAGATGTAAATTATTATTTTAACAGCCAACAGGCTGTTTAAGCAAGCACCAATCTCTTAAGTAGCCTGGCTCAAGCAGTAATCACTAGCTTCATTTCTAAAGAGTTTCTTCTTTTATTTGCTTTGTTACCATAGCTTTTTCTTTTCCTCTCTCTCAAGTTAAAATACATGCTACATAAAGCCACAGCTCCTCTAGGAACGAAAAGCACTGCAAATAGGGTCCACAACAACACCATAGAAGAGCTGAGGGTAATAAACCCCATTCTGCAGTGGGTAAACTGAGGCACAGAACCTCTCCACTAATAAAGGTATGAGTGGGATTACATGCATGATGGGCTCCTTCACCTGTCTTGGCCCCAGATGCTCACACTGAGGACAACACAAGGTCTCCCTGCAGTGCTGAGAGCCAGGGAGCCCCTTGCAGGTAGCACATGGCCTAGGAGGCTGGTTTCCACTAGGATGGAGCACGGAGCAGCCCAGGCAGGAAAACACACACAGCTGTTATTGCTGAGACCTGAGACTGAGAAGAGGAATTGATGCTGGTCTTAGAAACCCACCGCTGGTCCTAGGAAGCCACCGCTGGTCCACATTGTATCAGGATGGTGTGGGGGTGTGCTGGAGGTGGGCTGTGGGCTGCACAAGGAAAGGAGAAGTCTCAAAACTTTGGCTAGGTGGAGAACAGGAGACATTAATAAAATGGAGATTGCCCCCAGCACCTCTGGGGTCTTTAGCTCCTGGCGAACCAAACACTCGGGGTAGCGTTTCTGCTGTGGTTGGAATTCAACACGGTGATTCAAGCAGCCTAGCACCAACCTATAAATCTCAGCCCTGTCCCAGAAGGAATAAATCCCTTTAAGCAAACACAGCCACAGCGGGGGCACTACATCCCCGGCACTACTTCTCTGTTCAAAACTGTGGGCTCCAACACCAGGGGCTGCTGCTCATTACTCCGCAAACGCCATCCATCTCCGTGCTGGCCCCGGGTCTTTTCCATGCAGAGACATCAGCCCTGCTGGCTGTCCTTATTCAGTGCCTCCTGCAGCACATATTGACACCAGCATGTGCTCCAGCCCTTTGACTTGAGTTGGCCTTCGGCAGATATTTAAGCCACACGTCTGCATATGTGTTTTTCCTCCCTAAGCATCAGAAAATGCTGAGATCTGTCTGCGATGGGGTAGCCCACGTACCTGACACACTGAGTCTGGCTGCAGACTCTGGGCTGATTAGGAACGGGTGTAGGAAAGCTTTGCTGAAATCAGAGCTTTGGGTTTCCTGGATATTGGGTTTTCTCCAAATAAATAAATAAATAAATAAGGGGGAAAAAAAAAAAAAGTAAAAAAAAAGAAAAAAAAAAGAAAAAAAATCACTGGGGAGCTTTAATGCAGTCTGTGGAAGTTCAGAGCCTCGGTCCTGAATTTCTGGCTCCTGGCACCTGTTTTACTGTTTTGACACCAGGCTTTTGAGCATGGGGAAAATAATAATGATATCCAGAGCTAATGTTATTTACTAAAATACAAATTAACGCTCAGTCACATGGTGGCATGATTTGTCATCCAGAGCTAAAATTAAGAGAAATTAAGGCTGAGTCAGAAAGTTATTTCAGATCTGAGTAAGGAATGCTAAGTGACGGGGCCATGTGGGAGCAACACTGACATCTTCTGGCTGCAAAAAAAAAACTCCCCATCTTTTACATCAAGAGCCAGCGGGAACCTCCAGCACAGAAGTATAAATCGGGGTTTGGGTGGGCAAAAGAGCTTTTCCAAGTAGCAGGAATTAACATAATTAACATTCATAACATAGTTTACTTCCATAACGTAATTAACAGCCTGTCTCCAAGCTCTATGGGCTTGACCTGATGGCTCACAACTGCGCTGGGTCCGTTGCTCTGAGCCCTTTTGAAGTGGGGGGGTTAGGATGCTCCTGCCAAGAGCATGGTGTTATCCATCTTTTTTGCTCCATGCTCTCCGGTCCTGCAGTGCCCAGATCTTCACTCTGGTCGCAATGGCATTGCAAGCCAAGGACCTAATAAAATCATGCCTTCAGCCTTCTCTGCAAGGCCTGCCTTCCAGACAGGGCTCTCCACCACCCTTGCTACCCTGTGCTACCATGTCCTCCCCCTTCTAACCTTATTTCTTTTAATCTCTTCCAAGGTTCTTTCTTCCCATCCCTGAAGCCCTCGGAAATGGTCTTCAAGGTCATCTTCTGGCTGGGATACTTCAACAGCTGCGTGAACCCCATCATCTACCCCTGCTCCAGCAAGGAGTTCAAGCGAGCCTTCATCAGGCTGCTCAAGTGCCAATGCCACCGGCGAAGACGTCCCATCTGGCGCGTCTACGACCACCACTGGCGAGGGGCCTCCATGAACAGCTCCGTGCGAGGCTCCGAGACGGACCTGAGGCCCAGGATCAGCACCCTGCACAGCTCATTCCTATTTAACTCCTCCTTGCAGGAGAGGGCCGGTAAGAGGCGAACGCTCAGCTTCAAGGGCTGGAAAATGCTCACTCCTTTCCAGAAGCCAGCGTCCACCCAGCTGAAGGAAAAGATGAACAGCCTTTCTAACAAAATCCGGGGCGGCTCCAGCAAAGGGGGGGTGACAGCCTCCTACAAAACGGAGGTGGAGTCTGTCTCTATTGGGATCCCTCATGACTTTACGGAAACCATTGACTATCAAACCTATGACTTAACAGACTGCTGTGGGCTGAGAGAGACAGATATCTGAAGGCACCAAGACAGCTCTCAATGGTTTCTTTAGCGGTATCTAGCAGAAACGTGAAGGGATACCACCTGTGGGTCTGTGAGGCAGACTGGAAGCAGCAATCAGGTATAAAATGCAGTTGCCCAAAGGTTGTACAAGCTTTCCCCACGGGGAGGTCAGCCCCTTCTATGGGGTTATGGGTTCCTCAAATACGAGCCAATGGCACATCCCATTTTAATGAGCTGTGGCAAGAGGGGAAGGTGTGGGGTGGATATGGCCTTAGGAAAAGAGCTGTTTCCTCCCATGGGATGGTTCTCTGTGACTTTGGAAGAAGCTGTGCAGTTAAGGGAAACCAGGACATCTCCTTTGCCTTAAAAACACCACCACAAAAGCTACTGGAAGGATTGAACCCCAACAGGTGCCAACTCTGCCTTAGCACACATGATAACATTTCCACCCAGAGGCAGCATCCCGAATGGATGTTGTGAGCAGTAGCTGGCAGCTGACCCTTTAGACAGTGGGCTGGGGGCTTGTAGGGCTACAGGGCTGAACAGGACCTGTAGCCCAAGCCTTTGCTTTCAAGGGTGAGCAGACTGTGGTATTCCCGAGCAGAGCTGGGGGATCCCGGCTCTCAGCCATTCTGTTTGCAGTGCCCACAGCTTTGCCACTTCTACGCAGCCTGGTTTTAGGCCAGAAGAGCAGTCCAGACATATACACTGATGCCAACGGGTGTGCAGGACTCTCTTCTCTAACTCCAACCTGTGACATGTTTCTCATTTCACTTTCCAGTGAGAAATTTGCAACCCAGCTTGTTCTTGGCCTGCATCTCTCTGTGACGTGGAGACACAGCAACTCCTTTTGATGTTGGCCATCCCCGGTCTTTTTCTCTCCCCTTCTTATCCCCGCTTGCTGTTTCTCTCGAACAACACGGAATAAAGATGCATTCCTAGCTGTGGCTGAGGAAGGTGGGGTGGGTGAGGCTGGGCCTGTTCCCATTACTCACAGAGCCACAGCTTAAACGGAGCTGAAGTGCAGTGGGCGCTCCCTCTAGTGGATCCATCTTCTCCCCAGTCAGGGCCAAGCCAGGGCACAAGGAAACGGTCTCAGATTGAACCAGGGGAGGTTTAGGTTGGATATCAAGGGGAATTTCTTCACGGTGAGGGTGATCAAGCACTGGAACGGGCTGCCCAAAGAAGTGGTGGGGTCCCCATCCCTGGAGGCATTCAAGAGACGTGTGGATGTGGCACTCAGGGACGTGGTTTAGTGATGGCACTCAATAGGTCAGGATGATGGTTGGCCTGGAGGGTCTTGAAGCTCTTCCCCAACCTAAAGGATTCTGTGATTCTAGACTCAGAACTCTTTTCCCAAGTGGCTTCCCCCATTCCTGACACATCAAATCACATTTGTTGGCTAGCAGCAATTACTCTTGGTTAGCGTGACCAAAAGCAGTGTTGATAAATTTAGTTTGTTTTCCCTGCTCACAACCCCAAGTGTGAGGTCCCCTCAAAAAAGTATTGTGTTCTCCTCTCAGGTCTGCAGGGAGGCTGGAGCTGTGACCGCACAGCCCACCCCAGCCAGGCTCACAGCCCCTGTGCTTTGCAGCTCAGAAAACGGGTCACCCAAACACTGCTTGGGCTCGTGTTTGGGGCACAGTTGCCATCAATGACAGACAATGAGCCCCAGAGTTTCCACAAAGAATTTTCATTAGATTTAGACACAGGCAGAGGCACAAGATGCACAGGTGTTGGAGGCGAGGTCTGGGTCTGAGGGTAAATAAAGAATAGGAACATGAAGCCCAAGGGTGGAGACACGATGCTGAGTATGTCCTGGATGGAAACTCGTCCACACCAGCACTGTCCCCCAAGCCCCTTAGGCATATTCATGAATGTGCCTACTGCACAACCAGCTAATCCTCTTAGGGGTGGCTATCAAAGGAGATGGAAGGGTCTTAGGCACAGCATGGAGAACATGACTTTCTTTCTGCTGGTCATTAGTTTTAAAGGGAATCAAAACCGAGGAAAATGTATACTTCTTTTCTTTTCTACTTTCTTTCATGCTGGGACATTCAGAGTGGGCCCTACCTCAGCACCCATAACACCCTCCTGCCTTTTACTCAGTGCAATGGACTCTGAACTGGATGCACAAAGACCTGCAGATTTTGTCCAAATATTTTCCTCCTAGCAGTTAACCCCAACAAGACATATGGGCTGCACTGCACTGGGCACTGGGGAGAGGGCAGCTCAATTTAACAATTGCTGGCAAGCCGCTCATTCCCAAGAATGAGTTGAAATTACCTCTTACACTTCTCCCTGGTCTTTTAAATTTCCTTCTTTCTTTTTTCCAATTTTGAAATATTTATATTTACAACCTCCAGTCCCTTGAAATCATGAAGAAGGGAAAGAAAGACTAGTTCGGGGTTTTTCTGCCTCTCCATCCCAATCCTTTACAGACCTACACGAGAGAAAATGAGGATAAAGTCTGTTTAAGCACACACATGCATATTATATACCTACTTCTCACCTAAGCCAGGGCCCTTCTTTCATTTAGCACCTTGCATCTGAAGAATCCATGCCAGGACTGGAATCTGTACATGCAGAGCTTCATTTAGGGGAATTGGGGCTGCCTTTGCTGGCAGGGGGAGGACAGTGTTGTACAAAATACACCCTGAGTATCTAAGCTTGTGCTTTTCCCTCTGAATCCCATAATTTCTGAGCTCTCCCAACTTTGGAAAAATAGGCTCAGACCTTCAGGAAACAAATTCGATCTGACCCCGTAGACTTTTCTGGACAGCTATGTGTGTGACCCACGGAGGGTACGGCCCCATTTCTCCAAGTTCACCAAGCAGGCCATTTCCCAAAGCCCCCGTCCCTTGGTTACCCAGCAGCTCTCACCTCATCGTGCCGGCTTTGTGTCCCTATCGCATCGCCAGACCTTGCTGCTTCGACGAGCCGAGTGTTGAGGATGGTGAAGAGCAGCTTCAATGCCAGGAGACTCACGAGTCCCATCCGAGGAGGAAAGAAGGTCCCCGTCCGCCTGAGCTGGACTGCAGTTGGGTTGCATTACTATTGTTTACAGTGTGTATATAAGTGTACATTTCCTTTAGCAGACATTGGAATTTTTTATGTATAGATTTTTATTTTTCATCCACAGACGTATTTATTAGCTGGAGTATTTCTGTTTTGTGATTCAAGTAATGTCAGATTGATGTAAGCTCTATGAAACAGAATGCACATATTTTTGTTTATTTGTACCAAATACATGCACAAACCCGTCTAAAACATTCCCATGAACTGTGTCTGATTTTTTGAACAGAGATTGTAGGGGATGAGGGAGGGAGGGAGGGAGGGAGGAAGCAAAACCTGCATGTTATCAGCCCTTGTGTTTTTCTCAAAGGATTTTTTTTTTTAATTACACAAAGTTTATTCCCATGTGTAAGAATTTATGACAAAAAAAAATCAGAAAATTATATTCTCTGCCTCATGCCACACAGGGGTGAAGGGGTTGCACCAACTGTGTCTTCTCCCAGATACAACCAGGAGGGATATGGATGCAGCCATGAGCCACAGGAGTGGAGAAGGGCAAGAGGAGGGGAGGTTATTGTGTGAGTTATGGTCAGGAGCAGGTCTGGTGAAAGAATTTCCATCAGAGTAGGATTTTTAAATGAAATCTGAAATTTTAATTTGTTGAAGATTTCTTCAAAAATATCATTTTTCTTCTAAAGTCAAAATTCCATCATCACAAAAATACTACCCATGGTGAAATGGAAATAACATTTCTTATGCTCACTCTGGGTAATCAATTTCCCAAAATGCAGCCTGACAACACATCTAGATACCGGGCAGAGGTGCCTTGGGGCTGGGGATCATGGCAAGAACTCAGAGCTGGAAAGCCCAAAGGGGACAACAGGAAAAGAAGGCAAGACACCCAGCCCACAGAACCCTAGGGAAACATCATCTAACAGAGATTGAAATGCAATGAGGGGAGAAGCAGAGCTCTGAAAGCATTTTACAGTATCCCAGAAATATTTCTTTACAGTGCAAATGACTGAACGTGGCCCAAGGCTGTCTGTTCTTCAGGGACAGCTCTGGGCAGGGGAGAAGTGAGCAGTCACTGACTGCAGCTCCACAGCTCCAGGAGAAGATTGTCCTGGCCTCCCCACGTATTTTTTGTGTGTGTGCATGGTTGAGTCAGATTGATGCTGAGGATGCTGTGTCCTCTTGTGAGCCCACAGAAAAAGATGCTCTTGACTGATGCCACTTAGATTTTTCTAAATGGACTAACAAGACAGGCTGCTGCCCTGCTAGGATGCCAGGAGGAAAATTAGGTGCTTCTCTGTTGATTTTCTCTAGGGCTTGATAAGCAAGACCCATGCCATGGTCACAAGCACTGAATGAGCCTTTGGAACAACAGTGCTAGCCTGGGCACGTTGCTGTGGGCATCCCTCCTCACCCCTAGTTTAATCAATGGAGAACATTGTATGGCCTGCATAACAAAGAGAGGGTCAGGGGCCAGGCTGATGCTGGTCCAGCTTCCCTCACAGTCCGGCTTAGCAATCTCATCTCATTGGGTCAATATTTGATAGCAGTAACAGGGAAAACTGAATGTTAAGGTTTTCTGGGAAAGAGATGGCAAATAACCTGGAAAACATTTTGCACCTCTGAATAAATCTATCATGTACCTCTAATTTGACTACCACCTATTGTTCTGATTAGCCCAACTGAAAAAGAATAAAATGGATTTAGAAAAGGTTCAGAAAAGGCTGACAAAGATGACCAAAGATATGGGGTAGTTTCTGTCTGAAGAACAATTAAATCAAAGTGCATTTTCCTGGAAAATAGAGATGACTGAGGAGTAACACGGTAGAGGTCGATAAAATCAGGAGTATCAGAGAGAAGACAAATAGTGGATGATTGTTTGCTGTTTCTCATAATACAAGAACTAAATGACATCAAATCCAATTATCAAAATGAACAAAGCGAGGTAATTCTTCACATGGCACATACTTAAATCATAGAATTCATCACCAAGAGATATTGCATCTGCCAAAAATTTATAGGGGTTAGAAGAGCAATTAGGTGCCTCCATGACAGAAAAGCCCATCAAGGGCTGTTGGAAACATTTATATAATCTCTGAGCTGAAAAGTCCCCGAGGCAGTGATTGTTGTCAGCTGGGAGAATATTTCAAGGGATATCACTGCAGGCTTTTCCTTCCCCTCTATCCCTCCTGAAGTTTCTACCGTTAGAAAGCAGCTACTCAGACGGAAGGACCCAGACTCAGAACTGGTACGGGAATTTGTAAATATTCTTTATTTGGACATTGGGTAGCCCATCCCATGGTTAAATTGTTCATTTCTCTGCCAATAGGCTAAAATGGGCATATATACTGAAAACTCAAGGTTAGTCTTCAATGTGTAATAGGTCAACAAGGCCATACTATTTTGCCATCCCTGTGTTCAGTTTCCCACTGGGAAATTTCTGTTACTGAATACCACTCAGAAATTAAAAAGCAGCCCCTGACTAGACTGACTTTGAAGGCCTTCCCATAGAAGGCAGGCTTGTAGCTGGGGCTGGGAGTTACCTAGATATTTCCAAAGAAATTTCAGCCATTTGGTGCAATGGTTTCCATTTCTTTTCCAGTTTTGGACATCTAAATATCCCTCCATGGAGATGCAGACCACATGTAGTGACAATAAAACCATGGAAAAGTATATATTCTGTACTTAGCTAGCTAGCTAGCTTCTGCTCATGGATTAAGACATCTCCATTAAAATAGGGCATCTACTTATGAGCCAGATGATTAAATTCCATTATGGGGAACTAGGGCAAAAAATCTGTTGTCTGAAGATAAGTGTTTCATGCCATTTGAACCATCTGAGGCTATCTAAGACATCTGTACATGGCTAGGAAACAAGACATAAAACCTGTTGTGCAAAATTGATGGAGGGGCATAGTAAAAGTCAACGATCTCTAAGCTGGGTAGATGTCGGGCAAAGAGAAGGCAGAAAGTTAGGTTCTGATCCCTTTTCCCTTGGGAAAAGAGGACAAAGATATTTATTGTGGTTCAGTGTATTATCAAAAGTTAGCCCAACTTCTGACTTGCAGGATGAACCACACAGCCCAGTCCCTTGGGGATCCTGGGAGGCAGAATTATGAGGGGGTAGGAAGAAGTCAGAGATAGTAACCTATCTAAAAGTCCCCTGAGGCAAGAAAAAGAGGGCTTAGAGCAAAATGTTCAGTTCCATTCAGTTCAATAAACCATATTTATCTAACTTTAAAGGTTTCCTTTGTGCAATCCCAGCGGATAATAGATGTCTTGGGGTTTGGAGGGTGGGGTCTAGGCATCAAAAATAATTTTTTGTGCTTTTCCTGGAAACATTATCTCCCTTTTATTATGCCCAGCTCTACCATTTCATTTTCATAATGCAGTCACAAGCAAGACATTTCACACAGTTTGAGAATTGCTGGATTTATAACCCTTACCTTCAAAAAATCTGAAGAAAGTCCATGGTAGGTTCAGATGACCATTGTTAACATATTACTAAGACCTTAAAGAAAGTATCTGGATATTAAAAAAAAAAAAAAAAAGCCAAATCCAGCTTTTGTGATCAATATTTACACTTCTTCCACAGCTACTATCTTCTGGATCACATCAGTAAATAATAAAAAATAAAAATCCCAAAACATTATAATCGATTCTGAAATTTTACTGAAATCTAACCATAATTAAGTAGCAGCTCAGAGATACAGCACTGCCTGTTCAAACCCCATTGCTGTCTCCTAGCAGATCTGTGGTTGCCACGCAGTAAAGCCTAATAGCACATGGACCAAAAATCTGAGTTGTTTTGTGGCAGGAGGGTGTTTTTGGAAAGAGAAGGTTCCTAGTCCTGTCCAGAGCCATAAGGCATGGTTACACAAAGAATACCATCACAAGAGAGTTTATCCTTGTAAAATTGAGAGTTTCCATTTCCAGAGCTCAAAAGGTGTTTCAAAAACCTAAAATTAATGAAGAAAAAAAAAATTTAAAAAGACCCTGAAAAGCCCAAAGACCAGCATTACACTGACTCGAGCATGCACACATGCACAGGGAAACTACAGTTACATTGTTATCCAAAGAGCTCTTTGTCATTTACCAGTTGCCTTGGCACAGATTGGAATTTTAAACTATTTATTGGAAAAAGGGAATGCCCTTGGGTAACCCTGTGTTTGATCACAGCAAGGTAGTTTTATGGGTCTAAAAGGCTTGCTACCTTGGCAGCGCTAATGTTAATCTGCGAGTAAATTGCCATTGTTTTATGCATGTTTATTACTACAGCTTTCAACAAATGATTCACAGCACAAATCCAATTTAACTTTGACTGCTGTTGCGCTTTCATTTCTAACCTGTTTTAGGCTTGCAAGTGTAAATGTTGCTTCTCAAAGCTTTAGGGTATGGGGGTTTTGACAGCATATATTTATATATGTTTAAATAGATATGTCTACTTAGATACACATATGAACATTTATATATTTTATACTTCAAATACTTATTCACGTTCTCTTGCCCAAAGCACTCCTCTGTCTATGACTAGCTTCAAACCCAGGCTGTGTCCCATGTCACAAGCCAAAAGCTCCTACCCAAAAGATGGTACGTAAAGAGCAGCTGTTGAACCACCATTTAGGTGATGCAAAAATGAGTAAAGAGTTTTTCAATAATCCATTACTAAAATTAGATGCCCAGAAAGGATGTGGAGTCTGCATCACTGGATTCTAGACAAATATTTGTCTTAGGCAATGTTTTAGATAGGGTGGATCCTGCTACAGGTGGTGAGGTGATCTAAGCCTTCTGAGGTCCCTTTGAGGCATATTGTTCTATGCTGGATGCTGTTCCATATGTTCTCCTCCCTACCCCATATATAAGGAACTAGAAAAACATATTTTCTAATTTTGTGAATCAGTCATTCATTGCAGAATGCTCTACAGGTATTAACCCCACCTCAACTTTTTAAAATCTGGGTTCTATAGGGAAATCTGGGTTCTGCGTAGGGAAATCACAGATGATATAGTACAGACCGTGTTTATGAAAACTAAAGAAAATATGAAGTAGAAGACATTTTATGGCTCATGGAGGAAAGGATTAGTTTCAAATTCAGGATCCAAATGATCCTTGCAAACTTAAGGAGTGGCTTCAAACAAATATGATTCCTTTGACATGATATGATAAGCTTAAAGTTCAACACTTTTGGTGGGAAGAATATGATTACTTCCTTCAGTTTTCCTTGCTTTGAAACTGCACTTACAAAAAGCTGAAGGCCTGATGTTTGTCTTTGTAAAGACTTCTGCTAAGGGTTGCCAAAGTCAGTGGACTTTGGGGCCTAACATATTAATCCATACCAGAAAAAATAAATAAAATAAAAAATAAAAGTAGGTTCTCCAGCAACAACACACAGTGGATAAAATTTGCAAGGTCCAGAAAAATCTGCCTGATGTCAATTTGAAATCAGTTGTTACCTTTATGACTATGTCTGTACCAGCAACTGGTGTGTGCCTAGGACTTGGCCTGGTCCTGAGGCCGACCACATGCAACGACAGCAATGAAACAGTGAAAATCTCCCTCAGCCTTCGCCGCAGGCTGCCTGGGGAAGTGTGTCTGGACCAAACAGTCCCCAGAAATCCCCTGCAAGGATGCCAAAACCGAGCAAGGGACTGCACTAATAAGTTGCCTGTAAAAGGAATAAACATTCTCCTGGTGATTAATTTACTAGAATTACTGTTTTCCCTTTCCTTTCCCGTCTCCACTTTCTCCTGTAAGCCTCCAAACAATCATCCTTCCTCTAGCACAACGCTATTCCTGAGAAACACACGTGCTTTAACTGAGCTCCTCTCTCTGCAGACCACATCTACAGCAATGGTCTGGGAGAGCAGGACTCTTCCATTCAGCAGGTAACAGACTGATAAAGCTGCTGACGGGAACCTGGGGTTAGGCAAATTCAAATGAAAAACAAAGTGAACTCAGGGAGCAATTAAAAACTGGAGCAAATTCTCTCAAAGATGTGAGATGTTTTTGAAATGCAAAGCTTTGGAGAGAGGGAAGAAGAAAATCATTTTAGAATGCATGCTCTAGCTCGGGAAGAAGTAATGGGCTTGATGCAAAAATTTGCTCTCCTGCCCTTCCTATACAGAAGGTCAGGATAAATTGTCTTAATATGCTGTCTGGCTTTAAAAATGTTTTTTCTGCCTGACTTGGCAAGCCCTGCCGAGTTTAAAATATTGCCAAAAGATTGCACCTGTTTTGGTGAAAGGAGAAAACAGATTCTGCCGAGCCTCCTGCTGCTGACCAAAGGAACCTGGGTGCAAAGACCCCTTCCCTTCCCTTCCCCTCTCCTCCTTCTCTTTAGAGGCCGAGGCACTTGTTTATTTCTTACTTTATTTTTGGTGACCATTTTCTTTGCATTTCATTTTTCTATCAAGGGCCCCTGCAGCTATATTTAGCTGGTGGAAATTGGCCAGACAGTTAGACAAGTCCTTTTTTTTTATTTATTTTTTTCATTTCGGTATTTATTTTGGAGGGATTTATTAGAAGAGAAAGGAAAGTGACTGGCAGCCTGAGAGGTGCATCTCTCTGTCCTCTCTTTACACCAAGCTGCCTGGGGCTTCCACCTTCTGAACTCTGACACAAGATGAATATTTGTTCCCTTTCTGCTTTCTGTGGTTGGGTGTACTTCACTTATGGTTTATAGACCATCCAGTTCATCCTCACCATCTGTTTTCCAATGGAGTCCTATCCTATTTATCCTATTTTAATATGAACTTTTTCCAAACTCTCATCATTAATTCTCTCTCTCCCCTTGAACTTTTCTGGGTCTTTTATATTTTTTTTTTTCAGAATCTGTGGCAAGAGTTAACATGACTATTTCAGCTGTAGTTCCACCAGGGATGTCATTAAGTGCATAACATCATTATGCGCATGGCATGATGATACTTTTCCTTTATTCTCAGTTCTTTTCCTAATAGTTCCTAACATTGTATTGGCCCTTTTGACCTTTGCTGGGCACAGAGCTGAGCTGTTCACAAAGTTCCAGCATCTCTCCTGAATGCTAACGACTACTTTTAAGTGCATGACCACTTACGCATAGTTTTTTCCTCATCTACATTATTTTGCATTCATTAGTACCAAATTCATCACCTGGCTATCCAATATCATGAAACCTCTCCCACAAGTGTTGAAAATTAACTTTGACTACTCTGTATAATGAAGGATTGTCAGCAAACTGCTACCAAACTATTTATATCTTTCCCCAGATCTTTTCGGAATACACTGACTAGTATGGGTCCCAGCACAACCTTAAGGAAATTTCTAATAAAATTCCTCCACTGTGAAAGATGCCTATTTAATCATAATTTTTTTCTTCTTCTTCTCTGTTTATTCCATGATTTATTAAAGAAGAAGACCTTTTATCTTACCCTATGACAGCCTAGAAAAGTTAGGTAGACTGCTGAATATTATGCCCAGGACCGTAAACACTATGAAACCTTCATGAAAGACGACAATATTGACTTATGGGAAAGAGAAGGGGAAGAGTGCTGGATGACACCACTTCAGAGGAATTTGCAAAGGCCACTAGTGTATGGACACTGTGTACAGTGTGCATCTCATGCCAGCTTCACTAGATCAAATACTTTTTTCCATGGGAGCAACAGACAGCCTTATAGCAAAGCCAATGTGACAGGCAACTGCCAAGTAAGAAGGTCACGTATTTATTTTAAACAAGGAAACGGTACTTATGCCAATGTATTCCTAAAAATACTGTTAGCAACAGAGAAACAAAAGTCACAGGCAGTGAACAGATAAAACTCAGGCTTTGCATAAATAATTTTATTCCCATTAATGGTTTAGGTAAATGTAAGAATAAATAAAAAAAATCCATAACTGCACTAGGTAACAAGTACCTAATGTATCTTAAAAATATTCCAGCCCCTAGGTCTCTTCGAGAGGTAATTACTAATGGAGGGATCAGAAACCAAAAGAACCGAGGAAGGATTTGGAAATATCTTCAAATGAATTAGGAATCTCTCAGCTGAGTGCCGAACAAAGGAGGAAAAGTCTTCGTGCGCTGCGGCTCACTGTGAGGGAGGTTGAAAGAGGACCTGGATGAACCTCCTGCTTTGAGAGCCTTAGATCAAACAGAGCAGTGAGAATACCATCACTAGCTGTTTGAAGAGGAAAAAAGTAAAAAACAATAAAAAAAAAGATTCAGCCTTCACATTTGCATAGACCATAAATAATTAATCAAGGAAAAGAAAAGAAAAGTTCACTAAGTATTCTCTTTCCCCACGCAGGGAGGAAATCTGTGGGGAGGTGTCTGGTATTGATCAGGATGCATCAGCAGAGCTGCAGGCGGTGCCCCTGGGACCTGATGTTTTGGGGAGGGGGTGGAATTGCCGAGACACCCGGCTGCTGTGCACAGGGACCTTCACGAGTGGGTCCCAAGGAGGTCACAGCAGCAGTCAGGAGCTTGCAGCGTGCACACAGGGAGAGGTTATGGGAGCTGGGTACATCCAGGCTGGAGAAAAGAGGGTCTGAACAAGACCCTGAGCAACCTGAGCTGACCTTGAGGCTATCCCACGGTCGAGCAGGGTCTCAAATAGAGACCCACAACCTCGTTTATTCCTCAAGCCTACAATTCTTTGGAAAATGGAGTGCATACATCTATCTCTTCCCTTTAGGTGAGGCTTCTTCTGTAGGCTGCCATTTCTGTTGAGCTGAACTCCTCTGAGGCTCCAGTGCAAAAAGCCATCTTTTTTGCACGAACGCCTTGTGCAGAGCTTTGCAGCAGTCATTTTGTTCCAGAGAGAAGCAACGGGAGGGCGTGCTTAGAGGCTCCGAAAAGCCTTGGAAGAATCAGCTCCTGTCAAGCTACAGAGTGGCCATATCACACTCCTCCGGCAGCCTCAGAGTTGGCCGGACACACTTCTGGAAGATACTGCACCGAGAAACATTGACTGCTGTCCAGAATATTAAAAACATCCATAATAAAAAGTAAAAATGCTCTCCTTCCCTGCTGTTTTTGATTTGTGTCTATCAAGGGAAATCAGCGTCCCTGTTGTTTCAGTTCAGATGCACTCCTAAGGTCGGCACACCCCGAACCCCGACGGCGATGCTAAATCACTAATGACCTAGGTTTTCATCACCCGACTTTGTGCTGACTGGTCATAGCTCTTCATTACATCTGCGCTGTCATCAGGAGGGCTGGTGACAACAAGGGCAGCGAGGTCACGCAATACGTGTCCAAGGGAAGGGCCTTCCTACCCTAACACCCCGGTGTTGGCTAGCTGAGTCTCACAAAATGGAGAATTCTAGGGCAGAAGAGGGGAACCGGCAGCTCACAACAGGAGCTAGCTATGACCCATTTCTCCAGGAGACCCCACATGTTTGGGGTCAATAACATCTCCCCCAGCATCTATCCCAGCTCAGCAGGGTCCGGGAGCCAGGACCCGCGGTCCTTCAGGGGCCACAAACAGAATTTGCCCAGATAATGGCAAAAGTTAAACCAAAAAATACCAGTCTCGTTTGGATTTCTCTAAACCCCATCCAAAAACAAAAGGCGTGTAAATATCATCAGCTGGAAAAAGATGGTGTGCTAACATTGCTGATGACTGAATGTTGTTTGTCATTAAAAGCAGAAAACAAATGGAGCGCAATCAAAAGAACCTAGACTTAGAGAGATTGAGTCACTTTTATGCTAATACATCTTCATCAGGCCTCCCCGATGGATACGTAAAATGGTCTATTTATTGTAGCTGAAGTTTATGATAAAAGTGCTATCATATTCTCCAGCTCTCATAAAGGTACATACACAGCTATTTAGAAAAACCTATTTTTCCTCTCCTTTTCAGTCCTCCATAAATTCTCCCTGCCTTTTTTTCCTTGGAAAGTGCTGCTTTCAAGCAAGGTGAACACAAATCATCTGCTCAGCTGCATGAGGGCAGGGGACAGCTCACCTGGGTACCACCTTCACCTTCCTCGTCCCTGTTCGAGCCCAGCCCTGAGAAATAATATCATTAGTGGTACTAACTCGTTAACAATGGGCTGCACTTTCACAATGCTCTGAGCTGGCTCCAGACCCGTGGGCCACTCTTGACTCGCAAATATTGCTCCTTCCATCAGTTGTCTCATTTCTGCGGGCTCCAGTGTCACAGCCACCTTGGCTGTTCCCTCCTCACCTGGGATTTGGGATGCCAGAGTTTAGTTTCCCATTATTTGCCTCTCCCTGGAGTGACAATCTGACACAAGCGGTGTGACACCGATTGCCTCGCACAGCTGAGGTGCTCGGCTTCATTCCCTGTGTTCTTCTCCTTCTCTTTATCCTCCTCCTTAATGACACTGAGCTAAGAAGAAGAAAATTGTTGCAATTACTGAAAGGCTGTTGCTCCGATCTGAAATAGTTGTACTCCAACAAAGGCCCAAAATGCGGCTTTTAACCACAAAATGCCCTGATCTGAGGTGGTAAAATCAACTCGAAAGGAAATAAATATAAATCTTTGAGTTACTCTGATCTGCTGGGAGGGTTGCCGACAAGCAGTCCCCTATTAAAGCCCGCTGATCCTGCCGCTGATCTCTCTTAACGCTGTGCATCTCATGGTTCTGGCTGGCCCTGATCTTCTGAACAAGGAGTGCTACAAATCACATCAGCGTCTCTCTTTCTCTACCCCCTTTAAAAATCTTGATTGTGGTCAGAATACCCTAAAAAAAAACAAAAAAACCTCTAAAACCTCCTCCCTCCCAAACCCTCTTCACCTGCACACAATTTAACCCTCACCTCCACCACAGCAAGGACACCTGCTCTAGCTACCATATGCCCAATAAACCCACACTAATGACCTGGAAATCATTACCTACAAGAATAACACTCGGAGCCCTCTTTGCACTGTAGCCCACACAACCCATGTTGTCCTACGGGGCAGACGCGGCACTGAAGGCCCTGCTGGATACCTGATGTGGCACGGGCAACACAAAAACCCACCAGACTGAGCCAAGCTCACCCCAGTGGGTTGATTTCTCCGCCAAGTACATTAGAGATTACACTTGATTACATCAAAATTAACATTTTGGTCACACGCGTGAGCCCAAACTCACAGGTGAGGAAAGGCAAATAATCATAAATGGCCAAAACTGAGATGAGAGCAGACCTACCAGTAAGTGCCTGCGTAAAAAAGAGCCAGCAAAGTGTCTATTTACCCCTCTCCGAATGGCTCAAAATGTGCAGGGAAGCTGTCAAATTTGTCATATGGCTGCTGCTACCAGGGCTTTGACTTTCTGGAAAAGGGCCAGCATTTATGACGAAGTGTCTTAAAAAGCTCGTTTGGTCAAAGCAAACACGGAGAGCCGGGGAGGTGCCGCCACCAACGTGCACCCAATGTTTTGGGGTGACGAGCACACAATTTGTATTTCCAACCTGCAGAAGAGCAAGTCCCAACACACCCGGGGTCTTCTGCCTCACGTGGCACGAAACAGCCTATATTATTTCATATGCTTTTGCAAAATTGCCCCTAATTTGTGCTGTAAATAATACAAATGTTTTTAGCCTCTCCCTGTGACTCAACTTTCTCTAGGTCCTGGGTCCCAGTCACGACCGCCTGCATGACTTTGGCATTAGGTTTTTTGAAGATTGCACATTGATTTTTATATGAAGGCGCTATCAGTATTAGTCAGCATCCCACTATTTATAAATCTTGGTGTTTTGTTTGCTTTCCTGACTGCAATTATAGAGTGAAAAGAGGTTTGTATTGAACTGTCTGTCCTGATACAGAGGTGTCACTCTCAGGCGGGCACAGATTATCTGAAAATCCTGTCCAGAGCAGGGTTTGCTCAATTTTTTCTCCTCTCTTCTGCATTATCTTGCATTTTATCAGTGCTTAATTTCCTCTGCTATGCTGTTGCTAATTCCCTTGGCTTGTTTCAGCATCTCTGAAGCTCCTCCTTGCTTTTGACTACCTAAATTAGTTCTGTGCCATCAGCGGATTCATCTGCCTCTATTTCCAAGCCATGTAGCAGCCCATTAACCAGCACAGCACGGCTGGGACTAAGCACGAGACTGTGATCTCTGGCCATAACTGACCATGTAATCCCCTTCTGCTTTCTCCTAGGACAGCTGTAGGACCACAACAAGAGTTCCCCACTCATCCTGTGGCCCCATAGCTCCTTCAGGAGGGTCTTTCTTCTCCATGAGCTGTTGGGTCCGTGCTCTCCTGCCGTAAGCTATCTCCCTGACATGTCATTATCCTGCTTATAAACATCACTTCAAACTAATTTCCCCAGGACAGCTGTAAAGAGGGGTGACCTGTGATTCCCCCAGTCACACCTTAAGGCTTTTTGGATATAAGCGAAGCCTCTTCCCTATATCCCAGTCCTTAATGAGTCAGTCGCCTCCTCATCTAAATTGCTTCCAAATGCTTTGGAAGATGCTTTGGACTCCCAGGAAAGGCCTTCTGAGACAAGACAAGGGACATTTGAGGTTCATGGCAGGGTTTTTCTTCAGAGGTCTGCAGGCAAGTCTAGAGGTCCAGAGGGCTGGCATGCCAGCCCCATCTATATTTTACCCCAAAATCAAAACTGCGAAGTCTGTCAGGGAGGGAGACCCTAGTGTGAGGCAGCTCATGCCTGAAAATCGTGCTGAAATAGTAGCATGGGGCAGCACTTCAGCTCATAGTGCCTCGGGGGGGATTAGAAAGGGACTGCAAGCACCATTTTGAGTGTTGTTTTCCTTCTCATCCCACTCACACACCAACACATAACCATTTTTAAGACAGACATGCTCTCCAGTTGCTCTTCTCAGTTGCCTCAGAGGGACCCTCAGCATGGGGGGAACCTCTCAGTTTATATACGTCTTTGATGTGCTCATATTCGTATTTTATGTGTTCCACCTTCCATACTGAAACAGGATCAAGAGCACTACTGTGAGCTTCTGTAATGAAACAATTTCTATATCTGGGGCTCAACTTTAAACACTCCCTATAAATAATTCATCTTCTATGTCCTTGTGTCAATAGGGTCTTTGCCCAGCAAATATGAAGGGCTAAGTAAAGCAGAAGGAACATTTTATATAAAGCTGTATGGAACATATGTAAAAAATCAGAATCAGCTGGACTGAGATGGAAATAGTGCCTTATTACAGAAGGCAGATAATCACTAAATTAGCTCCTATGTGTCTACACGATGCAGAGCAATTGGCAACCAGCTACCTCCAATATCTTGACGTCACCATGAGTCTTCTTTTATCATTAATGGGCTTTGGATGAAGTCCCAGATTCTTTGCTTTGTGTCCCAGTGCAAAACATCAACATTTGCCTGCTTGTTTGTTTGTTTTTCTTAAAGCTATTAAAACCTCAGTGTTTTACCCATTTTCAGGCACGTCGTGGTACATTAGAGTGTCAGTGAATGCACCCCTACGAGTGTGTCCACAACACTCAAACTCTCCCTCCGGGCAACACCTGGGGAAAGCTGATAGAGTTATGTATAATTTGGTGGATCCACGCTGATTTACACAAATCTAAAAAACTTTGTGTAGTGGGCAGTGAGTTTATCTTTAATTCTTCTTTTCTTGGTTTTGTTTCCAAAGAGATTTTAAGCAACAGCAACCTATGAACTGTGATCATGCAAATCTTCCCCGGCACGCCAAGGAGAAGCCAAAGCCAAGACTGATGTCTGAAACCATTTGCGAGGGCAGAGAAAGCAATGTGTCACCGCTTGCTTTGACCCAAGCAAAGCGCCGTCCGAGCCTCTCAGCCAGCCAGGCTCGTCTGGCCACTGCAGAAAGTGAGGGCGTTCGTATCTCATCCAGCTGACATGAATTCTCCAGCCCGGGAGACAAAACATCCCATTTGCAAGTACTTTTGAGGGCACTGCAGGAGCAAAGCTGTAGTTTGTGCCATAGCCATGAAACACGGTGCCACTGCGCTACCGTTTAACCTTCCTTCTGCCTCCCACCCTCTCTATCCAGATTTGGCTGAGGTTAACCTCTTCTTCCTAAAATTACTGGCAGGGCTCTCCTAGATATTCAAAATCTGACTGCTCATGATATTGAAAAGCCTGGAGAGCTTCAGCAGCCGCCTGGACGTGAGGCTGGGCACCCTGCTCGGGGTGCTACCGGTCCCAACCAACTCTGCTCAATGGTACCAGTTTGCTGGTCAACTTCCCAAATTCCTTAATATTTCACTACTATTTCTAAGCGGTTGCTGCCCTCCTCCTGTCCCCAGTTTCATGTCGTGCCATTCTTCACCTGCCTACAGATGTGCTCTTGGCCCAGCACTGGGACACTTTGACTCTGGGCAGAGCTAGGGAGGGAGAAGCCTCCAGGGGAAGGAGCTGCTGGGAACCTCTCAAAACCTGTCTGCTCTCCAAAATAAACAAATAAATAAATAAATTTAATTTCAGCAGATCTTCTTGCAGAGGATTTTCACCTAATACTGGGCTCTTGTTCTCACCTCTGTCTCTTCTCCTCCTCCAGCTCCATTGGACTTTCCCTCCTTCCAGATGGGCCGAAGCAACCCGCATCCAACCGAGGGGTTAGGGGCAAGATCGCAGTGGTGGCAGGCATGGGGAGAGGGCAGAAGGGAGCAGGGAAATCAGGGTTTTGTGTCCTGGTGTTGTGGAGACCAGCCACCTGTCACGCCACAAGGTGCTGGTCCCAAAGGGACCTGAAAAATAGCGGAGAAATTTCAGCCAAGGAGAAAAGAAGAGAGCCCTGCAAACCCCATGTTTACCTTGCTTACATTGTATTTGGGCCTGATTAAACATTACAGAAATTTATCCTCCCTAAACAAGACCCATCTGAACATGAGAGCAAGCGTGCCCGTCATTCTCTCTTTCCTGTGACTGCTGAACTTGCAAGACTTGATATTTTCCTGCTCATATAAATAGCCCTACATATTCTGAGTAGCCCTAGGCTCTCCTCTGTCCCAACCCAGGAGACAAAATTCCCCTGGATGTTGGTTCATGGTAACTCCACGCCATCCCTTGCTCTCAGGAGGCAAAGTACATTGGGATGCAGCAGCAGGACAAACATGGAGACGTTCACCTTTTGTTATTATTATTTTTTAACCAAAGTAACAAAGTATCTTCAGATATCTCCCCCCATCCCACTTCTTGATAAAAAAACTTCCTCCACACACCAATCTTCCTGAGCAAAAAGGCTCCGTACGTCCAACACCGGGTCAGGAACATGCTGCAGAAGAAAACTCTTCAGAGCAGAAGACACGGCCAGCTTCACCTTCAGGTGAAGAGAAAAAAACTGAGCATGTCTCACTTGAAGTGCAGTGACCCGTCAAATACTTCCAGGGGCATAAAAATTTGCATTACTGCCCGATGTCATTTATATCCCGCAACCAGTATCTTCAGAGCATCTCTCTCTTGAAGATCCATCTCCCAGCATCACGTCCTTGCTCCTTCTCCACCTTGTTAGGCTCTCTTTCTTTCTCCTTACCCAGAGGAAAACTCTTCTCCCCAGGACTGGTCGATGGACTGGCTGCATCCACCCCAACCCACGTCTTCCAGCACCCTGCCCCATCCCAGGAGGGTCGGCGGTGGGTTGCTTTGGGTCCCGAAGAACACATACCAGCTGTCCTCAGAGCAGGGGTAAGCAGCGAGGAGCCTCGCTTGGCTCGGCAAGGCTCCTTCTTTCACTCTCGTGCGTTTCCCAGCGGAAATCTTTGTCCTGGAGCAGCAGGCGTGGCTGCGGTGACGCCAGCGCATAGCAAGGACATGACACTGCGAAGGGCCGAGGGGACGGGAAGGAGGGTGGAGAGTGCACGGCCGGAGAGCTTCGGGAAGGGATCTCGGTGGGAAATGAGCTCAGAGCCAGGCGGATTAGCTCGGGGTCGTGCGGCTGCTCTGCAGAGTCAACTGCATTGGCAGTGTCTGCGTAGGAGATCCCTGGGAGGGACAGTCGTAATTCTCTCCCTAACTGTATTTATAAAGAGCGTGTTCACCAAAAGTGTGTGCGTATATACATATATATATTTATGTGTATATACACCGAGAGTTTTCAATTCAAGCAAACAAAACTGTGATTCAGCTGTGGTGAAATCTGCCTCCCGCTCCAGATGATTTATGGGGCTTTTTATCCAAATCCACCCCGTGCGCCTGACCCATCATTACCCATTCTGGCTGTCTTCTTACCCCACTGCTTCCCATTTCTGCACAGGTTAGCCGAGAGCTGTGAAGGAGAGAAAAACCTCGGCACTTCTTTCCGTGAAGTGGGGCTTTGAGAAGGATGGGCATTATTTCAAACACAGCTTTTCCATCGGCAGATGTGAGGTGCAGGGCAGAAGACGGATTTAGGAGGGGGCCATACATGATACGCCAGCCGTGTTGTCTGGAGGGGTGATCCAGGCAGCCTAAAATTAATCCTCGACTGAAAAGGCATTACAGGAAAAAGTTACCGTTCCTCCGTCCTGATTGTGCTGAAAGCCTGGCCCATTTAGAGCCGATTGTGTCAGCAGGCGGCTTGATATTCCCATTCTTTGGGGATGGCAAAGTTTTGCTGTTTAAAAGTCAGAGCAGGAAGGTTTCCTTGGGCTTGGCATCACGAAACGGCCACGGAAAATCGCCCAGCAGTCCCATCAGAAGGCAGCTACACGGGAATTAAATTGGTGTTTTAATTGAAAGGGCAGCAGGAATTAGAGGGCTGGGTCAAACCCCAGTTTGTTGCGAGGGGGCATTTTTAGGATCCAGAAGGGCTGCTGTGCTCAGGACGCAGGTGACATGTGCCACCTGCGTATGTGTGAAGGCCAGAGCTGTGCTGCAAGATACGAGGAGATATAAAATATTTGTAATGAAATGAGACCAAAGGGGCTTGCTGATAAGAAGGAAACCGGTGTGTTTTATCCTGGGAAACCCAAGAAAATGCAGGGTGGGATAAGCAATGGTTGCTGGGCGTACTTAGGAGCACAAGCAAATCCAAGTGTTATCCAGAGGGGACGAACATCCCCGGGTCAGGGAGAATGCACCAGTTTGGACTTCGAAGCTCGCTTGCCTGTACACAAGCACATCCGCACAAGGACCGTGAAGGAGAAATTTTTTTGCACCGATTTCCCCAAACCGAAGTTTTCCCGGAGATTTACGGCCCTCAGCTGGTGGTTTTTAGCAGAGCACCGCCGACGGCTGGCACGTCCCCGTCGCGTGCCCCCTGCCCTGGCCCTGCCGTCACCCCCCTGCACCCCCGGGGCCACCCATGAGGGCCACGAACCCTTCCCCACCCTCGCCCTCCTGGCAGCGCCGCCCAGCCGAGCGAGCCACTTGCAGCCAGCTCCGCTAATTTATTTATTCGGCCATCTCTGCCCCCCGTAAATCAATTCCTCCGGCCCCTGAATCACTCCCTGCGCTGCCGCTTTTCCATTAGGCCCCGCTCGTCTGCCACACGCTTCGCAAACCGCCCCTTGGAAGCCGCCCTGGCCGGGGGGGGTCACGCTGCCCGCGAGAAAAGCAACACAAAATCGTTTTATTGCTGCTCTCGCACTCGCGTCACTTTTCGATTACTTCTGCAAGGGGACAGCCAAAGTCCCCAGGGAGTCTGTGTGCCAGCTGCCGCGGCCACGCCGCGATGCTGAGGGTTTGTGCCGAGCGGGTGGGGGCCGCCCTCACCCGAAACACCACGGAAAAGGCAGCCGGTCCCCAGGGGACCTGCGGCGTGGCCCAAAACCTCACACGGGTGGGCTCTGAGAGGCTGAGAAACGGCCCAGTTTATTCCGCCCAGCTCATTCCGCCCAGCTCCACAGCTCCTGCCTGACGCGGGGGAATCTCAGCACCCCCAGGATATCTCGGGCTGTGGAGCCCTTCAGCTGCACGGAGCAGGAGCAGAGCCCACCGAGAAGCAACCCGCCCCTCCGCCCACGTCTGTGTTTCCTCCCATTTACCGTCATTCACACCTAGGTGCACGTATGTGCATGCAATCTTTACACCAGGTGGTTTTTAATCTGGCCCGGGAAGTCTTTCTAGGCCACAAGATGGCAGCAGAAAACCACATTTCGCCGCTTTGCCCTCCTGTTGCAGGAGGCCACCCTTAGGGGTGCAAAAACCCGGAGGTCTGACCCCAGGCATGGCCACGGGAGGAAAACACCCAGCCCCAGGGTGCAGAGCCGGGGGAGCCTTGGTCATCCCCGAGCCATCTGCAGTTTCGGCATCCACCCCTTGAACACGCTTCTGGTTTGCTGAATTTGTCCAGTTTTCGGGCAATAACTCCAAGGTGACTTCCGAGCCTGGCTTGGACTCCCGGCTTCTCCCCACTTCACTGTTTCCTTTTGTCCACTCCCCTAATTCCTGCTTCTTAGCCTCCGTATCTCCCCTGGGGCTCATAGTCCCCTTTCCCCGGAGGTTTTGGGTCTGTGTTTGCCGGTGCAAATCAGCACCGGGGTGGTTTCCCGGTCCCCAAACTGCACTGGTTGCACTGTTGCACCACTAACCCCCCAGTGACACTACCCGGGTTGTGCACTCACTCACCGCACATCGGGACTTGCAGGAGGGATGATGCTAAGCCACCAACCAGGAGCTGGCCGTAACACCACCCTTCTGGTGCAGGAGAAGCTTTGAGGACTCGTTTCATCTTTCCCAGCCACTCTCAATCTAAAATATTCCTTGCTACCAAGTGCAAGGCTCAGCCAGGACATGGGCAGCCGGGGACGGGCACGCATGTCCCCGTGGCACCATCAGGGTGCTGAGACACCTCTCCCAACAACCTGCCTTCCCCATCCACTTTCCCAACCAGAACGAGCTTTCATTAGTTATTTCTAGGAAATTGGGTGGCTCTCACCATCGCGGCACCCGTAGCCCCTTCCCACCAACCTTCACCCTACTGACGAGCGTTTTGGGGACACAGCAGGAGTCAGGACGCTGCAGGGGCTGGAGAAGGGAGAGCAGGGTCACCTCTCCTCATCACGTCCGCAGGGCGGCCTTCGCTGCTGCAGTGGCTGCTAATTTTAAGCGGCTCTTGGTAAACAGCTGCTAAATTTAGGGTCTCGGGGAGAAACACGAGCCGAAGTGGGCTCGCCCTGCTAGGTTTTCCTGAAGAAGACGGCAGATGTGGATTAGAAGCCCTCGTTTGAAGGGAGCATGAAAAGCACCTCGCTGGGCGGTGCGACACTTCAGCCCAGCCTTCATCCCTCATCCCTCACCTCTCCTCCTTCACTGATCCGCCCAAACACACCTTACCAGTGAACATCGAGCACCAGACCCCAGAGCTAAAAGGCACACGGTCCTGGGAGAAATAAGGTGTGGAGAGAAAACCCTTCATTAAAAGCCAGGGTCCTGGGACACTTCTTCTGAATGTGGCTTGAATCCCATCGCTGTTTCCTATTTATGTGCCTATTTAGCAAAATCAGACACCATCATCACGTTGTCTGCACACGGAAGGGAGCTTTGAAACCCTGACCACCAGCATCGCAGCTTTTCTTGGATATCCCAGGATAAAGAAGCCACAGGAGAAAGCAACGGTCCTGAGGCTTTTCCAGTTTCTTAGCCCAAAGGACTCCATTTTCTCCTCCACTTCCACTGTACTGGGGCTGCTGGAACCCAGCTCTGGGTCCTCGAGGATAACCCTTGGCAAAAGCCGAGTGACTGAAGCCGGACAGACTTTCCACCTTTCCTTCCTTCCAATTCAAGAGCACTGCTCGCCTTTCCTTGCAGCACAACTCCTGCAACTCAGAAACATCACGAAAAGAGTTTTGCTCCTGCGATAAAACAGGGGACGAGCATCCCAAAGCCGACGCACTGCGACCCTTCCCGACTCCAGCACAGCCAGGAAGGCATCCTTGGTGCTGAGGCTGGAGGGGGCAGGCACCTCCTCTCCAGACCACTGTCTCTTGGGAGGAGCTGGCTTACCGTCTTAACGAGTTGTTGTTTTTTTTCTTTCCCTCCTTTTCCCTCTCTGCTGACCCTAGAAGGAGCCTCCGCAACTCATTTATCAAGTGGGCGTCCCACTCCTAAATAGCTGCAGTTGAGCAACGTGACTCCCACCCCAGATGCGTGGTAGGAAACCACAAGGAGACTACGCATGCTTCTCCTGGGGCAACGGATGCCAAAACAGACGCATTCATCACTTCGCTCCTCGCTCGAGCCCTTGGCCAGTGGCCAGACAGATGGATAATGCAAGGAGATAAGGCAACAGTTAAACACGTGTCCTCTTCTTCCTGCAAACTATTTTTTATTTTTGGAAAAAGAAAAAAAAACACTGTTTAGACATCATAAAACTATGCTGATGTCTATGTTTTGCTCAGCTGACTTGAAAAAGAAAAGGGTTTATATCCTTGAGAAAATACGTATTGTTCCAGAAGGCATTTTTCATGAAGTCAGGACAAAAGCTTGCTGGTTACTAACATTTGTGCCCACTGATGCACATCTGCACAGTTCAGGGGCTGCTTGGACTGGGAGAGAGTGCTCACGTGAAGCTGGAGGACGTGCAATTAAAGCATAAGGCAACAAACGGACTCGTTAACAAAGGGACTCGTTGTATACAAGGCCTTAAAGCTGTTACCCCTGGGGGAGAGCGGAGCCAAACGTCACTGGGGTGAAACACCTACCCGTGTGGCGAGGACAGCCCTTTGCCTGGCAGGAGGCTCCGAAAGCAGAAACCTGAGCCTCCAGCCCTCCTGCCACGAAGCCTCCTAGCAAGAAAAGGTCCCCTGAGGATTTAGGTGTCACTGGGACACCGAAGGACAAAATGGGACTCTCAGAGCAAGCTGCTGCCCTACATGTACCGTGAATCCTGACATCCCCTCAAAGCCAGCATGAGCTGTCCAAAGCCTCCCCTCCTAAACCCACACGGTTCAGGGGATCCCAAGAGCCGCAGCCCCCGATGAGCTGCAAGTTCCCTGCCTCTGCACCCACCTCCTCTGCAGGACACGCTGCAATTCGGCCCCGCTGCCCCGTGGCTAACAAAGAAACATATGTCCCAGCAAATACTTGCCCACGCGGTGAGAGAACCCTTCGAGGGAAACAAAACATGAACACACACACACACACACATATGCCTCAGTGACTAAAGCTAGAACACATTTTAAAAATATACAGCAAGTTTCTTTTCAGGAAGCCTATTTAGGTCAAAGGCAAATCCTCCTGCTAAGCTGGCTGAGGGATAGCTTGAACGCAGCACACAGATGGTTTCTCGTTTATCACCAGCCCGTTAACTTTGCACTAAGCAGGCCTCTCTGGTCCAGATTACGTCGTTGCAGTAGGAAAACCCCAGCTCTGAGCGATTCTTCCCTCCAGAGCACTGCTTGTGTAATGCACTTCTGACACCGGGCCATCAGGGTTGTTTATCTCCATTAGGATCTCTACAGGTGATTATTTTAAGGCTCCAGGGGGAAGCAGTTTTATTACCCAGAAAGTAATGTCACCCTGGTTGTCTCCCCAAAGTGGTGCACATCAGGACAAGCTTGTAGCAAGTCGCTCACGCCAAGTTAATTTTCAGAGCGTTTTCTTATTAAATTCCCCTTTTTGCTCAGCTTTATTTCCAGCCTTTGTTCTCAAGCACATCTGAGTGCGTTTCCAAGCAGTTTGACTTGCTCGGTGCAAGAGCGGCCGCTGCCTGAGGTGCTCTTCAGATGAAGATGTGCTCTCCAGATCACCCAAAGAAAAGCTGGCAGGCTCAAAACCAGCCCTTGCCAGGCATTCCTTACCCTTGGCACTGGTTTTTAAGTCTTCTCACGGTTCAGCAGGATCTCTGCTTGAAACAGGGAGCAGAAACTGCTACCACGAGTGAAGGAAGGAAGGAAATGTATTCAATCAGCCTTCAAATTTCGGCTGGTCTGGCAGTCCCCAAAGGGTCACCCTAAAACAGTGTCTCCCAGCCTCTGGTTTTGCTGTAGAAACAGTTTATAGAGGAATGAATCTTGACAAGCTGAGCACATTTATACAGAGCTGGCTACAGTCTGAACGTAAAGGGAGGCCCGCAGGGATACTCACGGTGTATCAAAGGTCCTGGGGTGCCACCTCCTCTTGGACAGAGTAAAAACCATCGACGTGAGAGATGCAGCATCCCTGCAGGGAAAGTTAAGCTTCCCCATCTTGAACAGAGGCTGTGTCCTAAGGTCTTAACTCTGCAGGCATAACCCATGGCTGCCCATCGTGTATTTGGACAAAGAGGAAATCAGGGATAATTGAATTTAAGGAGTTTTAATTGAAGGCCATGTCAGGTACTATACATAGGTTCCATGGAATATATATATATATATTAATCCAGATATAATATGTCTGAGCCGTGCTTTCACACCCCTTCACAATTCCTTACTAGTGGGAATGGCCATGACCTCCCTGAGAGAGCTCTTCAACATCAATGGTGTCATTTAGACTTTGGGACCCTCTTTTCTGGAGGCAGGGGATGGAAAGCTCACCTGTTTGGGGCATTGCTGTCCAACAAAAAGTGGAGTTTCATCACATAGGAAGTTCAAGATTGCATCTTCTCATCCTCCTCCTTCTTGCCCACACTCCCACATCAGTTTGCGTGGTGTTTTCCACTTGGACAAGTTACGATTACAGCTGTAGATTATACTCCAGCTGTATCTGCATTACCAAGGTAGTTTGGGGTTTTCACTTGGCATTTCAGCTGGCACACAGGTGTGAACGTTCCTTCCACGATGTGGTTCAAGAATTTGTGAAGGACAAGTGACAGGTTAGACCACCACCCCCAGATTCCCCCCCAACAAAATTACAGGAAGGTTTCCTGAAGCACAAGGGCCTGCAGCAGCTGATGGGCAGGTGGCACACGGAGTTAAATATACGGGGATGCAGGGGGATTTCAGCACTAATCTGGACAAGGCAAATGACTATGGCCCTAAGGCACAATTCCTCGAACACACAGTGAGTAAGATGAATGAGTACAGAGAGTATCCAGATCTACCTCAAGATCCTCCTACTCCAAATTTTGTAGAAAGGAAGAAAACCCCCTTTTTTATAAAATATAAAACATGTGAGCACATAAAGAGCAGTAACTTACTGAGCAGAGTCTCCAGGAATTACCAAAGCACCCAGTCTTTTTATTACAACATTTATTTTAGTATAGAAGGCACTTACAATACAGAAAGGAAAAAAAAAATGATAGGCACCGGAAGTGCAGTTAGAATTAAAATGACAAAGAAACAGTTTACCAGACAAAAAGAGCACCCTTCCCTGTTAACAATACAGCACATGGAAATGAAGCTATTGATGACTAGGTTTTTAAACAGTTAGGGCTTTTTTTTTTTTAATAGAAAAGATAAAGGCTGTTCTACTGTGAACTGAAATTAAAAAAAAAAAAAAAAAAGAACCCCCTCCACACACCTGTAAAAGGAATCGGGAGGAGTTGGTGGTGTTTGCAAACACGGGGCCTTTTAGCTCCGGCACTGGAGGAGGTCCTGGTACATCTCAATGAGGTGAGCAGCCTCTCTCTGCCCAGAAAGCACAGCACCGTGGGTAGTGGAATAATACTTCCTGTGAGTGGCCTCCCCTGAAAACATCACCTGCATCGGCTGGAGAGGATAAGAAAAGTGGGAAAGCTCAGCAGCGCTTACTGGAAAGCACACGTGAGGCAAAAAGGAGACAAAAGTTTCTGTGCCCTCCCACATCCCCACGAGATGACACCGGTGTTCACAGGAGTGCTGGTTCTCGAAATCCCGGTGTGGTGAACCTCGGGGAAGGCACAGCACGTCTGCCCATGTCAAGCTCACCCTTGGGACGCCTGCACAGAGCTCTTGGCAGGGCTGCGGCACCCTCCTAGCTCCAATAACCTCAGACTAAACTCTCTGCTCTTTCTTCTCTTTGCTCCTCCAAATCATACATTATTAGCCTTTGGGGCATTAAGGATTTATTTTTTCAGGACTGCAACTTCAGGAGCCAAGACAGAACCCCAGGGGGTGAGACAGCGTCTTAGCTCACTCAATAGTTAGGTGCTTGACGAAATTGCTCCTAACTCACTTCTGAGGCAGGGATTTCAGATCTTCCCTGAGAACTAGAGAGATATTCCCAAAGCTCCTGTTACCCATTTTAACAGATTTCCACGCTGAACAAAGTTGCATGGTGGCTCTGGGTGGAGGAAATGGACTGGACAGCTCCTTGGAGGCTGGATATTCATCAGCCACTGCCTCTGGATTTGGACACAAAGCCCTGAATGACGAGGTGAGTTTGGCTGAATATATCGCTGCTCATTAGCTGAGCTGCAGCAGCTATCTCCACGTGCACCCTTCGCTCCCAGAAATCAAAGGCAGCACCTGAGGAGCAAATTCACTGTCCCCTGCAAATGTATGAGTCCCCTAAGGCAAGGACTGGATCTCCCTCACCCTCTACTGCCAACACAGAAGGATTTCCTAATACGCATCTCCAAAATGTTCAGACCTAGCTATTACCAGGGGTTACGTATTTAATGCTGAATATTCAGTGTATGCCTTAAATCAGAATAAACTGTGCTTTCCTAAGGAATTTTGAGCTGGTCAGTAAGCCAACGTACATTAAACACAGGGATCATGATTCCAAAAGCCACGTGGATGCCCAGCTCTTGATACTTTCGGAGAGAGAGGTGGGAATCCCTAAGGTGTTGGGATTCCTTAGTGACCTCCAGTCACTAAGGAGGTAAAATCCTATATACATCATTTGTCCAAGGGGGTATGGATAAAAAAAATGGAAAACAAGCTATTGGAGGCCCCTCCAGAGACAGTCTCTTTCAACCTGCCTCCCAGAAAACCCACTGCCCAGTGTCATGTTAGTCTTCTTGCCACAGAGCTGATTTGGGCCATACTTACAGTAGTTTTGGAGCTCTCAGCATAAGGCAGTGGCTTAGCGAGTTTCTCTACATCGGCCCCGCTAGACCCAACTTGGGTATAGGAGTAGGATCCACGGAAGTTGGGATTGCTGCCCCAGGAGGACCGCAGGATCCGGCGAGGTTTCGGAATGTTTGGATTCCCTGGGTGGAAAGCAGAAGGAGAGAAAAAGTGAGACCATGTCCAAGAAAACATCAATGCAAGGTGTGGAGTGGCATGTATTCATGGAAAATAAATCCTGGCAGAGCCTGCAGGCTACAGGGAACAGGCCCTAAATCAGATCTCCTTTCTGTTGTTGAGCTCCAGGTATCTAAATAACAGAAACAGGATCCCTTTCAGTTCCAGTCATCTCACCTGCAGCCTTCCATTTTGGGAAAGACTGTTAAAACGCAGATGTCCCTAAGAGACTGGGGAGCTCCAGGGAACCCTGGACACATTCTGGGTGAAAATACAAAGCATTTCCTCCTCTCATTTACCTTGGCAAGCCTGGCAGTGACCGAGTGTGGGATTCGTCTCACCTAATTTTAGGTATTTAACTGGGTGCCCAGTCTAACTAGGATGTTAAGGGAGTCCTATAAGAGGTGCACCTCCAAAAAGGTGCAGAGATAAGGTTAGAAAGCAAATCCTCAACATGCATAGGAAAACCTGTCAGAAAGTTCTCAAAATTTGTATAACTCACTCTAACTGCTACCCAGTCACCCCACAAAATGAATATAAAATCCAACAGAACCATTTTGTGGAATGCACATGGCATGGAAAGAAGGATTGTGATGCTGGAAGAAGGGTTTCTAGATTGCTGTAAGTTTTGCACCAGGATGTAGGACTTGGAGGTGAGGGGCACTTGAGTGAACTAATGATATTGGCATCATAAGCCAAGGCAGTCCACCAGCTGTTGCCTCAAGAGCCTCAGGTAGACTGAAATAGGGATTGTCACGCTTTGAACAGCTGGTTTGAGTCTGTCTCAGTGTCACTGACCGAGATTTTGTTGGTGTCCCATGATCATATCTGGCCTGGCAGGAGATGAACGGGGAGACAGGCCATGGAGAAGTGCAACGAAGAGAAATTCTGTATGCAGGAGAGCTGAGACTCTAATTATTTATAACGATTTATAACGATTTATAACGATTTATAACGAAATTAGTTATAGTTATTAGTTTATAATGAATTCGTTGTGCCTTTCGTTCCTTAAAACCAGGAGCAGGTTATTTCCCTGGTCCAGCTACCACTTTTAGGAGTACGGTGTGTCCAGGAGAGCTATGAAATATACCACTGGAAACAGCAGAGGCACCTGGATGGCTTGCTGGAGCACACTGGGAACACTTTCCAACCACTAACCCGCAGATCAAAATATGGCACAGACTAGCAAATAAATACTCCCGACAAACAAAGGACATCTTACAAATGGATGTTGTTTCAGGAGTGAGAACTTAGCATAACAAAGCCTCTGAAAGACGCTCCTCCAAGAATGATCAAAGCAGGACTGCCTGGGATGGAAGTGAAAAGCCCAGGGGAGTCAGAGAACAGGGAGCTCTCAGACGCATCAAGGAAATAAGTTACTGCGCTTGATTTTTAAGGGCTGTGGGAAAGCCCAGGAGAACACACCATGAATGCCGTCAGACAACGCAGCACCAGGCAGGGCCAAAGCAGTCATCCATCACATTGCACCTCAAAAAAAAAAAACAACCACACGCTGTATTTTCAAATAAAAGGAGTCTCTGCAGTGGGCTGTTGATGCCTCTTCTGTAGCTAGCCGTTGTTCTTATGTTCCCCTGCCAAGATACCTGGAAGATTTTCGCTACAGGAGTCAAGATGCTGATATAAAGATGATTAACAGTAGGAACACACAGTGTTACAAGCAATGAGACAACGGCTTGACAGATAAGGAGATCTAAAAGGCTGAAATTTGTTAACAAAAGCATTTGTGGGGTCACCAGCCCAATCAACAACTGTACAAATCCATCAGTATTTAATACAGGAGTCATTCAGACTGGTAAAAGCAACAGCTTTGCATCTCTCTAGTGTTTCCCATGGATGTCCGAGTATCGCGTATACACGGAGGCAAACAGCAGCCTCCCCACCAGGGAGTTATTCCCCACACAGCCACTTCATCCCAGCAGAAGCAGAGCAACACGGAGCATGGGCAGAGGAGCCTGGGTGCGTTATAACCCAGCCGTACAGCTCCCAGAGCCAAAGTCAGCCTCCCTCCCTAGCACCACGCTGCGTGGGGCACACGTACCAGCTCTCCTGAACTCCCTAAAGGCTCTCCCATGAGGTTCTCCAGCACATCAGAGCACATGAGCGTGATCGAAGTGTCTCCTGTGCAACTACCGTGCTCGTGCTCTTCTGAATGTATGTGTTTTTTTTAGGTGAGGAACACATTCCTTTTGGGGTGGAAAGCTTAAGGAACACCAGTTAAGTTATCTGGTCGTGTTTGACCACGGCCATAACAGTGGCCATGTTATCCAGCTGCTCCTAAGACAAAAAAAATGAAGAGACTTTCCATTTCTGCTGCACCCAGATAGGAAAACCTTGGTTAAAGGTCACACAGGAGCACACAACTGAAGCTCTGGTTGTGAACATGTTTGCAAGACACGAACCACGAAGACCGGCAGGGCCAGACTCTTTCAAGGAATACAGTTAATTGGACTTTCTCAATCTGCTTTCAAATGGGTGTGTAAACATGTGCCTTTACCTACAGATAGAAGTAACAATCAATATAGATGTGGAAACCTGTAAGAACTGAGCACACGTTCACTGTCCAAACTGAGACAAAATGCCTAAAAAAGAACCTCAGCCTTCACTAAAACAGGAGGGCACGTATTATTATGCTGCTGACTCCCTCTTGTGAAGCTATGGGAGATAAATCCAGGTGCCTCAACTAATCCCCTCTTCGTTCAGCTCTGGGAGATGTGGCTATATAGATTTACTGGTTATGGGACTGGATTATCATAAAATCAACTCATACCGATCAGTTAAGACTCCCAAATTTAGATGTCTACCTGACAGCAGGGCGTTTAAAATCCCACCAAGACCAACAGAGATCTACGGTACTACCCACATCTTAGTGTCTACAGCCACAGAGAGCTATGAGGATACCCCAGGCATCCACACGGGGCTGCAGGTATGACACAGCCCTTAAGAGAGACCCGTTCCCTTCCAGAGAAATAGCTGGAGGACAGGCAGGACTCCTCAGGGCGTCTCCAGCCTCAGCTTGACAGATCAGCGAGCCCTTCAGATTATTATCATCATCAATTACTGCCTTCTGGCTTCTCACACTCGGAGCTTAGCCAACGAAGAAACCAGAGCAAGACTTCTAATTGTCTGAAGGCATCCCGTTTAATCAGATTTACAGGGATGCTGGGCTTTTCAGCCATCCAGTTGCGAAGGGCTGTAATTGTCCATGGTTCTTAGGCTAGAACAATCCCGAGAGCTTTTCACAGCAAAGCCAGATAAGCCCCAGCACTAACCTGCGAGTGAAATTTGAGGTCACAGAGGTATATCGCCTCTTACAGAGAAATCCTCAGAATAAAATAACACTCGGTCTAAACGAATGGATTTAGCACAGGATGTTTGTCCAACATCCTTTGAAGCCAGTGGAAAGGCTTCCAAGAGCAACGGGCCAGCAAAATATAGCTGCAAATGGGAACCCACCTTGCTAAAGTCTTAACCAGAGAGCAGGGGGCTTTCGTGCCCAGAACACGAAAGCTCCAAAAGGTGAAGCGAACATTAAATGATTCATACAACCTATTTTCATTACTGAGCATAAGGCCCTCTCTGTATTCAGTACAGAAAGTCTTCTTCAGAAGATGTCCCAGAGCACCAGGCGAGGAGTGGGAGCCCTGAAGTACCTTATGGAAGAGGCTCTCCTTCCATCGAGCTTGGGATCCTCAGGGGACAAGTCTCCCAGCTGAGCTAGCTGACTAACATGACGCTGGGTGATGGGAAGCACTTTAAAAGCTGGGTTTGGTGGGGCTACATGGACCAGAGGGGCCTGGTCATTTTCAGGAATGACTACAGTTGGATCGCAGATAAAAGGTTGCTTTATTCCCCTCTCCAAAAAATAAACTGCTGGAAAAAGCTACTGCCGACGGCAGTTCTAGAACATTTTGCTTTGAGGACTTCAAACCACGATCGTTTGCTAAGGAAAGGAGCTCCCTGCTGTACAGACACTCGTGTTATTTCAGGCTGCCTGGCACCTGGCCCACGTCAGCCTCGAGGTATTGCTCCGCCTGTGAAGTCCCTAAGGAAAACAGGGGAGCAAGGGTAACGGGATAAACCGAGGTACCTTAGCAGGGCCATCCTGGAAGTCAGGTGAAAAGGTTTTCCACAAACTAACAAGCTTATTTTCCAGCAGAAAGTGGAACAGGTCATGTTGTGCAATGGGTGCTCCAAGGACAGGCTTTCTTCCCGCAGTTCCGAGCAGCCGAGGGGATCTCTCAGCTCATGAACGAAATGTTCATTGCACTTTTCAACCTGAATTTCTCCAGGGTTAGATAACCCGGGATCAGCAGAAGGTTGAGATAGAGCTCACACCGCAGAAGAGCCTGATGGACAGTCACCAGGTGCAGTATCAGCTGGAACAGCAACTGCAGCACATACTGATGAGCCAGTGCCAGCATATTTCCGTCCCAGGAGGAAGAAAGGGACATCCAACACACGCAAACAATAACAACAGCAAAGGAGCACAAGAAGGAAGAGGGAGAGTACACTCCATTCTGCCAAACCAGGACAGACCCAAAAAAAACAAAGTCCCATGGGTAAATCGAGGTGTTGTTTTGTTTTGTTTTTTAAAAAAAGGGGTTAAGCAAGGAAAGCTGCCACAGACGAGGTTGTTTATACTCTCCGGGAGATGTCAGCACTAGAAATACTTGGCCCTAAAGAGAAGGGCCTCCTGCCACGCCCCCGTGGGGCAGCAGCTGGCCTGCTGAGGCCAGGAGGAACAAATTCGTGTGTGTCGTGCTACCGCAACGTAACGTAGGGATAAGTCACGCCGCTGAAAACACGCAGCTCAGGAAGCAGGAGCTGCCCAGAGCCCAGCACACACTGATTCATCGTGCTTCTCTGCAGGCTGCGGGGGAGCCACGGGCTCAGCATCCACCCCAAACGCACCGCTGAGCAGACCGAGACAAGGATTCCGTTTTGGTCCCTGCAAGAGGGTTTTTGAACGTGCAGTCTAGCCTATGATTTCTGAAGAGAGTAATAAAATGCAAAACCTCTTCCGGCAGTAGCCAGTTAGGCGGGTAGTCCTCAGCTTCCAGGTCCCTTGCTCTAGATCTTTGCATTGCAGGCAGCAAATGGTCTGTAAGCACAGGGGGAAGCTACACGTGCGAAGGCAAATTTCTTCGATTAACTGGAGGTCCGTGGACAAGAGGTAAGGCTGGAAACTCACTGGGTGCTGAGATTTGGCTTACACGAGTAACAGACAGATATAAATAGGTTAATCACGGGACCCGTCCCTAGAATAGCATAAAATGCACCTAATCTGGAGGACACTGCTCTTATAATTGCGTATGATTTGTGATTAAATAAAGCAGAGGATGTGGGATCCTCAAGCACTTCAGCCCACCGCTTCCTGAGCTGGTTATCAGCTCCTCTGTATAAATAGCTTCCAGGCACACCCAAGCAGGAGGTATGCTAGAAGCACTTGCCCAGCCCATTCACAGGGACATAATATGCCGAAGAACTAAAAATTCCTCTAGCGCACTTCCTTCCTAGTGGTTATTCAACACCCAAGCCCCGCTCTCCCTCTCTTCTCCACTCACCAAATGAACCAGAGCATGGCTGACCTGTAAATTTCCGTAGCATTTCGGTGCAGGTTTCCGCCACAGTTTCATCGTCACACTTCTCCATGATCAAAGCCTCTTCTCCACAGATCCAGCCACTCAGCACGTGGCCGTACCGCTCCGGTGGGTAGAGTACATCGAAGCTGCAGATCTTCTTGTACCACAGGTCCTCGGGATAAGTCAAGCTCTCACTCTCCGCCTCATCTTCCCAGACAAACTGGATGCTGTTGCATTCAGAACTCCAGAAAGGCTCTTCAAACTCCAGGAAAATCTTGTCGGTTGTGTTGATTCCTAGCTTCTCGATGGCCATCACTTTCTCCTCGGGCAAGCGGGGATGAAACAGGCTCTCGTGGCGTTTCTTCAAGACTCCCAGGGACACAGTCACAATGACGTGGTCGGCTGGGATGAACTCACAGTCCTCGCACTCCACGAAGACATCAGAGCCCTTGTCCTCCTCGGGGAGGTCACTGTTGTGGTCAGCCACCCTCTCGATCTCCTTGCTGACCGACTGGTTCCAGTGGATGCACTTGACCGGCTTGCGGAGCTGAATGACGGACTCGGGAATGGAGCGGGCCAAAATCTCCACAATTTTTATGAAACCGCAAGGAATGATGTGGTGAGCCCCGGGGATTTCGGTCCATTCCCCAAATTCGCTGAGCGAGACTTCGTCCATGCTGTGGGAGCTGCTCTCGCAACTCTCTACCTAAGGAAAAGCAAGACAGAAGCGACATTGCCACACAGCAACCCACGGGGTCATTCTGCCTCAGCACAACATTGCAAGGGCAAAGAGCGGACGCACAAGCTGGGAATCCTGAATCCCCCCCTTATTGTTGCTAGCAAAGAAATGTTTTGCAAGACCTGACGAAATCTACCCCTTAGCCTTGCTTCCAATCAGAGAAACCACTTTGTTATGGTCACACACTGCATCAGCCTTGGTTGTACTGGCTGTGATTCTATCAGACACCGTTCGGAGATGATGTATCTGCTCCTGATGGTAGGGGGTTACAGTTCTGACTGATTCCTAGCGTCTAAAAACCCTGAGCCCTGGCCAGGGACTTGCTGCTTGATGCTCCTACAACAGCAGCTGGAGCTGTGATAATCGGATGCTCTTCCCAATGTCAATAAATGTTCCCTGGAGGAGCCATGAAAAACTTCTGGCAGCTCTTTCTGCTGTCTGCAGCTTTCAACATGCTGTCAAACAGTCAGCAATCAGCAAGCTAACTGTCTGCAGGAGGTGGCAGGACCCGACACAGAAGGAACTGAAGGAGACAGAAAAGAGAAATACCAAGATGTGAGACACCTGCATTTGATTCACTTGGTGTGATTATCCAAACTTTAGATCCAGGACCTGTAGGTTAGCATTAGCAAGAGCATTAGGCATAGATGCAGCTTGCCCTGGAACAAAGGCAGAAAGTTTGGTCTGTCTCGTGTTAAGTTCCTAATGACAATACTGACAGATGAGACATAATGATGTTAAAATCTTCAAGTCACCAGTCACAATGATTCCCACACTGTAATCCTTTAAGAATTTTAGGCAAAGGGAATATTACACTCCCATGCCTTACTCTTTGGCCAATTTTCCGGGCCTTTTCATGCTTTCATGACAGTGTTTGGAAGCCTGGCAGGCCCAGACCCTCACCCTGTGGAGCACCCTGATGCAGGGCAGGAATCTCCGTGCTGAGCCAAGACATCATGCAAACAAGTCAGGCTGCTTTTTAGGAAAAGGTCAAAGTTGTACAAAGTAGTTCAAAGGCTGCTCCTGATGGCTGGGAGTTATTTCAACCATGAAGGAAAACTGAAAACCAGTTAAGAGGGAGAAAAACATGCAACTACCAAGACTATACTTCATCAAAGATAGCAGTTAATCCCCCTTCTCTCAGCAGCTACTCTGATCTGATAGCCTTAAGTATCAGCAGCTTTGTTGCTCTCAGGTATTTACACATGAGAAGGGATTCGCAGGAGTTGCAGAAAAGCCTCTGGCTGTAGCAACCTGTAGCCACCACAGAAATAACCGACAGAAAAAAACAGAGGCATATCAAATGGCTAACATCATCTGCATGGGTAAGGTTACAGGGATAACACAAGAAATAACCAGCCTCTGTGTAGCAGCTCTGGAGATGCCCCGGTAGACAAGCTCTTGGGGTAGGACTCTGAGAGATCAGAACAGTTTCGGGATGCCTGGGCTCAAATCCCAGCTTTATCACAGACCTCCTGCAAGAGACTCTAGGTCTTTATCTGTGTTTCAGCTTCCCACCTGTAAACAGCAACTACCACATACTTACCTGTGTCACAGAGTGCCGCTCAGCTCCCCTGCCTCATTTCATAAGCCTTTAAGTCATTATAATTGAAATAGGAAGGACTGTTACACTTTACTTGTGGAGTGCTTGATGCAGCATTAAGTCCTCATCCCACAGAGATCTCATCTAGGCCAAGGCATCAAGGAGATAAAAAGAACTAGGGAAGCCGTGAGGAAAGATGATTAGGACATGGGTTTATACAAGCTACCTTTGATTTTATTGCTTTACTTTCGAAACGCTTTCCAGGGATTTCTTCAACGAATTACTAGTGTTGAAGTTACATTCTTTTCTGGTGTCTGAGATATGGGCAGAGGCAGAAGAAGGTAAAAGATACTCAGGCAGGATCAAGAAGTCCCTGGTGTAAGGCACAAGACTGTGCATTACTAGAACAAGCTGACAGTAGAGTAGCTTCAGTTGATAAGAAAACCTTAAATCACACTAAAAAATTTAACAGGGCCTAGGAAATCCCCTTCTAATTAGAAAACTGGAAGTTTAAGATAAGAAAAAAACAGTGAATGCATTATTCCTACAGCCTTAGCATATGCCTCAAGAGAAGTTGTCGACACAACCAGGAACTGCCCCAGCTGCCAGAGCCCACAAAAATCAATTCCTCAGTGATAGGCAAGGCTTTGCCAGGTCTCTGAGGTTGAAGATTTGTCTGCCCTTAGTAAAAAGAAATAAGCAACGCCGTGCACACACACCTTAAGGTACTGCTGGATCATGGCTAGTTTCAGCCTCTTGACGGCCTCTGTGTCATCCGGATCGGCCTTGACACGCTTGCGGACCACGTCCCGTGTAAAGACGCCCACGCTATTCTGGCTCTCAGCATTGACTGGTTTACCTCGTTGGAAGAACTCCTGAGTCAGGTTATAGACCTGCAAGAGACGGGACAGGAGGTGGACAACGTGACTCACAGCAGAAGCCAAGCCCCGAGCAGGACGGTTTTTCCTCCATCCCAAACCAGCAAGTTCAGGTCGCCTTCCCTTGTCAACCTCAGAGATCAGCTTTAGCAGCCTCTTGTGCCCTCTGCTCCAACACCGTGTCTAGCTGCATCCACAGCTATGCTGGTCAGAAGGAAGAAAACAAGACTTCCTTCCAGGCAAAGATAATCACCCTTACTCAGCTGCAACAATCTAGTCACCATTAAGTCATTATATAAGCTGCTATTAAGGTCGTATTAATTTAAGTGTGTCCATTCTATCACTTGCAGAAGACCAGCTGAGGCAGTCCTGCTATTTTCCATAGTGAAAGCCTGTTATTCAGCCAGCTGTTTAGATGCTGCAGCTGGAGCAGCAAGCCAGGCAAGTGTAGGCTGCTGAGCACCTCTACAGAGACAGCCTGGATTCGCTAGGTGTTATTTCTAACTGTTATAACCTAACTATTTCATGATAATGCCCAGGAATCCACCAGGTTGTGGGAAATGAGTTTCATATTTAGCTTTCTGCTGTCCCCCAAAAAATAGGAAATAAGTAACACACACTCAGAAAAGGAATTTTGTAAGCAAAATCATCATTTTGCTTGATGAGCACAAGATAGGCACAGATCCATGGGAAACAAAATCTTCCTCAGTAGCTCCCACCCAGAGTCAGCCTGAGCAGGACCTGCAAAAAGATCCCTTCCTGACACTGTTCTTCTTTGAAGGAGATCCTGACATTTTTAAGCCCCCGTTTTCCATTATATATCAGCTATTTAAAAGCAAGCAAACAGTTATCCACCTTGGCTACCTGCTTGTGGCTGTCTGGAGTAAGTCAGTGCTTGAGCCTGTAGGATTCCCAGTAGAGCCTGCAGTTGAATCACGGCCCTTCATTTCCATGTAAAAACTCAGAGGAGTCTTTTAACAGAGGAAAGCTTTTAAAAGGTGCCTCCCAGAAGTGCAACTCACCCTGTTAATAACTTGTTTCCCCTACATGAGTCACCTTCTCCTCAGTATCATGCCACAGGGGCGCACAGTTCTCTTACAAGTAGAGAGGCAAGATCCCTATTCAGTGAGTTTTTCCTGTCAAAGATGGTTTGACTAAAATTTATGATCTTTTTTTTTTGGAGACACATAATTTGGGCATACTGAAGATTTCAACTTGAATATAAATGCCTGGTAGGAGGCTAGCTCTCCTCCAAAGGCTCCTAAAGCTTCTCATTTTCTTTTAATATGGCTAATGAATAGTGTTCTAATTTACTCCCATCACAATGCTCCCCCTAAGCTTGATTTTCTCTGGGGTTTTATAAGTAAAGTGAATTTGAGGAGGTAGACTGGAAGGATAATGAGGAAGGGAAGGTACTGAGAGAAAATACACAGGAGCAGTGGGAGCAGGAGAGAGCAGGTCTGTGAGTGAAAGGAGGAAAGAGTGGACGAGGAAAAGCAAGGGACAAGAAGAAAACTGAAGAAGAAAATAAGTGAAAGAGAGACAGAAGGTAAAATAAACTGAAAGAGCAGAGGAGAAGAAATCACAATAAGAGTGAGTGGAACTGCTGAAGACATACAATGCAGACTTGGACATGGAGCCTTTCCGAGGAGATTTCCAGGTAAGAAAGGTGGAGACCAATTCCCTTTATGAAATTCAGGCTTCCAGCAAAGGAAAGGAAATGGTGTCTTCTCTATCTCACAATGCCAAAAGCTCTTTGGCAGTTTCAGCATCCCATGGTTCTCAAGTCTTCCGATTTCCAAGGCCCAGACCACTTCCAGCAAGCACAAGCTGCACAGACCTTGCATCAGCACAACACAGCTCAGCTTCCCTAAGCCGATTGCACACTCTAAGCAGATAACGCATTCACGAGACAAGCAAAGCTGTGTTAAAACCCAGCTTCCACTTGGCCAGAAGGATAAGCAAGCCATGGGTATGTTTTTATTAACCACTGGATTCTCCATTGCCCTACAGAGAAAAGAGCAGAAAGACCCCGATCCCTGTGCTGTGAACATCAAGACTTTCCTGTCATCCCATCAGTCAGAAACCAGGTAATCATGATATAAAGCCAATTGAACGGTTATAATCCTAAAATGGATCCACTTTGGCTTTTCTGTCTTCTTTCTGGCCAGTTTTGGGGCACCCACAACAGGGGTCTGTGAAGGGAACGTGGGCTCCCCCAAGGTGTCCTCCCCATTACCTACAGGCTTCCACCTCCACGTGTTTACTACCTACGTGCTCATCTACCGCAGGAAGAGGCAGTCCCTTAGGAAGCACAAATCTAAATAAAGAAGCTTCTCCGAACCGAAGGAGGTCAGGAAAGCACATCCCAGGCCACGCTCCTTCCTGTCAGTGCCGGTGACGATCTGTAGCATTGTCTTTTTCTCGCTTGGCTTAAAAACTCGAGTGACTTAATCCCCGGTCAGTAAAAAAACCTTGACGGAGATAGGTCCGTGCTGTTACTAGGCCAGACATCTGTCGGTGCGATAGAAGGGCAGGGAGGGACCAGTGACCTCCTTTGGGCCTGCTTCACCCCGTACGACAAGCCCAGGCACTGGACTTTAATGGGAGATGGCACGAAGCCCAGCGTGGGGTGGGGAGGCAGAGGGGGGAAAACTTCGTGGTTCCTTGGCTGCAGCCCTCCTCCAGAAACTGTGCAGCACACAGGAGAAAGCTGACAGATAACGAGGCCATTAATTAGCTGATTGTTAAAGGGAGGGTTCCTGTTAAGCAGGCCTTTAGGGACCGTGGCCTTACTGAAAAGCCTCAGTAAAAAGAGGCACAGTTTCTAAACCAGGCCAGCCCGTACACTGCGAAACCCTTGGGAACAGCGATTTTTCACCTGCATTTAACTAGCCAAACTCACCACCCCCCTCCCACCCCTCAGAAGTATCTGGGAGTTGGCCATAAATACCTGTTTGCAGAGGAAAATGAGGACTTAGCAGTGACAGAAGGGCAACTCTGAGATGGGCTGGCCCCATTTACATCTCCCAGCTGCGGGCGCAGCCCTCAGTGGCCGCATTCCCATCCCTTTTCTTTGTGGGTCACACAGCCGTGGTATAAGCAGAGTCCTAAAATCCCTCCCAGCCCCAGGATCCCCAAATTACCCTAGCAGGAGTGGGGAGGAAGGTGGGAAGATTATGAACACGTGGCGTGGGCATCACACCCCCTGGGGAACCACCTTCCACAGCTTTTGCCCCTTCCTTTGAGGTGTGACCAAACGGACTGAGGATGACCCTGAGCAATGCCAGCCCTGCACAATACAAGGTCTCTGAAGGATAATCTTAAAACAACAGCGGCTGGAGAACTGTGATAACTGTTCTGCCAACAGCAGGCTTGATGCCTTTCCTCCCGGCGGCTGGAAATCCAGGGAGCTGCTCTGCGGGACTGGAGGCCTTCCCCCAGCTCATTTTTGCCAGTGCTCTCATGTTGGAGGATTCAGGTCAGCGTGGTCACAAGCTCATGATAGATCTTGACTGACCTCGATTCAGTGCACCAGCTTCTCACTGAAGGCAGCCTCTCGTAGGGAGCTTTCTGCTATAGAAATGAAGCCTGCTCAGCTTCCTTGTAACCAAATAAAGGCTTCTGTGAGGCATCCCCACGGCTATTAAAAATCCAGGCTACTGCAAACAAAAAGAAGCAAAACTTGTAGAGAAGCAGAAGCCAGCCAAAAAAAGATTGGATAAGTGCCTGGAAAAGAGTAAGGACTCTCCAAATGAACTGGTGAGGCACAGCTGAGTGGTAATGGGGTGCTCGGCCTTTCACAGCAGGGGAATTCAGCGTACAGAGGGACAGACCTCACCTTGGCAGGCTCCAGCCTCACTGACTCCACATACGCAAGTGAAACACTCAAGGGAGATGCCCTGCACTTTGCGTGCTCTTGAATTGGGTGTCCAAATGACAAGATGACTGGGACTAGAGAAATGCAGGTGGAGACGCAGAGCTGGAGGCATAGGCTAGGGCCCAAGCACACGAGTGAGTGCCTGGGAAGTGAGCCGGCTGTGCAGGGGAAGGCAGGCACTTGAACCTGTGACAAATTTAGCCCCTGTTCATTCAGGACTACATTTTCCACTGTTAATGCCAGTCCTTGATTAGGCTTTACATACATCATGTGTTTGCTGCTTTTTTTTTTTTTTTGTACGTCGGGACAGTTTGTGTCACAGCCTTTGCTATCTAAGCCTCTTCTACAGGAGATGCAGGCTGAGAGATGACACAAGATGATGTTGGGACTGCTAGCAGCAGGCTGCCCAAGGCTCTGAGAAGGAGCTGGGAGTTCCTACGCAGCAGAGAAGGAGCCTGGCCTCAGGGCCCGGTGATCTGTAAAATGGCTGTTTACGCTGGACAGCTTCATGATGTTGTAACACCAAAAATCCCACCTCAAAAATGTAGAGGGACAGAACTGAAGACCAAATTTCTACCAACAATAATAATAATAATGGAATGGAAATGGACTCTTAAAAAAAAAAAAAAAAAAGCTGTGGTGGAAGAAAAAAATAGAAATGCACCAGGCTGACTCAGCACATGTAAACAGAAACATTCTTTGCAATTTATGCCAGAGGAAAAGGTTCCCAAAGCTGCATGCCTGCTGCACATGTTTCTGTCTTCCAACCCACTGTGGCACTTGTACTTCACAGTCTTTTTAACTGGTGTTTTTCAGGAGATCACATAGACCACCTTCATTCCCACTTTTCCTAAACAGAAGTGGGAAGAACAAACAGTCTACTGTCTTAAATCACTAAAGACTGGCCAATCTGACATCCCAAAGAGGCTGGGACAAGAAGCTAAACAAAACTGTAAGCTGCCCCACAAGAAATTCCAGCACACTTTGATGGGTTACAGAGAAAGCACCTCCCCAGCAACAGCAATTAGAGGCTGGCTGATGTCCTCTTCTTGGCTTAAGCTGTCCCCTACATATTTTTTTTTATTGCAGAGTAGCTGTAGACATTTTTACAATCCATAAATGTGAAATCCTTTTCTGTCTCCTAGCGATAAAGATATCCTGTGGCAACGATAAGCTAATTACGTGTTGCGTAAAGAAGATTAACTTTTAATGTGTTGTTCTCTCATGTCACTGGCTGTCCCCTTTCTCTTGCTTTAAAAGGAAGGGTAGATTTACCAAATTAATCATTTTTAAAACACTGGCACCTTGTTACAGCCTTTATCTTATCGGCTGTATCTCAAAGCTAAGTAGCTCTCATCTTTGTATTCTCTTCCATCAGAGCCTGCCTGCCTCTGACACACTCCCTTTGCTGGAGGTTTTCTTAACATCTTTAAGTCAGGATGATCACTGAGCACTGCATGAAGTTGGTGATGTTCCATTTACATAAGTAATGCTGCTCACTACAGTATTTTCACTTATTTCTTCTCTCTTCTACTCTTATTTACTGTTAATCCTGCTCCACATCTTAGCTGTCTTTTTTTCTAGCTTGCTGTGGTTCTGGTTTTGATCCAGTAAAGTGAAAACACTGTTCAGATAAATAATATCCACCTGCATTCATCCAGAAAGAATTACCTTCCATGTTGAATTCCTAAATAATTCCATGCTGAATTCCAAAACTTTTTAAATTCCTACCATAATGGGCTTCTTTGAAATTCCTATTCCTCCTCCCTAAAACTGAAATAATTCTATGCCATCTCATCATGGATTCCAGATCAGAGCCCCAGGACAAAGTATTAAAAGTCTTTCCAAGCAAAAAATCCACATTCCTGCTCCACGTTCAGTTCTTTATAATTCTTTTCAGGCTACAGTGATTTTTCTCTTGATGACTTTCTAAATGCTCTCAGACATATTTTTAAACACTAAATATCTAAGAGTAACCTCAATCTAGTGTGTGTTCAGCCATGTGTCAAATACCAGTGAAGTTCAGTGTCAGATGAAAATCTGAAGGGTTCGGGCATGACTACAGACTGATGAAAATAATAATGTTTTGCTGTGTTTTAAATAACCCACTGAGAGGTCATATTACCTGGGCAGAAAGGAGAACTAGACATTCTGCATTGACCTCCTTAAACATACTTCATAAATGATATACAAAAAATGTGGGGAATAATTATATTGAACTTTAGCAAGCCTCCTTCTTTCTCTTACTCTGCCTAAAACTAAACCTTGCTACTGAAAGCAGACGTTATACCAATACGTAATACCAATCTGCCTATTTCGTGTGTTCATCACACAAATCAGTATAAGAAGCCCCATTTTTCCTCTTGAAGAAACACTAGGATCACTAGCAGCATTGCATACCTACATCAAAGTAAACATGGCCCTTTCTGTCCAAGCATCTAACATTGGCTTATAGCTTCTTCAGCAGAGCTTAATCTTTCCACTAAATGTGCATTTCCATTCCCATCTTGAAGTCTTCTATTTAGTACTTCTAGGTTCTACTTCTGTATTTTTTTGTGTTTTATTTTTTTTCCAGTTTTGCTCTTCTGTCACATACTGAGGCCTTCATCTACACTGAATGGAAGAGGACATCAGTAAACATTGAGCAAAAGAAGTCAGAATAACTTCAAGCTGAAGCCAACGCTGGTCTGAATCTACCAGAAAAGATGTTCCTTCCCTTCTGATGCAACAAAACTTGCCATTCCTACGTTACTGCACTGACTTTGGCATACTACACTGCACATTATGGTATTTGTAACGTCAATAAAATGTCGCAGGCTACAATATTTAGCTGGTTGTTGCTAAGGTTTTGCGTTCTACTTTGTTTAGTAATTTGATCCTTCCTTTACCCTTTCAATTAAGTAGCAACTTTCTAGAGCAAATGACTGGATCTCACCAGCAATAGCTGCTGGAAGTGATTAAACTGATGACAAATGTGGAAAGATTGTTCATCCTAACAACAGTGAGTTAAGCGCACATCAGAGACAAATCGGTTATAATTAAGCAGATGAGAGCAAAATAAGTGTTGATTTTTTGAAAAGAAATTCAAGACATGACTGGTTTTCTACCCTTGTCCGGTACCTGGAATACCAAGGGCTCCTAGTGTTTCAGGCAAACCTGGCAGAGCAGCTGAATACCAACCTCGTTGTATAAATCACTGAATTCTTCAACCACATCTTTCGGGATCCTTTGCCCGTTGTTGGTAAGATGATAAGCCACCCCATTCTTTGAGTAAAGGCTGATCCGGCCAACACTTCTCTCACCATCAGTAGTCTCTTCGAGTAAACCATTGTCTTCTGCTAGATGATAGACTGGGTTTCCATGCGAACCATGGATCCACGTAGCTCCCAGTTCAAAAGTGGCGTGCCCTGCAGGAGAGTAAACGAAGCAGACAGGTTATGGAAGCCCATTTTTCTGAAAGCGCATCCCATTCAGCCCTAAATAAACTGTATACATTCAAAAGCAGAACGATTGCCCAGGGACACCATGTTTGAACATCAGTTAAGCAAGCTTTCTCTCTTTTACAAGGGCAATACCAGTGTTCTTCAAGCCAATCCTTCGGGATGCAAGGTGAGATAGTGCTAGAAGGATGGGATGTTTCCAGTAAAGATACACCACAGTTACACACCTCTGATACTTAAGATGAAATGCAGAATCTTTTAGGTTCACAGTTCTTACCACCATTGTTGCCAGCTGCTTTATCTTTGCTACTTGGCCTTTCTAAATCATCTTCTCTAATCCTGCACCTAAGAACACAACGGGACAGCAGACGATGTACTGCTCCCAGTGCAGCTCAAGCTATGTATTAGTGAGGAGTTGGGGAGGGAGAAAAGGAAAAGAGCTGTAAGAAGCTACTCTGTACTACTGCAAGAAGGACATAAGAGGATCATTAAATAAATATTAAAATAGAAGGGAAAGAGCATATATAAATTACCTAAAGACTTCAAGTATCTGCTGTTTTGGAGAGGAGCGGACAGATACAGAGACACAAGAAGAAAAGGATCAACATCAGGGAGCTGCAGGAAAAATTGGGACTGCCCTGGGATAGCAATGTTGGCCTGCATGGCCAATGACCCCTGTCCTGTGATTAAAAATGAATGTTATTTACAAAGATGGTTTGTGTTACCATAGTTAGACTAACTGCAATACAAAAATGTATTTCCATTTCCCAAATGAGGGAACGAGTCATATTTTATTATTTATGCCTGTGGAAGTTTAAATCAGGTTCTTTAAAAAGCTGCCCTGTCAGGTTAAACACCAAACACACTTTGTCTTCATCACCTGTAGCCTCTGTTTGCAAACAGAGCTTGGTCAGCCCTGCTCTCCTCCTTCTTTATACAAGGTTTGTACTAGGGCTCTGCCACAGTTGGCTGACTGCACAGGAAAACGTTCAGCAGCTGAAAGGAGGTGCTAAAAATAAGCTTCAGTCATGTTTTGCACTCACATTTTTACAGATTCTCCTAAATCCAAAGCTAAGTGCTCCAGCAAAATCTGCCAAAGCAGTGCTCTCCCAGCATTGCAGCCAGCACCACACTGCGCAGCTCACTCTGCAGAGGTGTGTGAGTGCCTGATTAAGTGGGATCGTTAATAGGATCCAGCTTGATGAAGAAAGCATCCTGCAGTTACCAGCCATCACATACTGTTTAACATGCAAATAGATGCTCAGCTAGAAAGACATTACAACACTGTTCCAATGTAGTCAAGTTAGAGGTGAAAGCTCCAAGAAATGTGGCTGTTCAGCTGAGACACTACCTCAAAGAGAAACCCCACCTAGCTGATTTTTCAAGCAGACAGCAGCCTCGTTGGTAAGAAGCAGGCTGACTGCCCTTCAAAATATGCATTACAGCCCTCAAGAGTGCAAAGATTTCTAGGTGTTCCTAATACCAAGCGTGTGGTTCAGAGCGTGCAGCATCAAGTCACAAACGTGAATACTTAAGGAGCTGCAAACTCAAATACACTTCGAGAGCACCCAGCCTAGCGGAAATGACTGCTGTACCTTGGCAGCCAAAGGTACAAAGCTCATAAATATTGCATGTGGCAGTCACCTTGTTAATGCAATCCTCCTGCGAGTCACCACATGCCAGATCAGCAGCAGGAACGCTGCCTGCTGCTTTATGTCAGGAGCTTGCTCTCTGCAACACTAACAATCCTCCTGCATGTAGGTCTTATTTACGGGGCACCTGATCTGCGAAAGAAAATCCCTGCCAGCAGGTCCCTCTGCACTGGTGCTCTGTAGCATTAATGATGCATTCCGATTCTCCTGTTTTCAGGAGCTGTGGGGAATGCAATTAAATACCAACAAATTAAAAAGAGTCTTTCTTGCCTGTACTACTTAGAAACGCGCTATCATTACTCCCAAGCAGATAAGCCAGTTGTTACCCAGTGTAAGTTGCACGATGAATCATTTAAAAGTGTAAAATTAAATGCCATCTTTTTAAGCAGAGAAAGTTAATATACTTCCAGGGCCTTAAAAGATTTTAGTTTCAATATTAATCTACTTCAAATGAATCAGTCAATACAACAAAGATAGAAAAAATCTGCCTCCTAATCCGTGAATGTGATTACCAAGATACAAGCAGCAGTCAAAGAGGACTATACACAACGATATACCATACCAGCAGTGCTCCAAAGGAATGCACAGATTGCATAGCAAGCCTTCTGAGTACGCAAGGGAATTTTCACACTTCCCTTTGAAGCCCTGACTATTCCTTGGGCATCCTGCCGTGAAATATCTGCAGTGGATATAGATGTTATAGATCACGTACATGAAACACACAATCCACAAGCACAAACCCTCTGCCTCACCTGTGCTAGAGATGATGAACCAAATCTCTGAAAATCCATATTATTCCCTTGAGCTTAGTAGCAACATGCTCTATTCAGCTGAAGGAAAATACTGCCCCCTGCAAGATACAGCATTGCTTGGTGAAGTAAAAGTATTAGGATATAACCCTGAGGGGCTGTCATTGCTCTGCTGAAGATTTAAATTAGATCTTTAGCCCAGTGTACAGACAGGGGAGTGGGCAGAGAACTCCCATTAAAATTCCAGTTAGACAAGCAGGTCAAAGTGGTTGTATGTTGAAGACCCAGAATAATCACTTTTGAAACATTTTTTGAAAGTTTTAGCCAGTTAGTAGAAATGAGCAGGTCTTGCATGCCCCAGGTGCAATCTTGCTGCTCTGAGCAGTATGGGAGGGGAAAAAAAACAGCCCAGTATCATGCAGCCCTTTTGCCCTTGTCCCAGGGAATAGGGAGGCTCTGGGCATGTGCTGCTTTTGAAGACTTCACCACCCAGAAGAGCTCCAAAATTGTCTGGCTGAAAGCCGTGTGACTCTGAGAAGCACACAGGGGGCCAGAACATGTAGCCACCTTGGGAAAGAACTGCGGTCAGTACCTATGCAATATAATTTTGGTATCTTGCAAAAAGACAGACAGTTTGTAGCTCTAAGACAAATATTAAAAGATCAAGACTAAAACTTTAGTTTCCAGTCTTCTGATTTGCAAAGAGCCTGCTCCTGCCTCGTGTTGGTTAACAAGTGGTAATAAACAGGAGGTAGATTCCCAGCAAAGGTAAAGACAGGAGTAACATGAAGGGGGTCCAATGCTGAGAGAACTGGTCTCTGTGCTACTACCACAGAGTTATTTCACAGGTGCACTGACAAAATTATATATTGCTCCCTGAAGATTTCAGGCCTTTAACACTTCCCTCCTCTTGCAGACATGATCCAGGATATTTTTAACACAGCGTATTGTGCGCAGAGGACACACTTCCCATTCAAGCCTCTATGCCAAGTCTCAGCAGAATGTAAAGTGCCCTATTCAAACCCTGGAGATTAGATTTGTCTGACTACCTTTTCATTCATTTCCCTTCTGAAAGTTCATAGGACACTGCTGTTTATTTACTGCGGTGAGCTTATCGAGTAAAACGTAGTAAGTGATGTAAGCACCTGACGTTAAAAAAAAAATGAGGAGGCCAGCAAGAGGCCAAAGTTATTAAATACACAGAGTGCTGGATTAGAAACAGAACGAGTTAATTGAGATCAGGAAGGAAATTCAGTAAAATTGAAGAGCTTTTTACCTCCTGTGGAGAAGAGATAGGTTAACACCCTTCTAGATACCCAGGAAAGTTTCATTGACTACTGTGCTGCAAAGGGCAACATTTATTCCAGTAACTTTACATTTAGAAATTTTACAAGCCCTTCCAGTTGACAATGAATTAAAATATCCAGTGTCTGCACCTCTATTACACACAGAAAGGAATCCACAGAGGTAGGAAAGCTGCAAATCAGGATGAAAGGATACATTGAAGAGGTTTTTCCAGCGGCCTGATTCACAGTGGGTAGTGTCCTACACAGTAAATTTGTTCTAGGGAAATTAATGTGGCTATTTGTGAAACAGGATAGCTTTGAGCTTGCCCCTTTGCAAGAGATGTAAGTCACAGAGAAACAGATGCTTGCTAGCCAGGAGATACTCTGACTGCTCCTAGTCAGGAGTCAAGCTGAAAACGGTGGTGGAAACTGTCTTCAGACAGTTATTTTACCACAGAGCGCTTCCTGTAAGAGTGAGCATGATCGGTAAGATCTTCATTTTGTAGAAATATGGTCTGTTTTGGAGCAGCCCTCCCTCAGAAGACATGCGCAGCAGAGCCCACATTCACCCACCCACCCTGCAAGGAGCCCAAGGATCCGCGGCCCTGATAGTGCCATACCTCACCTAATCTTTCGGGCGTGCACACTGACTGAAAAAGCAAGTTTCCAGGGTCAAATGAACTTCATAACAACACAAAGGCTTGCTAGGAGAAAAAAAAAAAATGAAGTCCAGTGGATTACTAATTACCCTGAAAACGCTGCTCTTACCAAGTTTCACACTTTGCACGCGGCCTCCAATTCGGTCAGTCGCCTCAAGGACAGTTACATCCGTGAAACCGCTTTCCAAGAGCGCTTTTGCTGCTGACAGGCCTGCAAGCCCAGCACCAATAACTACTATTCGAGGCTGTCGTTTTCTCCGTAGGCCACTACTAAGAGGATCATCCGTGCTGTCTCCAGATATTTCACAACTTTGCATGCCGTCCAAGCTCTCTTTCTAAGGAACCTATGGAAAAAGCAGACAAGTGTGTTCAGGGAACTCGGCTCAAGCGTAACCTCAGCAGTTAAAAATCCTGAAGAACTCTGTAAAATAGATGTCCAGCAGAAAGAAAGTGAGCTTGTGTACAAGAACCAGCCTTCCAAACAGGATGCATAAGGATAACTGAGGTCAAATTGGGATGCAACAGCTTTTTGGCCTGGAGCACCACTACTGGAAACTCCAGAAATCCCCACCCTCTTGCACCATGTAGACTATTTCCAGAGAAGCCAGAGGATTTTCAGACTCCCATCTCTTTATATAACCTCCACAAGCAGCAATTTTGTGGTAAAGGCTTTGAAAGAACAAAAAAGAAAGCCACATACCCAGTGCCGACAAGCTCCACAACACAGTAATGAAGCTTCGCTTTGCCTTTGTGGCAACCACAAAGCACAAGCTTCAGATCGTCTAACTACGGGACTAGGTAAAGAGGATTTAGCTCAAAGCATGGAGATCAGATATCAAAACCAACCCTTACAGAAGTGGTACAGACAGACAAAATGTTTCAACTGATGAAAGCCAACAAGGGACGGTTCAAAAATTCACATCCATGTGATGGCAGCCCCTAGAGCCAGCATTGTCCTGCCACATCAGGAGCAGCCTTAGTCTTTGGTGAGGGGAACTTCAAACCCATACCAGTCCCGACCAGAACACGTTTACCTCCACCTACCCGACATACACAGCTCCTTCTCCAAGCAGCATCCTATATTCCTCTTTGCAAACTCCTAGAGGCCATTTTTTAACTGTGCATGCTGTTAGTTCTCGGGTCCCATAGCCTTATTTTAGTGCATGGCCTAAGCTCACGGTTAAGGTGACACCTTATTCAGGAATCACCTCTGTAGGATGTCTTTACAAACAAATGTTTATGTCTAGAGATCAGGTTCTGGGTCAGTTCACAACTGTCCTCAAGAGCACCAAGACACAGCGTTCAAAGACCCATACTCCACCAGGCACCGGTCCTAGTCTGTGAAGGAGAAACACAAGCCCAGAAATCACCAGCCCTGGAAGGAGCTGATGCCTAACAATTTGGACAACGTGTGCATAAGATTCCCAACACTTACTGAAAGCAGAGAAGTCCAAGAACCAGTATACTGCCACTACCTGTTGCCAAGCTGCTGGATGCTCCTTCTCAACTCTTCCCCAGTTCTCCCAGCACCTGGCCAGTGTCAAAGACTCCTGCTTCTCTCTTGCATCACCAGGAGAAGAACCAAACCTTTGCACTTGAGAAATTGCCCAACTATTGCAGTATATGCCCCGGTGTGCTAATGAAGTACAAAGCAATAATGATTTCATTTGGACAGTCCATTTTACTCCAGGATCTTAAAGCATTTATATAACAGAGGCGACTCCAGACTGCAGTCAGGAGTGATTTAAGCAGTGGTATAAAAAGTGTCCTACTGGTGCTCTTGACAACCATTTTGAAAACATTTAGTTTCAATTGGAACAACTTCAGCTCAATCCACTCTGGGCTCACCTGCAAGAGATATTAGCACAGAGCAAACTGCTCCTGCCAATACAGCATGTCCCAACCGCCGCTCAACAACGTAACAGGGTCAGGGAGCCGGCCCTGCTTGCAGCCACGCTAAAAACTCCTACCTGCCCTGACATCAATCATCTCACCGTTTTCATCTCCTGCCCAACAAACCTTTGCTAGCAGATATTTGTCACAGGGAGCCAGCCATCGGTGTTCGGAGAGTTATTTCCAAGCTGAAGTCAAACATGTCAAGCATTCGATGCTTTCTAGTCCACGGCAAGAGTCACGAATCATGGCCATTAGACAAGCAGAGAAGCTGTGAGCAGCCAAAAACAGATGCTGGAGTTACTTCCAAGTGAGCAGGATTTAAAAGCAGTAAAATACTTGGAAAAAGTAGCAGCAAGAAGTTTTTTCCCCCAGGTTTTGCAATCAACAGATAAGAGAGGAAGAGGATGCAAAGCTCCTTTCCTACAGCAACTGGTGAGATGGGTTTAATTCCCAGTTGCAGACACCTTAGTACTTGTCTCTGCTTGGCCTTGAGGCCTTTCCATTCCTCCTGTGGACATTCCTCATCTGGGACAGGAGCGTTGTTCTTGGTTAGCTTAATCCACTTTGAAAGGGGATTTTCAGAATGGTTGCGATAACCAGGAACACAGCACTCCGGGTAATGAGGGCCTCCCTCGGCAATTAGTCCGGATCTGCTCCATGATATATAGATTAAATCCTCACCAGTCAGAGGCTCATATGAAAGAGAAGGCCACCCCTCAAGGGACACACACAAACGCAGAGATGAGGGGTCATTCCCTCCAGTCCTATCACTAGTTATCTGTGAGAAGAGGTGTTGTAAGGGGGAGTGGGGGATTTCACCAGCCAACTCCATTTTGAATCCCTCCACACTCCTGGCCTTCACATCAGTTCTGTGGCGAGGAGCTCCAACCTATAAACCTTTGGCAAACATCAATGGCCTTTTGGTGGTTTCAAAACCACAACCCAAACCAATTGAGGGCGTCCTCTAAAACTATGTCAGAGGAAATAATGAACAGTAATTCACTGTTCACATCCCCCCCAATGCTAAGTACCTTAATACATGATCCTAGTCATCTTCAAGAAGAAATACATCTTAACCTGGCTAGACCTGCCCATTCGTGAGCTATTATAAACTCATAGTCGAACTAACTCTTACTAGAAAAGTCTCCAGGATTTATTTCAACCCATACCCATTCTGCAATACTCTCCACTTCTCAGCCAGGCTCCAGACAACCCTTCGGTGCAAGTATTTTAATTGCCACTATAAAGAAACATCTTTTCTGCCATCTATACTCCGTACGAACTGAACAGTTGTAGCTCCGTTTTTTAAGTACAGCTTTCCTAATCCCGGCTTCGGCAAACTCATGTGAATTCTTCAACACGAAAGCTTCAAAAAAATGTTTTCCCCTCCTGTTTCAGCATCTTAATACCGGATTAGGTGACCTGTCTAGACAGATGAGAAAATAACAGGGTATTTTGTGTGTACAGAATCCTGATTTAGAAACCGCCCTCAATTAGCCAACAACCTTTACCGTATGATGAGCAGGGGCAGGCAATTAAGATTTAGCAAGAGCTTGGGCTTCCCAACCAGACACATGCTCCATTGTGAAACGAACAGACAATAAAAATATATGAATCCCCACTGCACTTTATTTCAGTATCATTTATACACGCTGTTATAAGTAAGATAAGCACATAAAACACTTGTTCTTTTTATGTTTAGCGCCCTGCCTTCAGTAGTTGCCAAGCCACCAGCCAGGGCTTGAGCCCGTGAGTATTACTAGGTCCTCTTACACACAGATAGTCCAGCTTTTTGACTCCTTCTTGATTGCCAAAAAGGTTTGTGTTTCTTTTTTTTTTTTTTTTTTTTAATCACAGGGTAAGGAGTGTGTTAGCTGCTCTGCTGTGAATCTCTCCGAGGCTGTAATTTTACTTCGTGTCCATCCAAAAACAAGTGTAATACTAAATCATAGCTTTACAAGGAGTAAAATCCCCCTTGCTTTGTCTTGCTTATAGCTTTCTATTGAGACAGCTAACAGACGGGTTACACCCCATTAAAAAGAAGCACATTTTATACATCTTCATTCTGTCTTAAAAATGCACCTTTGATCCTCTTTCCTCTTGTCCTACTCATGGTATTTTCATCACTTCATCTCCCAGACTTGTTCCCTCTTCTCAGCCTCCATCACCACTCTGCCCTTGCCTCCTTAGGTGCCACCATCCTTCATTCAGCCCTTCTCACTACTGCCCAGTTACTTCATTCCAAAAAATCCCTTTAAAAAATCCCTAAAAACATTTCCAGGAAAAACCTGAGTTGAACTGCTGTTTCCCAGCAGACAAATCTTTGCAAATATTTGCAAATAATTTAATTCCTTTTAATAGAAAGATATTCTGGATATATCCCCTTTGGCACAGACTGCCTGCTACCTGCCTACATTACAACGGACCCACAGACAACGGCAACCCACTAGTATCATAGATGCAAATGTCATGCTCCTCTTCTCTACCTCTAATCCAGCAGCAAAAAATGACAAAGTTCAGAGGTTTATCCACTTCATGGTTTCTTTTCCAATTTTGTCAACAAAACCTTGCAGGTCACCTGGAACAAGCCAGAGAAACACAGCTGCTCCCAACTGCCCTCCTTACTACAACAATACTCTCTGATCAGGCTATTCTTCCAGGATCCTTAAGAAAAAAGGTCGCCGAGGTTCAGACAATTTAAAAATACAAAAATAAAATAAACAAAAACATTTCTCAAGGAAATCTCCTATTCTTAGCTCACCCAGATACGGTCGTGGTAGCTGTGATGACAGAAGGCAACGTACTGAAAGCAAGGCTTGCGTGCTCCAAAGTTTGTGGTATTTTGTTTTGTTTTTTTTTTTCCCTTGCCTTTTTTTTTTTTTTTCACTGGGATTGGCTGGTCTAAAAAAAGACCTTCCTCTTCCTTGAGACTTTGCCTCGTATTGCACAGCAGGTTGTGTTATACCCACAAGCTGTAGCTGTGAGCTTGCAGCATACCGTGGATGATGATGATGGTCACCCGAGGTGGGACTCATCTCGTTTCATTACCTGGGTGTCAGCTTGCATCAGCTGTCTGCGACCTGTCAGCTGATGGAGAGGAAGAGAAACCACCAAAGGGTAATTCATCCTGCCGAATTTAGGCGTATCTGTCTCACAATGGGGAAGCTGAAAAGAAGCTTGCAGACCGATTTGAAGCAATTGCCTCACCTTTCGGAGGCCTCTTCCATTAGCAGTTTAGCTAGGATCAGGAGCTGGCTTTGGAGTGAAACCTCCAGGGACACGCACAGGGTAGACACGAGGACCTCGGCACCACTTCTTTCACTCAACACGTCACCTCCGATTGCCACGACCACGCTTACTGACCTAGACCTAGCTTCAGACGGCTAAAATAAGGTTAAGAGGAACTGCACGTCCAAAACAGGCAACCAGCGACTACTCACATCCTATCCTGAGGCACCTGCACGAGGACCTGGTTTTCCTTCTTAACCACAATATCTGAACTTTCCATCCCACTGCAGAGTGCTGAATTGACAGTCTTCATATTAGCAGCTACAGCCAGCCTGGAGAGCGAGAAATGCCCCATCAACACCAATTCCCCGCTGACCACACAGCCCAAGCAGCTCCAGCATAAACAGAAGGAGCACTCTATTCCCACTGGGTTTTTATTTGCTGGGAATTAAGCGCCGTCCTTAATCAGAAACCTAAACAACGGCATTGTGCTTGTTTGAAAGGAGCTCGGATAAAAAAAGACAGGACCTAATTTTATTTGAAAGACTAAATGGAAACAAAAGAAAAAAAAAAAACTATTATTTTATTATTCTTTGAATTGCAGCTATTCAGGATACCATCAACACATGAAGGGGCACGACATACACACGTGTTTATAATGCAGGTTCTCTGATCACAGTCTGAAAGTGTTTACAAACAGAGAATACTTGACACCAAAAGACTAATTTAATCCAGAGACAAAGCAGGATTGAGCAACAAAGAGCAGAAGCCAGACAAATTCAGAACAGAAATAAGATGTCTATTTTTAATAGTGACAGTAATCAGCTGTTGAAACACTTTCCACTGAAGACAGAGAGGATATTGCTTGAAGCTTTTAAATCAGGATCAAATCTCACAAAGACATTTATGGCCCAGTGCCACCAGAATGTAGGGTTGTGGTGTTGGGAGTGCTCCTGCCCCATGATGGAGAAGGCCAGGAGTGATGCTCAAGACAAAACTTCCTGGCCTTTGCACCTCGGGAACCTGCAGTCGTGCACAACTGGATGTCTGTAAGCACATGCAGCATGGTATTGTAGAGACAGAGCACACACGGGGGGCTTCCAGTGACTCCTGTTCAACCCAGGAGTGAGCATCCGTCACATGGAGCACCCAATGCACTGCATCTCCTACACTGTGGGAAATACTAGAAAACAATTAAAAAAAAAAAAAAAAGCAAATATTTTCAGAATTTCATTTTTTTTTCCCAGTAGCTGTAATAATCTCCACTATTTCATCAAGTGCACACACCAGAACGGTTATCTGAAAGCGCTGCTAGGAGAGCCCGCATGCAAAAGCTTCACGCACTGGCAGCAGAATGGCATTTTATTTCACACATGTAAAGCCACGCCAGCATTTAAACCCTTAACTCATTGCACAGTGCAGCTCCACTTGCATCGAGCAAGTGCATAACCTTCACCTAATTAACCGCAATAACAAAAAAAAATAATTATTATCTCCGAGATGCTTTTTAAGCTGAGGGAGAAGTGCTTGGAGGGATTGTTCTAGCTGGAGGGCTTTTATCTCCTGCAACACCTCTGCAGGCTTCAGACCCTGGCTGTCCACTGGGCATAGGTGAGGACGGAGCAGATCGAGGGGCTGAGAAGAGAAGAGGGAGGAGGTTTTTGTGCTGGCCTCAGCGCTGCCCGTCGCCCCTAGCTGTGCTCTCCTCGGCTCCCAGCACAACAAACAGCCGTTTTGTAACTTCTCCCTCTTTTCTCCTTTCATCAGCCTTCTCAGAAGCAAGCACATTAATCCCTGCTGCCTGTTACTTCGGCATGCTCTTTCCAAGCTCTCCAGGCTGTAAATATGTCAAACTGGGAGATCCTTCTCTTTCTTCTTTCCCCCCCCTGCTCTTTCTTAAGCCGGCAGGTTGCCTGCCAAACTCGCTCCCGACCCTTTTCAGCATTTACACCAGCACGGGTTAAGCACGAGCAGCCTTTCAACAGAAGGCAGGAGAATTATTAATTGAACTTAAGCACTCCACGTCACTCGGATGCGTGCGTGCACGAAGCAGGCTGCTGTTAAAAACCGCCTTTGTGCGGCAGTTGTGCAAACACCAGCCCGGCAAGGTTGCGTCTGCGGCACAACAGGAGGCTTGCTGCAGCGGATGCGGGCACACCCCGTTTACTCAGCTACCCGGGGAGCTGCAGGAGCAGGAGAATGGTCCTCAGCCATCCACGTACGTACCGGGGCGCTTCCCAAGCTCGTAAACCTGTGTCACCGACGGCACCGGTGAGATCAAGGTTAATTCGTGTTAACACGCTGGAGAGCCACCTCCCGCCGCTGGGCTGAAACAGCCCGCGGAGCGGCGTTTCCTCGGCATCCCCACGCTCAGGCTTTGTCCATCGTGGGGTTTTTGGCTAAACAAGTTTGCCGGCTGGATGTGGGTAGCTGGAACGAGTCGCTCAGCCCCAGACCAGTCCTGCTGTTTGTTCTCTTTCGCAGGCAGCTGCCAAGAGTGGGCAGGCAGAGGAGACTGTAGCAGCAGCTCACCGAAACTCACCGAAGCTCACACAAGTGGTGGTCAGAAGCAGCCTCTAACAGGTTCCTGCTCCAAGCAGGGCTGCCACCAACACTGGCTCCTTGCAAGTAGCGCTTTCCAGTGCTTGGAACAAGCGACGCAGATCCAACATCCCCGTTTTTCCCATCAGTGTGACTTCAGCCCCTTGCTCCTCATCGCCTATTGGTGCCCAAGGGGAGCAGGGAGCCTTGCAGACACACGGGGACGTGTGAGCCACAGCGAGCACCTCTCCCTGAGCACCTCCACCTCCTCTGCAGCTCCCTGTCCCTCCACCACCACCTCCAGCATCAGAGCAACCCCTTTACCCTGCCTGCCTCACCTCTACACTCCGGTCCTGGTGATGGAGAGCTGACTTCACTCATCTTCCTCCCCACAGAGAACGCAGACAGTCTTTCACAAAAAACTGCAAACTTTACCTTCACACACCCCCTCACTTCCAGAAACATCGCCTCCCCACAGGACAGGCAGAAATGGGGCCAAACTACCATGATTCCTCTTCGCAAGCTGGGAAGAAGCTGTGCTTCTTCAGTACACGCCCCACAAACAATGGGCTCCTACCCCCGGTGTGACCCCTGATGGTCTGTGGGACCTTCAGCAAGCCATTTCACCCACACATGTCATATTAGGATGATAACCCTGACCCACCTCTGCAAAACAACCTCGCCAGCAATGAATGAGAAACAGCCCAAAGCTGCTAGATGTCAGGGTTGAGGCCGTCAGACTTTCCGCAGGCTCCAACAGCAGCACCGCTTCATAGCCCTACACTGCTGGCCTTGGAAATGAAGCAGAAACGTTGAACTTCTTCACCACCAGCAATAAAAATGTTCTGCGAAACAGTATTTTCCATGTGATCCAAGACAGCTGTCCCCTTAGCCTCTCACCATAACACCATCATCCAGGAGAAACGTAGGGGAGAAAGAATGAACCATCAAATCAGACATTTTAAAATGATCTCTGAATCAGCAAAGATGGTGAAAGAGGCTCTGTGGTAAGACCTTTTCCTAGCTTACAGGCGCTGGGCACCTGATTTTCTGAGCAGACAAAGCTAATTTGAAGCTGTGTTGCAAGACAAGACGCAAATAGCTAGTGTCCAAATCTCAGCATGACCAGACCGGCAGCCCAGGGACAGCAGGAGACGTGCACAGAACAGAATCTGTAATAATTCAAGACAAAGAGAAGCATTGCAAGGAGCCACCAGCTCCCGTTCCCATCACTCCCAGGCCAGAGGTGACTTGCAGAGCTGGCAGGGGAGCTGGCTGGGCGGACAATTTCCGACAAGAAGCCAGCAAGGATGGAGCGGGCAGGGAGCAGAGCTCTCGGTGCCACTGGGAGCCCCGGTGCTGGCTTTACAAACGAACCTGTTGAGGAGCACACGGCACCGCGCGTGATTAATGAGCCCGCGGGGAACCCGCTGCTGCAGCCAGCGAACCCCGCTGAGCAATACCGACTTCAGGCGAAGGAGGACAGCAGGAGGTTTGGTCTTGTTGCACCCATACTCCTGTACATCGATGTTCAGCTTGCATCAGCTGCACCAAGCGTCCTGGTAACACATCAAGTGGCTTCCAGAAGCACCTGCCCCGGCAAGCCTCCTCCACTCCTCACAAATCTGCTAACTGGGAAAATCTCTGCACTGCTGAAAGTTTAAAGATATTTCTTTAAAGGGTCACCAGATTGTGGTTTTGATCAGGAAAGCACTGCGTATTTTTACCCCCGTGATCCAACTTGTTTCAGTGCTTGCAAATATCCCTTGAGTCAAATGAACTCGCTCAAAAGCGATTCGCACCAAGGCTGCTTTTTCAATCGGATAGTTGTTGACAAGCAAAATATATTTAACAAGCCCAAAGCATCTTGGCGCGTGATATAAAGACTTCCTATTATGAGGTGCTTTTTTTAAAGCTAGCATATGGGCAGAGCAGGTTGTCTGCCACGGGGCACTTCCATACAGTGCTTGGCACGAACAGAACTGCGAGGATATCCAAAAAATCAACCAAGGAGCGTCATGCCAAGAACACGGGGAATGAATCACACCATTTAAAGCTCTCTGATAAAATGCACCATTATGTGTTTTTCAAACCCTTCTCGTCTGAAGGAAAAGAAAAGAAAATAAATCAAAATAATTGGCTGGCCTGTGGCTGATTCTCAGGCTTGTTCCTCTGGCTCAAGGGCACCGTGGGACTACAGCAGGCTCAGCCAGCTCTGAGATGCTGAGAAGGGAGCAGGCTATCTTGACCTTCTCCTCAAAGGCTCCTCTGCAGCCTGGTTGAAGGCAGCCTGGCCAGTGGGTCGGCATCTTCATCTACAGTGTGGGGAGAAAACTAAGAAGTAGATGATTTCCTCCAGCTTCATAAGCTCCCGGGCAAATTCTAGGAGGCAGTCTCCATCCCCAGGTGACCCCAGAGAAGCAGTCTGAGAATGGACCCCAAAGCCTTTCAGGAACACGCAGCAATGCACCGTGCGAGGGATGGGTCAGCTATGGTCAGGCTCGCTGAGAACTTTGGGGACGGTCTGGGAGCCATCCTCCTCCCTTTATTGCAGCTTCTCTGCTCGCTCAGAGCCAGTTAGCTGGTCTGCTGCTGAGACAATGACTTCCCTGCGCCACGCGGTCCGGGCCGTGGAGCTTCTCCTGCCCACACGGCTAACGAGATTCCAACACTGCAACGCTGTGGTTCGTGTGCCAGAGGCTACAGTATTGCACAGGACACTTAAACGGAGTGTCAGAGCAGTGACGGAGAGCACAGCTTTGGCATGCTCCTTGCACAACAGCAAATCCAGTAAATCCTCTGCTCCAGAAATCCCCCAAAGACAGAAACTTGTGCCGCTGCTGGCACACCAGCATGTCCTTTATTTTGGGAGGTCATGGAGATGAGTACAAGCGTCCACCAACTTTGAAGACATCCCACAACATCTGCTCCACCACCAGGGAGAGCTTATACTGCCAGAACACTCTTCTACCACGTCAGGAGAAGCTGGAGAAAACAGGAACACCTCAGAGGCATTTAACCTACTGCAGTGAATGGGATAATCCTGCCTTAACCCTGGCGATAAAAATCATGACCCAGCCACAAATTCTTGCACCTGGGGTAGAAATTGTTGTGTTTCTGCATACCTAAACCAGCACAGCGAGATGCAGTTTGGCTACGTTGGCCTCGGCCAACACAGAGGGTTAACAGCTCAGGAACAGTGCTCTTGAGCTAACCAGGCCCAGTAACAACCAGACCCAAACTGGTCAGCCTTGTACCATGCGCCTGCCTCTTGTATTTCTGGTGCAAAGTTAACTTGGAGCACCAATGCCGACCCACAAGCTTGCCAAGCTCTGGCTGCCCCAGTGCTGGGAATCTTTCCCGTGTTTCCAGCTCCTCACTGACATTCGGAATTGGCAGGCATCTGCACTGCTACGCTTCCCGTCAAAGCAAGGCTTGGTGCTCAGACTGTAAAAGGAAGACGAGAGACGCAGTAAACTGCAGGGAAAAAAAAGAGGTAACAAGCTAAAACCATTGGCATACTGGATCAGAACAATGCTGCAAACCAGTTTCCTGCAGAACTCGTATTCCGGCTGCCAAAAAGAGCTGTACCCCATCCCATCTGCGTAACCGTGCGATCTTATCTCTGCTACCCTCCTTCTCTCTGCAATTGTTTGGGAAACGTTATTGATAAAACCGGCCTTAATTAAATAGGAAACATGCCCGTGTTTGCACAACTCAGAACACAATGGGGTCTCAGTCAAATAAACACTGCTGTCCCTATTACATTTGGGAATTCTTTGTGGTTTGGTGTTTTAAGCTCATTGCAGCAAGCTTGGGAGCAAAGTTTCAACAGGCATCTTCTCCTTCTCCTCCCATCCTGCGTAACAGGAGGGTGAGACGGGGAAGGAGTCTGCATGCAGACAGGCTCAGTACTCAGTTCCAACTCGATGTGTACATGAGGATCATTTCAGGACACACCATATGAGACACGCTAGCCCAAAAGCAATTATATTTTCTCACCACTTCTCAGAATCCAGACCTAACAAACTGCCCTGAAATAGCAACACGGCTCTCTAAATAGCATCATTTATTCTCTATTTGAAAGCAACACCCACACTGAATCTTTGATTTCAAGCCATCCCCGAGCAGTTACCACATCTTTACCATTCAAGCCACAGGGAAAATCACCAAATGCAGCAGAAACGCTAGGGGATGAGAACCAGAATTAGAAAAGCCAAACACCGCGCTGATTTACTCCTACAGTAACTGGACTGGATTCAGCCTGGAAGAGACTTGACGCGAGTCCAGGAGATGTGTGCCTCTCCAGGTGGAGCTGTATTGAGGGGATTTCTTCTCCCAGGCTGTAATTTGCTGAAAAGTCAAATGCAAATGACTGCGCTCCAGCCCCGAGACAGCGAGCACGAGCAGGGCTGGCTCCAGCACGCTGCGATACGCGCAGCCTTCCCCATCCTGCTCTCTGCACAGACACGCTCACGCATCAGACGGGAGCCCCAAGGCAGGGGAAATCAGGCTGGGAAGCGCGTCCTTAGATCTTGACGACGTCTGGGTCACGGCTGGCTAACTGGCTTTCTGAGAACTGCACCCACCGGAGAATCGCCTTGAAGATGAAAGGTGCTTTCCCTGTGCTCCTTGAACCGGGGGGTTTTGCATATGACAGCTTAAATGTTCTGATGTTATTAATGTTTCAGTGCAAAAGCACAGACGTTCTCCTTCCTAAACACTGTCTGCATTCAGGTCGCCCAGAGACACCCGCTGCAAGTCAGTGACTGCTGCGTCTCGTATCCCTGCTGTAGAAACAGCTGGTGAAATACGGGGAAAAGAGGGGTGGGAGAGGGAAGAGAGGAAAACACAGCATTGACCCCTTCGGCTTTGTTTGCACCTTGCCGCAAACAAACCCCGAGGATGAAATTTTGTCTGGAGACTCCGACAGAACACCTCTTCCAGACGGGCTCCTGTGCTTTGAGGTTACTAAATGCCCCGCAGGCAGCTGCAGCCTGAATTGCTACGGAATGCACACAGCGGATGGATTATCCCTGCTGCAAGGCGCCTGTCGTTCCTCCTGATACACCTGAATCCAAAAACATTTCCTCTTCAACCAAGACATTTTACTGGAACAAAAAGAGATTTGGGTTGTATGGCTCTTCTTCAGCAAACCGTGTCCCAAACCACTTTACAGAATTAAGATAAAGCACTGCTCGGAAAGACAACAAATCACACAGCACAGGCAGAGAAAAAAAAGACAGATATTTTAGATCTAAAGGAGTTTTCACAGAGCAGGAAGACTTGTCATGTGGTAAACAGTAGAGACCGGGAATGGGTACACTTGTGTTTGATCTGTTCTTCCACAGCCTTCCTGTGTAACTGGGGTAACAGAATAACAATCCTATCCATAAGCTGCTAAAAATATAGTAAAATTTCAATGTTTTTAGACAGGAGCTCATTTCATTTAGCGTGTCACGCTTCATCCTCTCCATACTTCAACTCCAGCGTATGTAGAACAGCATTAGCACCTACCTGCGCCAAAAAAAGCACTTCGATTAACGCCCTCAAATGAAAAGGGATTAGTGTAAGGTATTAGATACTCAACAGGACTGTTGAGCAACGTGGAAGTCAGAAGAGATAACAAGCCAATGGATTTCAAATCACTTCTCGCATCCATCCCATAACTACATGCTGAAACACATACAGCCGCCAGATAGGCAGGCAGGTTGGCAAGAAAAAATTGTCATTTCTATATTTAGCAGACACTTCAGCTATTGTGCTGTGCTTCAAAAGCAACCGAGATATAAAGTCGAGTTTGTAGGAAGACCATTTAAACTCACTGAGCAAAGTCTTTTCTTAATTGCCTTCCTGTTTGGACAATTTGATCCACTTCATTTTTTCCACCGCAACCATGAGGGTCTGTCTTGCACTGAATGGATGTGTTTTTTTTTCTGGGATAACTTCCAGGTTAAAGAGAAAGGATTTACACTTGAATGAAACATAGGCTCTGTATTTGGAAAATTTGTTTTGAAAACTTGGGAAGGAAGCAAAGGCTCCTTCATTTAAAAAGGGACTCAATTAACATTCTCCAACAAGTCTTCCTATCGAAAGAAAAGTACTTGCTGGGTACATGTGATCTGAAAGTTGTTCTCCTCGCTCACAATGTCCCTTTCTGAAATCGAGGCCGCTGTTTTTGAGGGACAGGAGGATCTTTGCACAGCTTTCCAAGGACCTGTCCGTCACAGCCCAGGCCTTGACTCTAGACACAAGATGTTCGATGACCTAGGCTCAGGCAATTTAAAATAGTGCCGAAGGGCCTAACGAAGACCTCGTGGAGCCCTCTGCAAGAGGAGGACAGCTCGTCTACGCTCAGCCACGGCTGTGAGATGAATCCCCCCCCAGGAATTAAGACGCATCACAAACCTCACCACCTCATCTCCTTGAAAGCACACACAGTTGCGTGTCCGGTTTAGGTTCTAAGGCGTTTTGTACAGAAGACACTAATGACCATCCGAGCAGGTTGATGGACAAGTTACTGCACGTGGGCTTGAACTGCAGCAGGCAGGACCGCCAAAAGGGTTGTTTTGGTCTTGAGAAACAGCTCTGAAAGTGCAGGGCATGTCTAGATACTGCCCACACAGGATGAGGAAAACAGCCTACGCCATTAATTTTTTTCCACCTAAAGCTAAAGGGAAAAGAAGGTCATTGACAACTTAATATCCAGCTTCATTTCGGAATTCCCTTATCAAGTGCATACGACAGAACATTCTCCACCCTTTAATAAGTGAAGGTTGACGTCAAGCCCAACTCAACGTTGGTGATGGATTGGGAATGGGAGTTTACTGCAGTGCACAGCAGGTCAGGATGGGGAAGAAAGGGATTATCAGTGTATGTTGTTATCCCAAGTGTGCAGCCTTCACCTCGTTTAACACTTTGGGGAGACCACCTCCAACAGACCACCCTAACTCACTTCTTCTCGATGCCTCAGCCTGAAAGCTGGCATGCAGCAACAGAAGGGAACAGTTAGCTGTAGCTACCTACCATCAGTGCCTCGGCTAGGAGGCTAGGTTTCTACAGGGTGAAAGCAAGGACCTGGACTGTCTCTGGAGCCTCTCCAAGCAATTAAGATGCTAGGATGTGAATTACACTCTGGAAAAAAAGAAAAGAAAAAAAAATTCCCTGCTGACCACGCTCTTAATTCAGGCACTAAATCAGGTGTGGATAACTATCAAACACTTCTGCATTCAACAGCTATTCCCTCATTCATCCAAAAAAAAATTGGTGGCTTGGGAGGCTGCCTACACAGAAATGGACTGGAGCAACTACTGTACAATCGTTTCCCTTCATCCAAAATAAAGGCAATTTACGGTTTTTGTTATGTAATAAGATTTTCCACAGGATAGCCAGCATGCTCTGAATTCACATCCTACTTGACAGGGGAGCAGTTTCCTCATGCTGATAAGTGCTGAACTCGTAACTCTTGCCGGCCAAAAACAACACGGATGTCAAGACAGAAAGCATCACAGAGTCCTCCAGACTCCTCAGATAAATGAACCACAAGCTACCCGGCCCAGCTGGTGACTGAGCTGCTAGGTGATAAACACACTTCACAGGGTTTAGCTTTGCTCAAGACAAAGAGGCCTACTGCCATCTTTTCTGCCTACTACCGACAGCTGTTGGACAGCATGAGAAGCTGAAGATACTTCTTCGATGAGGTAAGCAGGCTATAAATGAAAAGCCCCAGGCACCTCACTCAAGATACAGGGACAGAAGCTGGGCTTAACTTGAGCCTTGTGTCAAAACTCTTGATCCATCCCAAGGGAAGCCAGAAAACATTTGCACAGTGCATGTTTCACACAGTCGTTTTCCCAGTCCCTTGAGATAAAGATCCCCTTGGTAGACGCGTCTTCTGTACCCTGACATGTCCCTTGCAAATACCTTCTCCTGGGAATATGGAATAGGTGGTGACAACTGATGAAATGTGCTCATATCCACATGTCCTTCAATAAATAAGCTAGCTGCTGGGAAAATATAAACACGCATCTTTTACAAGAGTCGGACTGTTTTAGTTATGCCTTTGAAAAGAGTCAATCCACTTCAGAAGTTTTAAAGCAGGTAAAGGCAGTAACTGCACCTTCTCAGGAAGGAAAGGGAAGAGTATTTCCATAATAACAGTTTTCTCTTCTATTTGTAGAGCTGGGCATGCCAACCCCCATGAAAGCTTTCTGTCAACTCTGCATCGCCTTCAAATGCCGGAATAAGCTTTAGGACGAGGAACCTGCTGCAAAGCCCAGATGTGCCACGCATGCATAGGATGCGTCTCTGTTACGGCATGTTGGATTTAAAACCAGAGATGAAATCATCCTTCATGTGTTATTAAAAGACACCTCTGAAAGGGATTTAACAGCTAGAGCAACCGGGCTTTTAAAAGTGAAGCTGCCCAGCTAACGTGGGCAAAGTTTGAAAGTGTTGCAGCTCTGCTCTGGGACTCAAATATTAATGTAAAGGCTAAAACCACAGAGCCTCTGCCCCATAAAGTTCCCAAAAACGAAGTGATGGGGACAGAGAGCCACATTTCCACCCCTGTCCAGCCTCTTGTGTCCATTTGTCACCAAGCATATCTTCCCCTCCCAGCTCCAAAGCAGATTAAGTTTAATATACTTATGTAGTTGTGAAGTGTACTGCCTATTATCCAATTAGATGGCTAACGAGATCTGAGTAACAGCACGTAGGCACAGATAACAGTTGGCTGATAGCTGGTGCAGATTAGACACGTTCTTTATTTTTCCAGCCCTTGCAGAAAGAGGGTTGGGATTCGTTCAAAGGCTGCTTTGAAGGCTGGATTCAGGTAATTGTTTTATTTTGTTTGGGACCCATAAACACATCACGATTGTTTCCTCTTGATCTCCTGGAGCTGTCATATGGCAACTGTCCCGTTATGAAAGTCCTGATAAATCTGGCATGGCTCACACATTTCAGCTTTTAGTGGGGACAAGGGCAAATCTCATCACCTGTAAGGCCCCTTTTATCTTCCGAAATCTATGGAATAATAAAGGATATATACATCAGCAGGAAAAAATTGTATGCCTGTGCAGAAGCGATAAGGATATTCGGATACGCAATCTTTATTAACTCTGACACCGTTCCACATGACATTCCCGAAAGATCCAGCTAAGAAAACATGAACTAGATGTAATCATGATAAAATGGCTGCTTGACAACATAGCTCTCAGAGCGTAATTATCAAGGGTTTCATATCTAACTGAGAGGGCACTGGAAAGCGGGCCCAGCCAGGCATAAGAGCTGTGCAATATTTTCATTACCAATTGGGTTGATAGACTGGAATGTATGGACATAAAACCAAGAGATGATTCAGAGCTGGGAGGATCTGCAAGCATTATGGCTTACAAGTTCAGATTTCCAAACGCTCTTGACACACTGGTCCAACATCAACAAGAGGAAATGCTTAAGAGAAATCACAGGTACGAATGCAAAAAGGGGGAGCAACTTCCTAGGTAGCAAAACTCCAGAAAAGGCTTCGCAGTTTCAGAGGGTCACAGTGTAACTGTGAGGTTCAACAAGGTTTCACAGCTGCATTAAGGCAACCTTCAGCCTGCAGTGATGATCCATGAAATGATCCAGTTAGCTCTGATGATCCAGTTAGCTCTGCCTTGCATGGTTTTGCCCTTACTTGCTCACTGCTGTGCAACTAATGCGTTTGTTGGTTTTTTAAAGCAGATTGGAGAGAATCTTGGGGAGGACATCAAAAAGTCACAGAAATTAAAAAATACCAGGTATGAGACAAAGCTGGATCCATTTAAGCCAGGTATGTTCTAGAGAACAGACCAGCCCAGGCAAGCAGGCAGGTCACAGTCTGAAGGAAGCCTCCTTCTTCCAACATCCAGCAGGAAAAATTCGGTTTATCTCTTCTGCGTTGGACACTCTGGTTTTAATCACTACTTAAAAACAAGCCACAGGCCATCAATGAGGATGGAAATAACAAGAGACCACTGGCTTATCAACGAAGAAAAAGAGATCAAGAAGTATTTCTAAGATTCCCATATGCTTTCACTTTACGCCCCTTTTCTTCCAGCACCCTTCCCACATAGAAAAGTCCCACATAGGTTAATCTGAACACAACTTTTCCACTTTTTTTTTTTTTTTTTAATAATTCTCTCTTTAGCTGATCTTGAGAAGACTGACTGTCCTAGAGACACTTAACCTGTCCCCACAAACGCGAAGATACAGGCGGTACGGGTGGAATACAAGGTGGTTAAAATTTGGTTGGAGAATTGAGCTCAAACGGACAACATCACGCTGGAGGGAGCGGTGAATACAAGGTGGTTAAAATTCGGTTGGAGAACTGAGCTCAAAGGGACAATACCATCCTGGAGGGAGCGGTCAATACACAGGAGGGCAGGACTGCCCAGCAAGCTGGAGAAACAGGTTGAAAGAAACCTTACGGAGCTGAGAAATACAAACATGCAGTCCTGCAGCTGAGACAGAGCAAACCCATTCTCAACACAACTGGGAACGTACTGGCTCTTCAGAAAAGCACGTGGGGATCCTGGCGGACAGTAAGGTGAACGGGAACCAGCAGTGTGTCCCTGCAGCAATGAAAGCCAGCCCCATATTGCTCTGTATTGGAAACGGCCATAGGCAGGAGCTCAGGGAAGTGGCACCAAGGAGCCTGCGTCTGGGGCACCATCAAATTTAGTTGCACTCCCCAAGAACATTATTCTAAAACTCTAAACAATCCTTATGAAGAAACACTAAGCATGGGATTTTGCACAACAGCCTACAGCACCGTACACCTGCTCAGTGTTAACAAGTACTTTAGACTCAAAAGCTGTTAATAAAATACTTTCCACATGATTGAAGTTCTCTTTATCTGTAATTAAGGGAGAAAAAGAGTAGGAAAGAAAACACTAGAGCTATCACTGCTATTTGAAACAGAACAAGAGACACTGGAGAATCACATTACACGAGCTATTGTACAAAAGCTCTGCAAGAAAACAGGGGGGAGTTCAAAAAAGGTACGTACTGATGGTTTAAACAAAGAAAAAAATCAAGACTACTCCTCCTTACCTGCTCTTTCTACTGCAATAAACATAAGTTGATGCCAAGAGGGATTTCAGACCTGCCCCAGCCAGCCTTCATTTTGGTGTTAGCATCTTCAGGTGTCTCAGGACGAAGGCTCTCTGTATGTAGACATACCTTTTTTACATGCTTCCTCCTCTCTCCCACTGAAAAGTGTAAGAGGTGTTAAAGGATCTAGAGAAAATGCCTGCACCCATACACACGGGCAAGTTATTTGTTCCGTCCCAAAAGTGAAGCGCTCCACAAAGTGAAGCAGTTCAACACAGTTCAAATGAAACCGCTACCTTCCTCTGCGTATCCTGAAAAATAAACCCTATAAAACCTGACAAGATAAATGCAGCTGTGGTGTACAGCAAGGCCAGGGAATGCAAACTCCAGTGTTTTGTCGACATCTGCCCACTTGTAAGCAGCAAGACCCAAACTCACTTCACCCAGAAGGACCAAAATACCTGGCTCTGTCACACAACAGCCATTTGGAATCATTTCCCTAAAATTATAATTATCAAGCAACTTTCAGGCAAATGTCTGATCGCTCCTTTAATTCTGGCTGACGTTACCCAGCTTTCCTTTGTAAGGAATGTTCCTAACGCTTATCCACTGTATTTTCTGCCCTGCTTTACGTTCGAGTATTACCTCTCCTCTCAGAACAATCTGCAGAGCCACACTTAAACAGTTCTGCGAATGCAAGAATAACCTTCACAGAAAGAAAGAGACAGTACCTGCAGATCAGATGTACGGTGTGTAACTGCGGCAGGGTGCGAGCACAGAAGGTCACTCGCGAACTAGAGCAGGGAGGTCAGATCGGGAGAGCCCCGTTGCCCAAACTGCAACCCAGCTCATCGTGGGGAAAGCCTTGGCGATAGCAGCTGGCAAGGACCTTCACCCTCCGATGGAGAGGCGCTGTTCTGGGACAGCTGGTGAACATCCCAGGGATCTTTTCTCTGGGGAAAAGACGTGCTAGAAAAGCATGCGCCCTGTTTTTACAGTGGGTGGAGAGACGTAAACCCCTAAGGAAACCTTTCGGGACAAAACACGTTATCTGTGCAGCTGCCAGAACGAAAACGGAGGAATCCATCGTGCCCCGAAGTCTGCATGCGAGAGCCACGTGTGTCTGGCAGATGCCAGATGCAGCACTGCAGGCAAGCTGCAGCCACGGCCCGGCCACAAATCTGCAAGGAGGGCGCTGAGCAACGCTCGCTGTACAAAAACAAAAGGGCAATAACAAAAGGTCAGCGATTTTCAACTGCTGCACGAAGAAGCAGAAACTAGGAAAATCTCGGTAATGGCAAGAACAATGAAGGACTTTACAGGATCACCCAGGGAGGATGGGGAAAGTCCATCACCAGAGGCTTTTAAGAACTGCGTTGGACAAACATCTGCTGGGAAAGTTTAGATAGATGTGACCCAGCCCTGGGGCAGAAGGTCAGATTAGACAATTTATTAAGGGCCCTTCTGGCCCTGCTGCTCTTTGCTCGTACCAGAAATACGACAGCAGCACATAGCAGCAGCAGCCCCAGAGCACGAGAGCTTTCCGAATATTTCCTAACATCCCCGTCGCGTATGTCAGAGACATGCCAGGAGGTGCTGCGAGCCGCAGCTGCCCGTTCCCACGTGCTCGCCTCTCGCTCCGTTCCTGGAGGAACGGCACAGAGATCGCACACGCCACCGCGTCCTACCGGACACGTGTGTGCAGAGGAGCTGCCCAGCACAGCCCTCCCAGTGAGACAGGTCACAGCTGAGTGCCTCTCCCGCATCTCACAGCACGGGGACACTTGTTAACACGAGCCCATCTGCATTTTTTCCTCCCGTTTTGCCTCCTTCACACTTCACCCTGCAGTCAGAGGAGGACTCTTTTTTTTTTTTTTTCCTTAGGCCATTCTGCTGTTCCTCCTCTTCTTCTGGAATATTTTCACAATTATCTTCAGGATCGGATCCCTTTCATGTTTCGGGAAGCTCGGAGCAAAATGTCTGTGCTTCTAACAACAAAAAAACCTCGCAGCTCACCTGCTTAGCGTTACAGACTCCTCTCCCCTCCAGCACTGCCAGTCCCTGTGCTCGGCCGGGAGCCTGGTATGAGAAATCCCACCTGCAATCCTTTCGGTCATCCCCAAGATCTACGACCTCCGGTGCTTCCTACCAGCTTAGCCCAGCAGCCAGCTATTGAGAGCAAAGCTGATTTTACGCCGTGCTCCCACCAAAACTCCAGATCCCCTCCCAGCATCCTGCCCTGCTGCACATGGATCCCACCCCGAGGGAATCAGGGGACAAAAAGAGCAATGACCCCGTGCTCCAAAGCCCCCTTGTCACACACACAGGTTCTCTTCAAAGTCCACGCAGAGGCACCAGACGCTGTTGTACAACCGGAGCAATGGTGCGAGCTCCCCGCGACTACGAAAGAGACGTTTAATTTAGTCTGCTGCATTACTGGAAGCAGCGTGTTTCTGCAAGCGTTAATTAATGGCACGTAGTGTTCTGTGAGATCAGACAATCCGAGCAGCAGACTGTAAACTGCAAGCCCCAAAGCACTGACCTTTATCTCAGGGTTAGAGCTGGAGCTATCAGCTTCAGCAGCGAGGCGGGGGGGGGTACAAGGCTTTGTCAGTGGGGTGGGCTCCCTGCTCAGGATCTCTCGTCCACGGCCACAGCAGCAGGCAAGCAAGAAGAGGACCAAGCCCTTCACCAGCCTTCAATTTCTGTAAGCCAGCTGTGAGACTGTGCCCTGATGGGGGTGGAGAGCACTTGTGCAAGAGAGGAAATAAGCAGACAGAGATAGGACAGCGCAGTGAAAATATCTCGGTGCAGTTTCACTGCTCAAGTTCCAGTGTCTTGCAAAATAGGGCTCCTTCCAGCAACTTTTTGGATCCGTGGTTGTCAGGAGTTCAACCAAAGGCTCAGCAGACACTTTAATGATGCACGTCTTCCTGGCAGGGTCCTCTGGGACCACAACTGCGACCGAGTCCAAAAAAGAAAATCCTGTTAGAAGAAGATAGGAGATCAAAGCAAGAGGTTACACCTACATCCTGGAACACGCACGCCCGTGGGACAGAAGAATTTTAAATCCCGCTTCAGAATAAACGTCCGTGTGTCCAGCAGCAACATTAGGAATTTACACCTGTACGAGATCTGGAGAAAAAGCCTGGTACTCCAGCATTCCCCACCTGCCCTGCAAAATGAATTAAACTGAAGAGAGGTGTTATAATAGAAAGGCAAACACTCCTTTGTATGCAACAGCCAGCTTAGGGACAGGCCAGGACTCCCTGCCTAGCTTAGAGCAAGGTGTTTTCTGGATACTTGAGCTACAAGGTAGCCTGAGTAGATACTTCACAACGGAAATGATCCAAACCAAAGCTTTTTTTCCTTTTCTCTCCTCAAAGTGTGCAAACATCATCATATCCTGTCCAATATTTGAGTCATTCCAAGCATGCCAGCAACCTACGCTGTTAAATGCCATTCAGCTAAATCTGGAGAGCACACTTAAAAAAAAAAAAATCCACCATTATGCTGAATAATGAGCTATGAAGAAAAGAATAAATAACTACCCATTGTTCAGAACTGATCTACCTCTCTATTTCATCAGCCGGGAGAACAAACATTTTCTGACTTCTTAAAAGGTACAGTTCCTGCCTTTGAGCTCAGTGGGTTTAAAAAACAGATTTTAACGAAAGTTTCAAGCCATTATAAAGACTTGGCAGTTCTTTCAAGACCTATTAAATAAATGTTTGTTTTTTTTTTTTTAAACCGAAGACTCCTGGAATCAGCTTTATTTACGTCAGTTCAGCTCTCTGGACTTCCCACCGCTGCGAATCTGCCTGCCTTACTGCAACCTCCATCCTGCCACCGACCTGCTCCGTGGCCTCCAGCTCTCTCCCTCCAACCTCCTGCTCCCGAAAGTGAGGTACAAATCACCTCCGAGGACGATGTGGGCAAAGGCTCTGAAGATGGAGCGTGCGACAGCCAAAGCTCTGTGTAAATCCCTACTCCAGGGCTGCAAAGTCTGCTTCGCTCAGACCCGGCAAGTTCCCAGACGCCATAATTTGGAGCGATCTGAGAGCACTAACAATAGGCGTGTTGTTTCCCCGAGACTTGCAGAAAATCTTAAAGAGCGGCGCAGTTGCAGAGAACCACTCTGAAACAGCTCGGGGATCAAACTCCGGCGTGAAGAGCAGGGAGGGCTGTTTTGATCCCCTCTCGCTGTTCGTTCCCGGTGATGTGCTCATTTCACCACCTTCACGGCAACCTTCCCCGGTGCCAGAACTCCCCGCTGCTTCCATCCTTACAACCTCCACGTCTCTGGCCTGAAGAAGTCACAAAATAAAAACTCCAGCGGCCACGAAAAGACAGAACTGCACTTAAACCACGAGGCTTAATTAAAATTCGCCAAAGAAGCACCACTTTTTTTAAAATCCACTGAATTTAAAGACTTCCAGAGAAAAAAAAAGTCACCGATACATTAGGCACTGGACTCAATGATCCTTGCGGGCCCCTTCCAAATCAGGATACTCTGTGTTTCCCTGGTTCTACACATACCATGCATCTGCCAAAGCAAAGCTCTGCGGCACGTTAGTGCCAGCTGCATCCTGCAAACAGGTTGCTGCAAAACCCCTGCCTGCTGCGTTCTCTGCAGCCAGGGTGGGCAGCAAAGCGCTGCCCCCCCCACCAGCGCTGTCCCTCCAGCCTGCAGCCCAAATCCTACCCCGGGGCTCCTCACGAGTGCTGGCTCAGGTACCCGACGCCTTTTCTTCCCAAAGGACGACCAGAGAATACAGCCAAACCCTGGTGGCACAGCTGGGCATTTTGGCGATGTGACGGGTGTGCTCCGGTCAGGTGAAGGTGAAGGACGTTGCCATGATCTCCTTAAAAAAAGCACGCGCCCCGCACAGCTGAAGAACGAGACTGCTAAAACCGCGCTGGCGATACCCTGCTCCAGGAAAGACAATTGCATGTGTCAAGTTAAACCTCAAGAGGCTTCATTACAGGTGGCAGTGGAACCTCGGAAGGTACAGGGAGGAGCTGAACCACACGGGCTCCCCAAAGTACGTTCACAAGTGAGCCACAAACAGAGGACGTCAAGCTCGGGTTCTTACAAAGCCGCTTGTCAGAGCAGAGCCACTCGCGCCGTGGAACAGCCGCACTGCATCAACATGCGCTCCAGACACCGCAACGCACGTGGTGCGCTGGTGCTCAGCCGAGCCACCAGGAAGTTTGATTTTTCTAAGTAGCTCGTATTCCCACCCACAGTATTTCTGGAATTTATTCTTAAAATAAAAGAAACCACAGGAACATCAGATTTCAGAAAGCGAGGATTTGTAACCCATCGCCATGGAGACCGGCACAAACTCGAGCGGTATCGCTGCGCGCACCCCGGCGTGCCCTCTGCGCAGAGCAAGGAATAAATACCTGGACGCATCGAAGCCAACTCCTCGACAAGGGCAGAGGATAAGCGGGTGCATCATCGAAGCGACTCAGAACTTTCGCGCTCCCTCAGCAGGAACACGACGAGGTGCTGTGGAAACGGCACGCCGTTTTGTGATGCCACTCGTCGGACAGCTGACCTCTTAGGGGCCCACAACACACGGGCTCGGTTGCGTTCGTTGATTTGCGGCTGTGCTTCTACCCCCTCATTACAGAGCAGCCAGCACACTGACTGTGCAAGGGGGTTCGAAACCCAGCTCCCGCCTCGCTCACCAGCCGCCAGGGGACTACGCGGTGGGTTACTGCCACCCTCCCACCCTACTGCTGTGCTATGGATTCATTTCTGCACCAACGCAGAGCAGGACAGATCCTTAAGCCAGACGGTTTAGCCACTCTCTTGAGAACAAAGAGTTCAAATTCATCGCCACCCGCTTCATTTCCAAGAGGTAGTCTTTGTACTTCTTCATTATTTACCACTCTGACACAACTTTTTAGCTTACCAACAGAAGCAAACAACTCAGTTATTTAATTTTCATAGACTTGACTTCATTAACTTCTAGACAGGACTGATGCTTGTAGCCACTGGGAAAGGGTATTTCTACATTTTTCCATTTTCTGGTCTGTTAATTATGGTTACTGAGAGAAGGAGACAGCAGTTAGAGTTGTGAAATACAACAGGCTGTAGTTTAATACTTGTCAAAGGCACAGAGAAAATAATTTCTGTTTCTTTTTAGTACAACCCAATCATACAAAGTAAATCTACATACTTCAGAAGTCAGCATTGCCATTCTCCTTAGACCTTCGTTTGGGCCAGCAGGAAATTAAATGGAGAGTCTTAGATTTCATTAGAAGGGATTATTTTTCTGTGGGAAGACAGTCGCAAAACCCATGAAGCGATATAACCCAGTCCCCGAGGTTTAAAGGAAACGCTGCTCCACTTTCACAGTAAGCAGCAGGAATACACTACGTGTAGGAATACCCCTCCAGACTTCGAAGGCAGGAGCCTACTACATGTTGCAAAAACCCCAAATCACGCTACCAGCAGTGGAGGCTGAGGTGGACACCAGTATTAAGAGTAGGATCCATACCTTTTAGACCAAAGCGTCCCGTAGGGAGCCCGTAAGCTGCATCCTTCTGCTTATGAGGACGTAGCTTTTCAAACTCTAGCTCAGCTTCTTCATGCCCACCAAGTTGTCTGAGATTCCCCCACCACAGGAAAAGATGTGTTACAAAGACTCCACAGTCAACTTGTGACAGCTCTCTGACACATTTTGGTGGGAAAGACACAGCAGAGATTTTTTTGGAAAAAAACACAGAGGGCTACCCAGGACTGCTTTCAGCAGCAGGAGAGACAAGGGCAGGGGCTCCCAGGACACATGCTGTGTGCTTGTGGTGCTCCAGCAACACACCCCACCATTTCAAGAAAGCGTGGCACAAAACGGTACAGCTTGAGGGCAGCTGCTTTGCTGAGCCCAAGGGTTGAGAAGGACTATAAAAGACAACAGTGCCCAAGATCAGCTGCCATTTTCGGGACTTAAAGACCCAGATCTCCAGGCAATTTCCACACACAGTTGGACCAAAATGCCAGCTAGTTGCTCCTCTAAACCCGAAGATGCCCATGTAAATACGTGAGTAGCGATGCAATGATTTGGATCCAGGCACTAAGTCAGACCAAAGACTGTCCTTTTTTTTTTTGCCAGCTCAGTATTTGTCTGTATCTGTTTCCCACTCCACAAAAGGCTGAAGAGGGGAACAAGGGAAAAATCAGTTTTGTCTTTTTTAGAGGCTAAACCAGCTGAAACTATGAACCCTGCTACTCACTGAAAAACACCACACATCTGTTCCACAGGAGGGCCATAAAAGATTAGCTCGTGTTCAGCTAACAATTTGAAAAGGGAAAAGGACCTAGGAGAGCAAAATGTTATCAGTAAGTCAATAAAGCAACATTTGTAAAAGACTGAAAACATACTGCATTCTTACACAAGACAGCAATACTCGCAGGCTGATTCCGTGTCCTCCGCTAAACTTGTCTGGTAACTCCGGGAACCGGACTGTGTTGTACGGGCTAAGGGAAAAGGGATCAACAGGGTGAGCCGAGGACAGAGCCCTGGACACAACTCTGTTTGTGCAGGATCGCTAAGTGGATGTGTATTAGCTGATACATATGGTTTCACTTTTACATAAAGCTTGTGTTTGCATCTAATATAGCTGGATAATTACAGCTGGCCTCAGCCCTCTCTTTACATTGGACTTTAAACCGGCTTTGAGACAGCGTGCCTACAGAATAAGGGCAGGATTTTTTGGGGTGCTAAGACAGCAAGGATCAAGCGGAGCAGCTGTATTGCCGGGATGAAGGATGTAAATTGCTAAAAAGCTTTGTTTTGAGGTCAGGTTTGGTGACAACTGGCTTCACGCATTTCGCTACTGCGTGTCTGGGACTAATTCCTGATCCACCACAGCGATCTGAAAGACGGCGCGATCCCGAGAAGTCAATGGATGTGGCTGAAAACACCGGATCCGGCCGGACTGCCAAGCCCCCGGTAGCGTAACAGCTCCGTGTAAACAAGGCACACCACACACCAGCGGGCTGCGAGCCTTCGTGGCTCGTGATTTACACCGAGATGTCAGCTTACGGTGCCTTTCCTACTTAACCTTTATTCGCGTGTCATCGCCCGAGACACCGAGGCAGGGAAAGCAGAGGCGCGCGGCGACACGAATCCCGTGCAGGCTGTCCGCTGACATAAACACACGGGGGGAAAAAAAAAAAGAAAATAAGAAGAAGAAGACAAGACAGCTCTGAGGGATGCTCTGCCACTTGTCCGAGCTCCGTGCCCCCAACCTGCTTCCCCTCAGCCTCCCCAAAACAGGGCTAAAGCCGCCCCCCGCCGCCTCCTGCTCGCCGGGGGCAGCTCGGCCGCCCACCTCAGCACATTTTGGGGGCGATCTGGGGGGAGCAGCAGGGGGATGCAGCAGGCCGGGGGCCGTGCTCCGTCCCCGTCCGGGGCCACCTCAGCCGCAGGGACTCGGGCTCCCGGCGGGGGGCGACGGCTGCCCCCTGCCGCCCCTCACCGCCGGCAGGTGGCCGGGGGGGGGGGGCTGCGGGCGGCCCGGCCCCAAGCCGGGGACAGCCGTGAGGGGAGCAGCGGGGCCGGGCAGCGGCCGCCAGCCCTGAGGGGAGCCCCCGAGGCCGGCGGGGAGCCCCCCGCTGAGGGCGGCGGGGCGCGGGTACCTCTCTCTGCGGTGACCGGAGGGGACGGGGGTCTCGCCGGCCGCCCTTGGTCGCCTCAGCGCCTCGCTCCCCTCCCCGCTTTCTCGCTGCTCCCGGCGCGGCTGCGGCGGCGGCTCCTGGCACTGCGAGGCGAGAACCAGCGGCGGCCTGTTTTCCAGCCGCCTCCCCTTCGGCCCGCCCCGGCTCCGCCTCGAGGATCCCCCCCTTCTCCTCCCCGCTCCTCCTCCTCCTCCTCCTCCATCTCCTCCTCCTCCTCGCCGCCTCCTCCTCCTCGCCGCCTGAGGGGCGTGAGGCTCAGCCGCGGCCCGCCGGGCTCTGCCCCAGCCCACCGGCACGTTTTGGGGGGTTTTAACCGCCCGCAAATCTGCCCCGAAATCCCCGAAGGGGCCCCCACATGGAGCGCCGGGACCCCCGGCTCTGGTGTGAGGTGAAGGGGCCCCTCCGCCATCACCCCCGTCCTCAGGTGGTGCCCGCTGAAATGCTCCTCTCCGCACTACAAATCATGGAAAGTCACCCCAAAAACCCTAAAACCGGCCCTAACGGGGATCACCCCAGCGTGGCCAAACCCTCACACAAAACGCAAACGCCCTCCCCGAGTCAGCGTGCTGTCAGGACCATGCTGTCGTCACCCCAAAATGTCACCACAAACACGTCCCGTCACCAAATCCCAGCTGAGTGTTGATACATGGCTCCCCAAATCGCGTCCAGTCCCTCCTGCCAACCTGGAAGCACCGCTTTCCCCAAATCTCCCCAGTTAGCCCCAGTTAACGCTCTCCAAAGTGCCACACTTCCACCTGGACAACCCTTCCTATCTCATTCCTTCACAGCATAAATATAAATAAAAAAATAAATAAACTTTCTGAAGCTTTCTGACACTCAAATACAAACAGAACTCAGCCTGGAAACAAACCCAGAGGAACTAAAGCACCGTCCCTACCTGCCAAAACACGACTACGTGACTTCCCTTGAAAGCATCCAGCAGCTTGCACAGGCCAAGAAAATTCGCATCGGTCTCAAATTTATTGCAACCTACACCCCCGTGCTGCAAATTGCTTTGAAAAGTCAAAGCCCTGGGCCTAATAAATCTCTGTGTGCTCCTTTAGGACAAGCCTGGTACCTGGGTAAAGGACTGCGCTGGGAATCAACAGTAACCCACAGCGCCCCTCGGAGATACCATCGAGGCTGCTGCAAGATAGATATCCTAAAAACTACCCTCAGGGCTCAGACCTTGATGATACAGACCTGTCCCAAAGGCAGGGGAAAGTGAACACCTCATTAGGGCTTAACAAGCCAGGAGGCAGCATTCAGAGCCCCGTAACAGCCCACCCGGTGACAGGGCTCTGCTGCTTCTGAATTTGATGTGTGTCACGCAGCTGCAGCTATATGGTAAAAGTCTGTCTCCAGGCAGCAGCCCCGTAAACAGCACATTTTTATTAAATTAGAGTCCCTCTCTGAAAAAAAACTTTACAGGAAGGAATGAGGAACGTGTAACACACAGGGTGAGGATCCCCCGGTAGAGCTGAACCGCTTGGGTGTCCCACGGTGTCCCCATCAAATGCTGGCTGCATGGCAGAGGAGGTCTTAAAAAAAAAATGTCTTGGATGGGAACGGTCGTGTCTGCACATTGCCTCCGAGCATTTGTAAGGTTTATACACCATTCATCTGACTGCCTGAGGTTCACACCTGCACACAGCCAAAACATCTGGAGAAAAAAAGCAGCAATAACATGGGACGTGGGTTTTCCAGCTTCAACCAAATATTAAATAGGAACTGTGCAAACTTTTCCATTTCATGTGTACAGTGGTTGTGTGTGGGCCCTTTCCTTCCAGACCTTGCATTCTTATCACTGCCCGTACTGATATCTGTAGCTGATATCTGCAAAGCATCTTAAAGCACCCAGATGTGGAAACTTCGGTAGTATTTGACAGCCAGTGAAGGACAACGGGCATCCCGTGGCCACAGGCTGTTTACTTACATTTGAAATGTGATTCCTGAGCCTGCAAGCCCAAAAGATGGCTGTCCCCAGCCTGCACACCCACTCTGGGTGCTGATGGAGAAGCTCTGCCCTTGTTCATGCCCCATGGCACAGGGTCTCCACCAAGCCTACAGATGGAAGCAGAGCTTTGCAAATTAAAGGACTTTAGGGAAGTGAGCCATATCCCTGTTTAAACCAGCTATATCTGGAAAGGGAAGAATTGGCAACGAGGTGGATTATGTTGGCTGGAAAGAGCAGCCTCTCCCACAGGACCGGACAGAGTCCGAGATGGTGAGGAAGGAGGGTCAGTTTGATGGTCCAGGTTGGAGCTGCCTCTCTGGAGAGGACGGGGAGGAAGCCAGGATTTCCTCAGAGCAATACCTGCCCTGGGGGGGCTGTCTCCTACCAGAGCCGTGTCTCTTCATAGCCAAAGAGAAGCCACGGCGAAGAACAGACCGGTGCTCCCTGTTCCCACAGAGAAGCTGACCCATGAGAGATGCTAGTCATCCAGCAGCTGGGAAAGCTGGCGAGCCAATTCCTACTGAATGGCACTTCTATTTCCTCCACAGCAAATAAACAACCATGCTCCAGGACTGCACTAGCTTTCAGCTCACTTGGCTGCAATTTGAAGGATTTGAACTAAATCTAGAAAGCTCGGAGTAGCTGGGGTCCCCTGGGCTCTACCCTCGTTCTCCAGTTTAAATTTGGCAACAGAGCCCAGGCAGCTCGAAAGCCCTCGATATGTTTGCAAGACATTTTGAGGATGCATAGAAATGCAATTACCTGTGGGAAAATAAAGATAAAACGTATTGCAAGCGCATCTTTAATGCAGTGTTTGGCGCATTAAGAAAGAAGGGTTAATAGGTATGGATGATGTATGGCTGATTCAGACAGCAGTTCCTTTGAAATTTGATGAAATCATAATACAAGGACGTTTTGTGCCTCTGAAATTTACTTTTCTTAGCTTGTGGTCTGCGAACAGCTGGCCTTCAAAGTAAATAAGGCATCTTTCCCGGGAAGAACCCATGAGCTGCACGTTCATGAATGAAACGCGAAGTGAATGATGGAAGTCCGTAGAGCATAACCCAAAAGCTAGGGAGAAATATCTCCTTGTGCAACACACCTGAGGAGGCTGCCAAGAGCTGCGAGCCACAGAACTAATCCACATAAAGTAGGAGAAGGGTATTGCCTGGAAGGTCTCTTTCTGGAAGGTTTTTTTCTGCGCTACAGCAAGGCTCCGGGGATGGCCAGAAATAGCTCAGGTCCACGCACACTCTTTCAAAGGGGGAAGGAGGATAGCAAATTAATCAGGACAGATCACGGTGGGCCTGGAGGGGTACCTGGACACTGTACTGACCCGTCCTTCTGGGTCTGGGGGTGTTTGAAGTCTTGTCAAGGGGATCTCTTGGCTGGATTGATCCTTTTTGTTCTGCCAAGCAAAATAATGATGCAAAGCCATTAAGCGATTGTCCTCCAGATTCCCCTTGAGCAACATAATGCCACATTCCTAGAACTGTCAGGCGAGATGAGGATCAAGCATGGCACAAAGCTTTTCTAGGAAAAATAAAGATCCAGCTGCCTGTAAAAGAGAGCAGGAGGGGAGATGAAAAGCAGGCAGCACTCAGTACTCCTCGGTGCTCCAAAACACTGCATTCCTGACATTCAATATAAAAAACCTTCTCCTCTTACCATCCTCACACAGCGTGTTTTTTTTTTTATCCACAGATTTAAAAAGGTTGGTGAAACACTAGTTTGGCACCTGCTCATGCCTTTGAGGGATCCGCTCGTGCACTGATGTCCCCATTTAACTCATAAGCAAATATACGTAGCATAGAACAGGGCTTTTCTGATTTTCTAATCAAGGAATCATTATCGTAAGGGAAGCTGGGTGCTGCCTTTGGCTTCCAAGGTTCCCTGATCTGGGCTGGGCAACACACGATGGCGGAGCAGCTTGTGCTCCCCGAAGCAGTACACTAAGCACAGTTTGGAAATGCCTGTGTTAAATAATTACATTACAGCAGTTCCAAACAGCCCAGCTGACTTTTCCATCCTCTGCACAGTTTGTTTACTACGGAGGGACTAATCCTTTTTACCTGCTCCAGGCAAAGCAGGCAAAGCAAACTCACCGATGGGGCTCAGATTTAATCCTTTATTATCTTTCCATCCGCACGTAATACGGAATTTCCATGATTCATTCACCCAGTTGAGGGACACTGCAATAGGCACACAAAAACACACATTCCCAGGAGAAAAAGCAAAACCACATCCGGCACAGGAGAGAGAAACATGTTAATATAAATAAAAAATCCCGCTAGATGTTTTAGCAGAAGAAAGACCGCTGATCATAAACACAACGGGGAAGGGCAAAGATCAAACAGCATCACTTCTTGTGAATGTTTTTCCCCTTCTCCTCGCAATCCCCTGATAATAATTCAATAAAAGGTTTTACCAAGACTACAAAGGGGATCTGAAAGCCCCGCAGCCTCCCTTTGAAAGAATATTCTGGCTACAGTCATTTTCAAAAGCTGCTTCAGAGAGCCTGCCCTTTGCTAAAAAGCCCTGTGACCTTCCAGTCATTCCAGCGTAGCTACAGAAATTCAGAGCGGTGAATAATTGTGACGTCTGCTGCTCAGTCATCGTTTGACAAGCTGACAGGGAGATCCATCATAAATACGTCCCCGCTACGGCCAACAATCCAGGGTAACCATCCAGCTCACCTTTACAGCGAGAAACAAAACAAGCCCAGGTGAGAAGGACAACTCCTGAAATTCCCCTGAAATGAAAGGGTTTTTTCCTTCTTTATTCCCTTCTAAGAAGGTGATTTCCGGGACGATACAGCTCAAACAATAATTTCTTCTAATAACCTGACAGCTACTGTCTCTAACACTTATCTACACAGTTTCTTGGAAGAATATAGCTGCTGAGAAACGCATCTGATCTCGACAACGGCAGAAGTAATCTCTGTGCAATCTCCATTGTAATCCTCGATAAATGGTTGCAGTGAGCGTGCACTGAATGCCAGCGATGCGTCGCTATTTCTAGCTTGCATCTCTCAAGCTTCAAGTCCCAAGTATTCGTCCGTACCACTTCTTTCTGATTAACTTTAAAAATCCCGTACGATTCCATTTCTGCGAGTTCTCCTAGCTGAAGTAACCCTCCGGTTTCATTTCTGCTAGGGAAATTGGAAGTGCTTCTGCAGGAGCGCAGCCAGAAAGCGGGCTAAAAGACAGCACTGTCCCCTACACATAGGCACCCGCACGAGCTCGCACATCTGTGTGCCGGCCAGGGGCTGTCCGACTGCCGGGATGTCTCCCACTGCCTCCTCGAACACAACATCTGGGGCATCCAGAAGGGAGCCCGCACGGCTGCTCTGCCTTACGTGGGCTGCACAAGTCCTGTGAGACATCCCAGGACAGCCAGAGGGTTGTGTGTGCATACCAAGGGGGGATATGTATGAGACGCATCCTTCCTGTACCTTCAGGCCCCACCGTCGTTGGGTGAGCCACGCTTCTGCATTTCAGGCTTTGATTATACGCACTTTTCCCTCGCATCATGCTACGTCTCTCAACAATCCCAGAGAAAGTTATTTTCAGGAGACACCGGGAAGGACAGCAGTACCCCAGCCACACCAGAGGGTGTGAAATTTTTGAAAAAATAAAGAAAAAAGAAAAAAAAAGGAAAAAAAAGAAAAAAATAAGAAAAAAAAGAAAGAAAGAAAGAAAAGAAAGGAAAAGAAAGAGGCAGAAAAATGGGGCTGGCAAGGAACAGAACAACTGTCCTGGGTGAGAACAAAATCTGTCCAGGACGGTATACTGCCTCCACATGGGGAAGAATAAGACTTGCCCCTCTCTGATCCCAGTCATTTTCTGCTCAGGGACTTCATAATATAGATATATTTTCTATGTATTTAGAATCCTTCTTAGGAATTTGCTTTCATGAGCCTGTTTGTGCTCATGTCTCCTTATTCACCAACCTGAGACCCTGCAGCAAAGGGCTCCACCAAGGAACCATATCTTTTATGGTGTTAGCGATATGGTGAACCGTAACTTTTATTGGTATTAAACCAAACACCTTTGGTTTGCTCAGAGCTTGCTCGCTTCATTCAATGACCTCATGTTCTTGGATAACACAGCAAATGTTGACTTGTCTCCAAGCCTTTCATGATGTTGTACTCCTCTGGAAAATCCTTCTTAAGTAATCTCTGGGAGAGTCCTAGCTCTGTGCTTTCTTATGGAAGCAGTTACAGACCTCAGCTCTACTTTGCAACCAATTCAGCCTCGCTTGCATGAAACTGTGATCGCTCAAGCTATTCTGAACACCGAGAGTCCAGGAAATGAAAATTTGGCGGGTGCAAAGGAAGAGGATTGAATGTGGAAATCTGGGAGGAGGCTCTGCTGGTGATAACAACGCGGCGCCTGCCGGAGAGCATCTCACAGCAGGTAGCAGAGGGAGGCACAAGCAATAGCAACTGCGGTGAGAACAGCGGAAAAAACGCAAACAAGTCCTACAGGTCTCATTTTTGATATTTAGCTTTGACCAGGTGGCAGCAGCACTGCCAGGTTCTCTGCTTTGGATGCTCCCCCTTTAAAGGCCGAGGGCAGATACCTGCACAAGCCAGCGAGGAGTCCGCCGAGTCCTCCTGCCCTCACCACCGTTTCCATCCTGCTCTCAGCCCTGCGTCTCCTCCTGCGCCTCATCCAGGGCAGGAACATCCCGGGAAGGGTCCTGTTGTCTGCTGAGCCTCGCTGTCTGCCCGTGCCTGTCTCGGCTCCTCACCACGCCGGGGCTGCAAGCCGTCCGGGACAGAGGCTGCCTTTGTCTGCCGCACATGTACGCTGCCAAGTGCAACGGGCCGTCCTGGTACTGCCTTCCCTAAAAATAGCTTGCCCCGCGGGTAACCTGCAGTCTTTAAAAGACGCAGGTCTGGACGGTAAGCCTTAAAAGTCGGGAGCAAAGTCGGGAGGGCAAAGTCGGGAGCAAAGGTTCTCCTGGGGTGAAGAGAAAAGCTCCAAAAAATAGGCTGAGGAGTAGAACAGAGAAGGAAATACGGCCTCCGTGCACCCACAGGCAGCAGAAGGAACTAGTGCCGAGGGGCCTGGGGAGCAAGCGTTTTGTATAACCTGCACACAGACATAATGCAACAACTGCTGAGCCGCTGGGATTTCGTTACAGACGGCCTCCAAGTTCTGTGCATGAAGATACAGACCCAAAAGTAATCTGAAAGCATAATGACGCACCTAAATCATCTGAAAAAGCACTCAAATTTAGCTCCTTCTTTACGTAAGGGTACATATTTTGGATACGAAACATACCCAGATCGCATTTTACCCTTCCACAACTTGCAACGTATCCATTTACACTTTCACATTTTATTTTAATAACAGGGGAGTCAAGCAAGCCCGACTGACAGGCTGGTTCCCAGGGAAACATGAGCGACTTATTTCTCTTAAATAGCAGGCACAAATGTTTCCTGTGTTAAAGCGGGCAGCCTGCTGTGACATTCAGATCGCTAGGATGTAATTCCCAAAAGGACAGAACGTGTTTGGCTCTGAGGTGGCCAAGGAGGACAGCACACTGCAGCAAGGTGGGCAGAGCTGGTGACCGGCACCGGCAGGAGGCTGGCACCCAAATCCAATTTTTGGAAACAGCTTTCTGGTCCCAGACCACAAAGGAAGGGCGAAACAAGACAGAACAAGGACTGGTAAAATTACCCAGCGCTGCTGGGAGAGAAACAGAAGGGAATTTGTAATAGCAAGCCGTCAAAAGTCTCAGTCAAAATGTTAGGCTGGCTGCGTGATGCTTAGGGACATACAGAGAGCCTAAAACCAGCCGCGTTATTCTGGCCCAGGGTCTGTCCAGCTTGGAAAATTGCTTTGTTGGGTCCAGGTTTGGTTGGGATGGGGCTGGGAGAAGAAATGAAAGGCAAAGCTGAGCATCCAGGCTGTTTGCTGGCGGTGCTGGGGCACGTCTGAGCTTAGGACTTGCTGAGCCCGATGGGATTTGGCTGTCAGTAAATCCCAGCAGCTCTCTCCTCCAAACCCTTTCCCCATTCTCCTCTCGAAGCTCGCAGCGCCTACAAGAGCCTTCAGCAAGAAAGCTCAGCCACCCAGTGCTCGAGGCCTCATGTCCTTTGGTTTTCTTGGAGCCCGTACCCCAGGAACATCACATGCTAGCACCTTGGCCTCGTGTTGTCTCACCGCCCCATCCCTGGCTCTCAGGATTTTCCAGAAATCCCTCAAGTGCTCCTCCAGAACCTAAAACCACATTCAGCTTTCACTTATCTCCCCTGAGCCCATGTTCAAACAGTTTACAAGCAAGCAGGTGACAGTTTGGCCTCCCGACAATAATTTCTTCCTCCCTTATACAATTTGCTTTTTGTTTAAAAAAAAAAAAGAAAAAAAATAAAGCTTTTTTTTTCTTTTTCTCAGTTTCTTTAGGAAAAAAAAAAAAGATAATGAAATACAAGTTCTGCATGCCAAAGTTTCCAGGTGCCCCATGTCCTGTTACCGGGACACTGAGCAAACAGCCGACAAACACGATCCCCTGGCTTTGTTCTGCCAGCTGGAAACCTCAGGTCATTCTGCACCCGGGCACAGCCACGGATAAATCCTCAGGAGGAGGCGATACACAGCTGAGCAAAACGCTCCGCGGGCACCACCGCCGTCTCAGAAAGGCTACCAAGAAGAGGCCTGGATATTTTCTTACAGACTTGCTGGAGTCTTAAAAAGCTCACGGAGGAACAATTTCTGTGAAAAGGTCTCTGTCTCTGTCCGTGCGAGTGACTCAGCTCCACAAACAGCAGCGCTGATTCACTGCTCCTGGGTGCCAGCGGTGGCTGGTGACCCATGTGGCGAGGAGTCTCTTCCTCGCCAGAAAGCCTTGCAAAATGACAAAATCAGTGTGATTCAGGGCCATGGGTGGCAGGTCTCCCATTTGGGTGCCCGCCCCGGATCTCCCTTCCCCAGGCAGCTCTCTCTGTCCCGTTCCATTCAGCTGCCCACGCTGGCTCTTACCGCACCTCCAGGTGGTGCCCGGCACAGTGGAAAGTCTACGCTGGGCTGGGATGCAAACACCCAACCGAGAGAGGAATTCACTCGAACTACAGAATTCAAACCATTTCCCTGAACTTTCCATGGGAAAAAAAAAAAAAGTTACCGAAAGGAAATGAAAGGGGCCTAACATCAAAGGTGAAGGATGGTCCTTCATGGGCTTGTGGAATTACTTGCTCACGGACACGCAACCCGGGTCATACGTCCCAGCCCAGCTCCCATTGGAAAGGTCTCCTATCAGGTCATTTAAAAAACTGAAATGAGAGGTGATGCAGCCTGAGAAATGATAAGGGTATATTGAAAAAGCCGTTCCTCTTTTCTGTGTTCAGGCCAAATACCCAAATCTCCAGCAGCTCCCAGTGTCCTGATGTTCCACGTGTCTGAATCCTGCCAACACTTTCCACACAAAAGGAGAAAAGCTGTCTCAAAATAACCGTGATCCTACTCAACTTTAACATAAATTTTTGGAAATAAAAGTGACTGTTTGATGTTACAAGGACATTAAGCCCAGCTGTCTTCCTAAAAGCAAAGGGTCCTTTTCACCTTTTCCTGTTGCTGCTGTACCTAAGGGCTACCTTGGGATCCCTGCTACCGAGGTGCTGAGCAAACCCCAGAACAGACCCTACACAGAAAGTTCACGTACAATTTTTCCCTGTGACCGCCCAGGTGGTGTAATTAAACTCGTCTCACAGCCTGAGGAGCAGCAGACCACCCCAAGCCCACACAAACACCACCAGGTTTTCTTATCTCCCAGCGCCTGCCTTCCCCCGCTGCCGCTCGGCGCTATCAGCGCCCGTCCAGTTTCACCAGGCAAGGCGATACGCAGAAGCAAAGCCGTATAAAAAAAGCACAAACAGTCATAACTTTCAACTTTTTTTCAGCCTCCTGCAAGGAGGAAGAGCCCCTCCGGTGCGTGGTTCACCCTGCAGACAGCATCCCTACGTGTCCGAGCTACCTCCGGCCGCTGGTGCCCAGGGGTGGGAGCAGGTCCCTTTAAATCCTTTGTTGTGCTTGCACAAGTGGAAAACAGCGCCTATAAAAAAATCCCCCTCTGTTTGCCAAGCCGTGTGTAGAGATTATGAATCATTAAATGGCAGCCACGTGTCAGCAAAAGTAGCAGGAAGTGTCTTGTGTTTGACCTTTATTTGTAATAGCAAGAGCGCTTCGCAGCGTATAGCTACGATGATCTAATTATCCTGGCTCACCAAGAAACATCAGATCAATTGCCTGCACAGGAAGTTTATTTCCATTAATATATATATATATGGCTAATAGTTACTTTTTCCATTTATATATGTATATATATAGCTAACCATTAGGAGGCTGGAGGGACTCTGAGAAAGCCCTTTTGGTCTGTTCCTTCTGTGTGTTGGGAAGTTGAAGGACTTCTGGTTTTTTTTGTTTGTTTTTGTTTTTGTTTTTTTTCCCTGGGATCCCAATGGAATGGGGCACCTGACATAGAGACCTTTTCACAAGCTTGGTGGCCAGTCTGCTGGCACACCTCCACGTGTGCCAATAATCCCTTATTTCACAGGATCGAGCTGTGAGTTTGGGACGCGACCAGGTGCCGAACTCTCTCCTCACTGTACATGGGTAATTCGAAACACATGCTTAATTTTTAGTCAATCCCACACGTCAGAGAGTGCTCCTGAATCACGACAAAGTAGCTCCAGGCTCCTAGCCAGGCTTCGTCCCATACGACCAGCAGAGCCCTGCAGCCAGTTGGTGATACGGGACAAAGTAAGGTCCCCAAGGTCCTCGCTAGCAACAAGGGGAAGGACCCAAACCGTGCCAGGTGGCCTCGGTGAGCTCTGGCAGCCACCATGGAGCAGAGCACGCTGCCTTTCTTGGTCTCTGCTGCTCCATGATCACTCTCTGCCCTCCCCGGTGGGATCCCCCCCATCAGCCACAAGCAGGGATAAGTCCACATCCCTCACCCGGTGTCCGTCCCGTGGCAAGCACTGCTGCAACCCCACTGACCAGCTGGGTAACACCGAGCTGGGCAGCCCTTTTTGTAATTAAAGCACTTCTCATCAGATAGAGGTCTCCATTCTGCTTCGGACGTGGGTCAGGGATGCGAGAGCACGCTGTTGCCTTCCCTCCGCCACTGGCTCTCCCTGTCCAGTCAAACCAACTCGACAAGAAACTGAGATCTCGGTGGTCAAGTGCCACTGGCACCTGGGCTTGGTGCTGGTCACTCCCAGAGGTGCCGTTTATCAGCTGGATCAGGCCTTAATCACGCTGTCCTTCATGGACTGCCCTTATCCCTTTCAAACTCCTTTGTGGCTCTTCCTTACACCTCTCCTTGCTCTGCTTTGGTTTCAAATTTGGGCAGTGCCGATCCCCACGTTGCCTCCTCCAGGACAAGGCTGGGCCATTGCAGAGATGTCACCGCCTTGCACACGCAGATCTTCTCTGGAAATCCTTTCTCCAGGTCGGCCCAGATGTCCGGCATCCTCGCCTGTCTCCAAACAGCCCCGGCCCCATCTGGGTCTCACCCAGCTCGTCCAAGGGACCACCTCTGACTCCATGTCAGGTCCGCACCACAGCCGCACGCCTGGAGTGGGTGCACAGCACCCTGAACCCTAGTTAGTGCAGCAGCCACCCTGTACATCGTCACCCTTCCCCACGTCCAAGAGGTTGTGAAAGCCTGGCACTGGCAGAAAGCTGAAAATTTTGGCAGCCGGGGGGGAGTATTCCCATTCAAAACCAGGAGCACGAGGAGCAGATGCGCCGCGTCTCCAAAAAAAGCGGTCTCGGAGGGCAGAACAATCTGCCTAGTGCCGCATCCAACGTGGAGCTGCAGAGCAAAACAAACGAGCCAAGGAAAGCCACGGCCCCACGGGGCTGGAGTCTGCTGCCTCCAGCAGTGAAAGGAGCAGGGGCAGAGATATTCCCCGAATGCACCCACGGCTGCCCGCACAGGGCTGAAAGCTGCACCGCTCCAGGGCTGCAGCTGAGAGCAGAGTTCAGCCCCCACACCCCAGCAGAGCGGAGCCACCTCATGTATCCCATCCCAAAATAATGGTATTCCTGCGGGAAGGGAGTCCCGGAGCTTGTCCCAGGCCTCCTAGGCAGCTGCAGAGGACACAGGAGCCTTACTTTTGGGGGTAACTGTGGCCGCTTTACAACCAGGACGGAGTCTGGATGCCAGAATTCAATTCAGAATTCACTTTTTACCGGATGCCAGAACACGTCATTTCTGTGCTGATGCCTTTTATCCACCTGAGATGTTTTTAGGACAGGGGGCATTGCCAGCTCACACCTTGTCATCAGGAGTCTCCTGATCTTCAGCATCCCTCCTGAAGCTCAGCCTTGCAGTTACACAGTTAGAGAAGAAAAACGGTTTTCATGATGCCACATACACACAAAACTCCCTTGAATTTTCCAGTCCTTCAGCTCAGTGCTTTATGCTGAGGAGGCAGATAAATGTAAAACTTCAGCCAAAGGCCATGTTTGTGGGGAAGAGGAGGGGAAGGACTGACTTACGACTTGGAGTGTGTGAGCGATTGCTCCTGGTGCCTCCCTGCCGTCCCTCCGGGAGCACAGGCAGCACGAATTTTAAACGGGAACGTTTGCTGTTTGCACAGCGGAGGCTTCTGGCTGGCTTCGTTAACATGAAACGTGAACTTCTGCTTTTGTAATGCTCCAGAACCACAGCGGGTTTGGGAGGCCGAAGCAGAACGCGGAGGCGAGCTTCCTAGGCAGTTGTCACCAGGGCTCTTCTCTGCTCTGCTGGGCAACATCCCCAGAGAAAGAGAAGGGACCCTGCTTGACTCAGCTACTAAGGACACCACACAGGGTGCAAAAAAACTCTGCAGCATCCTTCTTCCTGCCCTGGCTGGAGGCTGTGGGCCTCCTTACCCTCCTAAGACTCACCCTGCCAGGACAGAAGCAGGAGGGGAGCAAGAATGAATAGCTCAAAATGCAGCAGAGTCACTAAAACCCAATGACTTCACGTGGATTTGTGCCTCGTGCTTGGACGCTGCTACAAGCTGACTGCACATTTGAAAAATTCTTTATCTTCATGACTCTCCTACCGTGAAATCCGATGGAAGTTGGTCAAATGCCTCAAGAAGTGGAAGTAGGGAAGGACAAGATGAAACCACCCGTCTCTTCCGAACGTATGGTGAAGCCCATAGGGTGTTCACGGAAGGCGTACTTCCTTAGGAGACCGAGGTACAGCTATCCCCGTGGCAGAGAGCCTTGGGAACAAGCTCGGTAGAGACAGTGGAGACGAGAGCAGGGGCAGAAAGCCAGCGCCTGCAGCCAAGAGCGACAGGTTAGTCAGGTCTGGGGCGAGGTTACACCCAGGAGACGGGACGGACGGCGTGACGCAGCCGCCTTTCTCAACATCGCCCTGCTCCCAGGCCTGCTTCACGCCACGCAGGGCCAGGCAAGCTGCTTGGGAATTTTCCAGAGCAACATTTTTTTCCCCATCAGAACGTGCAGTCGCGTGGAACACTGAACGTTTCACAAAAAACGCGTTGCATTCAGTGAACCTCTGATGGAGCCCAGGCAGGGAGATATTTCCACTAGGCAAGGTGAATTTCCACGGGGAACCTGGCTGCTAGTTCGTGTGATGCTGTGACGAGCTCCTTACAAACCCACTCGTCCATACCTCCAGGGAGCCAGGCTTGTGGATTTGCAGTCAGGTCCCCAGGTTATCCAGCCAGAGGACTCCATGAGCTCAAAACTTCTCCAAATTATTTTCTGAGAGCTCCTGGTCATGTATTGGGATAAGCTTGGTAGTTCGTGGCTCTGGAGCAGCTCATTACAGGTGCAATCCCTGCTCACGTTATCTCTGGGATGTTGGACTCTCTTTTGGGGAACTTCACTGTCCCGTCAGCTAGGCGGCCCATGGACCCATCAAGACGAACAGCCTCGGAAGACCTAAATCCAGTCGTGTTGCCTGAGGTCATTGCTCCTTCTTTTACCCCTAGAAATCCCCGCAGCCACCATCTGAAACCAGCAGAGCTCTCATCGCCTTGGGATAGCAGCTTTAAAATTGGCAACAATCACAGCTCTTCAGTCAGCGCTGCTGGGTCCTGGGGTCCACGTACGAGTCTGGAAGCAGTTGGACTTGGCACGGCCTCAGATGAAAATGTTATGAGATTTCCATTTGGAAGGGGAAATACATATTTCTGTAGCCAGCAAGGACACAGATGAAATGTGGCATTTCCCAGGAATTTCTAGTGCTGACAACATTCGCACCGTGGCAGCCCAGAACCCTTCAAACTCCTCTGCTAGCCGTGCCTGCCCATGAGATATGGTCCCACCAAGCTGCACTGCTAATCTGTAGGAGAAATTCACTTTTTCCTGGTCTCAGGGCCAAGGATTAGCAAGTCTAGCCAACGGTTTCATGGATAGAGATGAAGCACAGGTGAGGGGACCTCGACTCACAGCCATCAGCTGGCTGAAGCCTGGAAATAATGCCTTTAAGGTGGTCGATGCACAGGTTCTTCCTCTCCTGCAGAACTCCTGCACTGTGTGTTGGCCTCGGTAGCCCTGCTGTGCAGAGCGAAAGCAATTTTCCTCTGCAGATCCTCACCTCATTTGTTGCAGGCGTTGACAGATGTGGTAATCAAGGCAGAAAAAGAAAGGTTATTCTCACAATTAGAAGTCCTTTGTGACTTTTATAGGTGATATCGTAACAGTGAAGTTCCTGAGAAGTCTGCAGGCTCGGCTCGCCAGTTTTCTTAAGTTTATCACTTCCCCACATAGGGGAACACGCTCAGCAGCACCGTCCTGCAGCGCTGTGACCACAAACTCCACCAAGAAGCTGAGCCATGCATATTGACAAAACAAACGGGGCAGTTACGGACGGACACCTAATTATGTCTGATAACCCCAGGGGCCATCCCGCAGACGGATCCAGGCTGCTATTGGTGACTCCCCAAAAACCAGCATTTCCCAAGGGAGGAAGGGACCTGGCTCCCTGCACAAAAGAATCAGCCATCTCTACCCTGATTGCGGAGGATTTCATGGGCTTGGAAGAGCATTTGGTGCCAATGGAAGGAAGTCGTCAGGTTTGCAGATTGAAATGCAGAGGATCCTTCTGGGGGTGTTGCATGTTGCCTTGCACTCAGAGCAGGCTCAGGGCTTCTTGGCAGCAAAGGAAGAAAGGAAATTTGATTCGTATAAGACAGAGAGCTGGTGTCTTCCCTCATGGAAATGAAAAGGCTTGAATGAAATGAAAAGGAGATGAAAGGCTTGGAGGTGAGAACAAGGAGTGGAGCCCAAGTCCAGGAGAGCCAGGATTGCTGCTCCTCCTGCTGCTGCAGGGGATGGAGGAGCTGAGAGTGACTGCTGTCACCTCCCTCGCACCACCCCGCTCCAGATCCCCGAGCCACGGTGCCAGGTAGGAACTCGTGCTTGAATAGGCTGGTGACCCAATTCAAGGGGCCCAGGAGGGACACGACAGCATTTCAGATTTTAGGTTAGTCAAAACGAGGGAACAATGCAAAACTGTAAAGGAGCATTAAGGGAGCGGCAAGACAAGAAGAGAATTTCTCTCTTCTCTTTGGGATGCTGTCCCAGGAGCCATAACTACTCACTCCCTCACATCCTGAATTAAGGATAACTGCAGGAGGCATCTCAGATCACATACTAAACACCCCGAGGTGTCTGCCTACACACACCATCTACATGCACATATATTTCACGTGCCTTATAATCACCAAGCATTTCAGGTTGGAAGGTACCTCTGGGGGTCTCTGGTCCAGCCCCTTGCCCACAGCAGGGTTATTAGCTCAGGGTGCTCAGGGCCTTCTCCATCTACGTTCTGAATATCTCCAAGGGTGGAGATGCCACCACTTCTCCAGCCCCCTGCTCCCTTGTTTGTCCACCCTCACGGGGCAGAACTTATTCCTCACATCTAATCTCCCATGTTGCAACTTGTGCCCACTGCATGTTGTCCTTCCACTGTCCACCTCCGAGACATATCTCGTCTATCTTCTCTACACCTTTCCATTACCTATTTGTCAACAGCAAGAAGATAACGAGCCGCCCTACCCCTCTGCAGACAACACCCTATCTGCCTCTCCTTGTACCTCCCGTACTCCTCAACCACCTCCAAGGCCTCCACCAGGCCTAGTCCAGAACGTCCATGCCTCTCCTGTACTGGAGAGGCCAAAACAGGACCCAGTAGCTGGATGTGTCTCACAAGTGCTGAGCAGAAGGAAATAATCACTTCCCTCAGCCTGCTCTCTTGCTGATGTGGCATTATTTGTGGTTTAGCACTGCAGGAGCACGCAGCTGGCCAGTCTTCTGCTTGCCGTCCACCAGGGTCCCCAGGCCTTTTTATGCAGGTTGTTTCTTCCTTTTGTTTTGTTTTGTTTTGCCCAGGAGACTCATGGCCAACTGCACTTTGATATCCACTCATACCATCCATGAGCACCTCTAAACCAAAAGCAGTGGTGGCTGGGAAGACAGTCAGGGACCCTTCCCGTTCTCCCACTGGGAAATGTCGGTGCTCCCACTGCTCCCAACACACAGAAACCCCAAACCAAAACCAAACCAGAGCAGTCAATTACCCTGTTTCACCCTCTCTTTGGGTCAGTTATCCGTATGGCCAGTCACGTTTGTTGAGCGAAGGTACTTTCTCAAGGGCTTAGACCTTTGGTTTTGCTCTGTGAAACAAGGCCGCAGACTTTTCATTACAAAAGATGAAATAAATCCTTCACAGCCTTTGAGCAAGCTTCAAATGATCTAATTAACTCGAACTATCTCCCTGGTGCCAAAGCCACCCTCTCCGGGCAGCGGTCTGCGGTCTCCAGGCTAGACGCTGGCGTCTCTTGTCTTCACCCCTCAGAAATACTCGCCTGGAACAGGCTGACCATGCCCACTCTGAACAGGGCTTCCTCTGAGTCTTCTCTGTGATGCCTTTATGCACAAAATGGATTCTTTTTTTAAGTTCAAAGACCTTGTAAGGACTGTGTCACGACTCACTAGCGTGGTGTCCCAGGGGTCCTGAGATGCACATGTGGGGCACGTAGATGTTCCACAGGGCACCTACACACTACTGCTGGTCGTAACACCACGTGGCGTGGAGATGCCTAGGCAGCCGGGGGTCTGCCCTCACCTCTCCCGAAAGACCCTTCCCTCCTGCAGTCACCTCCCTAGTCCTAAACACGACATTTACCCTGTGCTAAGAGCTGGTGAGCCCGTGTTACTCGAGGTCAGACTATTTAAACACCAGCTGCGGTGTTCGTCTTGCCTTTTTTTTTATTAGTTTTGTCAAGAAGTCAGTTTCAGCATGCACAGCACTTCCTCTTTTGAGGCATTTGAGGACTGAGACTGTGACCTTTGGCTGCTGCTTGGGCTCAGCAGCTGGAGATGGAGGCACAGGCAGCAGTCCCAGGGGTGAGGGGGCTGAAGGAGGAAAGCCCTCTTCCTCCCCCTCCATCTCGTCACGGACAAGCCCAGACCAATTTTCGGCCAGCTGTGGCTGAAACACACACTGCAAGAAGACCTTCTCCATGCAGCCCATGGCTGGAGCAGGGAAGTGGTACTCAGACTGCAGCAGCTTCGGGCAGAGAGGATGTGGCCCAGCAAAAGCTCAAGCACAGCAAAGTGTATTCCTGCAGTATGTGATGGCAAGTAATGGTCCTTTCCATCCTCTTTTTGGTTGGGGAGCTGGCCTCTGAAGGAGCCTGGGCAACGTTTAGATTCAATACCTGACTGTCATACAGACAAAAGTAAGGGAAATTAATCCCAATGGAAAGTCTTGGCGCTCAAGTACAAATTAGTGCCTACCACAATGAAGCGTATCTACCCAAATTCGTGTTCGTGGTTATCTGTTGCTGAAGCCTCCCTGCTACCTTCTGTAGTAGGAACGGTTAAGCTTTATATCAGAGCAGCACGAGCACAAAGGTTCAGGGAAAAGGCTGGAAAGGTCAGGAGGGGCAGCCCCATGTTTGGAGTGACTTTGGCTAGCTGGACCAGCAGCTGAGGAGGCTGAATGCCCCCAGAGATGGTCAGCGAGGAGCAGAAAAGGCAGCTCGACAGACCCATCCCCTCCCTGCAGCAGAGCCGGGGACAAGAGAGCAGTCACGCCGTGTGGGACTGTCCCCACACTACGTGACTGCTACGTGTAGCGAAGGTGACAACTGCTAACCGTGCCAGCCTTTGGACTGTATTTTCAGAATATGCGAGAGTCCTTCCCACCCTACAAAGACCACTGCTGTCAATCCATCTACTTATCTTAATAACTGATAAGAAAATGGGGTCCCACCAGAGGAAGTAGGATTTTTTCAGTCATTTGACCCAAAATGCCCTGCATGGGCATTGAGCATGTGGCATGGCTTAAACAGAGGGTTAGGCTTTTCAAGGGAGGGTTTAACTCGTAGTAAGAGATTGCACTGGCCCAGCTCAGGCTGGCAGGACACCTTATCCATGCTAAAGAGAAACCAAGCTATGAGCAGTGTTGGATCCTGGACTCCAAGTGGTCAGCTCATGGTGTCCCTCTCCTGCCAAAGCAGACAAACCTCCAACCTAAGAGTTTTTTATGCTACTTAGTGAAACTGGTACTTGGGCACTTAAAAACTCACAGCTTTGTACCCGGGGTCAGCCCTCCTCCTTAGCTCCTGGGAGCTCAGCTTTATCATACATTACCTGCAACCCTGTGTGCTGCAGTCTGCAGCTATTCCAAATTTCCAGCTGGTTTTAGATAGCTTAATATGTGGCCTATAACCTTCACACCTCTGAATCCCAGTGATGTCGTTTAGCTTGTAACAGGCTAATTGATGCCTCGTTTGCAGTGAGCATCTCCCACACAACCCTGCATGAAAGGTTAATGAGTTGGGAACTTGCAGGTGTTTCTGACCTGAGCAGTGAAAGAGTTTTGGGTAGAAATGTTCACTTTTAGCTGCTGGGAAGGTAAAAGTGAAGGTAAGAGCTGAATCTAAGTGTTTCGATGTCAACCCAAGGGGCAGGAGTCCCCATTGATCTGAAGCTGGGGGGTCCCAGTGGGATGCTTGGGACTGGCCTCTGGGGACAACCTCCAACGCTGTCCAGCTACAGCTTCAGTGATGATGCTCACAGTCAACACCGAGGCTCGGTGAGATGACATTGCCTGGGGTGTGGACACCAAGGACTGAGAAAACTTCTCCTTCCCCTCCAAATCTCAGTCCGTCTTTTGCACCCTCACCTGCAGCCCTCAGACCCTCCAACTGCAAATCAGCAAGAGCTGTCGCGAGGACAACCGGCCAGCCTCATGCCTTACCTCGATGGAGAAGTCACCTCTCACTTTCGGCTCTGGGCAGGCCACTTGTCAGCCAGCTGCAGGTTTCTGCTCGTCCTGGGCTCCTTCTGGCAGGAAACGTCCACCGTAGCCTGCAGAGGGAAGCCAGACGGGGAAGCCGATGTTAATTTGCTGCTGAAGCAAAGCAGAGAGTTGTGGCCGTCAAAACAGTGAGTGCCGGCATCGTGACTTCTCCTTTCCCTTGTGATCTGTGGGAACAGGAGAAGAGCCAGACTCCACACGGGGAGGCTCAGCAGCCTGGAGGTTCCCAGGCAGGAGGACCTTTCCTTGCCCCAATAGGTCACCCACTGGTAGCCAAGGGGAACGTGCTCATCTAAAGGTCCCCAAGCTGAACTGGGTTAACGTGGATCACACATGGCACATTTAACAGCCCAGCTTGCTTTGGTCATGTCTTTAAATGAGGGTGGTGATTTCCATCCCCACAGATTCCCATATAGCTTTCGGCCCCTGGAGGAGTCACCCTGTAAAGAGGCAAGAGTCTGGTGGGCTGATAATACCACGGAGCTGGGTGTTCATCGTGATGGAGTTGTCTGCAAGTTCACTGAAGCTTTGCTTCAGATGCAGAAGAAATAATTTCAGGGAAGAGGATTGCATCTAATCGGCTCTGGAGGATAGGCACTTTCTTAGACTCGGCTGTAAGAGCTGCATTTGGAGATCAGGTAAAGACATCCCCTAAAAAACATCCCTGGGGAACCTGGACGCTGACGAGGACTGCTCCTTTCCATTTCAAGCACAAGTGGCTTCACACCATCTTTGACACTGTTTGACGCTGTCTGACACTTTACATTGACACTGCATGGTCTGCCTGATGATCCTGGTCCCCATGAGGCTGGGAAAAGGGGCAGTGACCGCTTTTCTTACACATCTTGGCTGTGAAACAAGTGAAATGTAAAACATTTCTTTGTTCAAAGCTGCAAAGAAATAACAAAGTTTGGTCTAAGCCTCGCTGAGATTTTTTCTTGTGGATCAGGACCAGGAAAAGAGTACGTTCGTCACAACCAGCAGGTGTCTGAACTCTAACATAAGTACAGTTAGACCTGTCTACACCATGCCCGTTCCCACTGAACCCAGAGAGATTTGGTGGCTTGGAGAGCCCAACGAGCCATGAAAGGGAGGAAGATAAAGCACGCAGGGGTGGCACCAACAGTTTCTAAGCCATTTGGTGTATGTTCTCTATAGAAGTGACTTATTCCCTACCTGCACAAGGCCTCTGGTTGTTAATTAATTTTGATATTATATCCACCAACAGAGAGGAGAAACTCCCACGGTATACCACCACAGCATCCTCACAAGTCCTGGGACCTAAAAACTGTCGGTGGCCCTAACCTAACCCTCCCAGCATTTAGGCAGGAAAACGTGAGACTGTAAGAAAGGCCACCAACCTCCTTTCAACCTCGTGCCTCAGTTTTGGCCATGGCCAGGAGCGGGTGTCTAGAGGAGAGTATCAGAATACAGCCAACACTTCGCAATACTGCCCCAAAATACCCACTCAGCCTCCAACAATTTGTGGCTTCCAGACTTCCTGTGCCATGGAGAGTGTTTTCATACTTAATTACCCATAGTGAATTTTTCTTCCATGAATTTATCTAATTGCCTTACAAACCGCCGCAGATTTTCAACATCTGCAACATCCTGTTGCGAGGAGTTCCACAGCTTAATTATACCTTGGGAGAAACACCTCCTCTTGTTTGTTTTGAGTTTTGCTGGTTTCAGCTGCTGCCCTGTAATTCTTGTGCAGGCAGAGGTACATACTCTCCCTGCCCACCCTTCCCATACCACTGAGTGATTTATTCTCCTCTGCCATGGCCCTTCTCAGATGTCTCCCTTCCATCCTGATGAGTCCTCGTCTACTAAGTGACGGGTGGCCACTAAAGAGTTTTTTGAGCCTCCCGGTGTCCTCACCTGAGCCTTTTCCAACTTCACTTTCCTTCTGAGGCAAGCAAGCCACATTTCGGATGCTCCCTAAAAGAGACCAGGAGCAGCTGAGACCCCTTCCCACGAGGACATGCCTCCTCCATGAGTTCTTCCATGAATTCCTCCAGGGTGACGAAGGTCCAGGGTGCTGATAAAGGCATGCAGGGACCATCACCCGTGAACCTCTCCGCTCTCCCTCTCCACCTGTGCTACCCCAGGTGCTGGGCGAACCATTTCCAGCTCCCGAGCTGCTGAGGAAGCGATGGGGCAGGGCACAGCAAATCTCACACGAGCATATCACAGGCAAACATCCGTGCCTGCTGGTGTCTGCAAAGTCAGCAGAGAGAGGACCCTGCCCGGGATCGCCTTACAAACCCTGGCACACGAGGAAGCTCTGACAGCCCAGGCAGGAGGCGCTGGAAGCACTGCCGAGCAAATCAGGCTCCTTTTGATCCCAGCCCACGGCCCGGGGAGGTGGGAAGTGTAAGAGGATTTGTTGAGTATTTTCTGCCTCTGATCACAGAAATCACAGCCTCCCCGAGCTGGTGTGAGAGTTTCTTGCCTGTCCCTGCTTCTTTGTTGTGGTCAGAGCCCCCAGAGGGCTGGTCAGAGCACTGGACTGCGATGTGCTGGGGGCGTGCGAACACGGACAGCCCTTCTGATGAACACAGCTGAGCCTTGAAGAGGCTCAGGCTGAAGAACAAAACCTCCAGCAGATCCTGGCTGTGGGCAGCTGGTGCTGGCTGCCAGACCAGCCTTCCTGCCCTGCAAACATCCCTCTGTCTGTCTGCACCTCCATCCTGCACCTCCGTGTCCACTGCAGGCAGCTCTGCCTGCCTCCAGCGCCCCAGGGAACCAGGCACGTTTCTGCCAGTATCACAACTCCAGCAAAAGAGATGCTGAAATTAGAATCCATAACCCAGGCTCACTCAAACCCCGACCCAGGGCATGGCAAACCTCTGCCCTAAAGCCTAGCGCTCAGGTGTGCATGCTCAGAGACCATCAGCAGACACCGATGTGAACAAAACAGAAAGAAGAGAGGCGGTGTTGGCCTTCCCAACCACTTCATTTTGCAGCTATCACAGCACCGCGGTGTTTTAAGGAGTTACCTGAAGGAGAACAAGGATGTTTAAAGGAAATTCTGACCTCCTCTCTTTGAAGGGATGGTGTGGGATGGAGGCACACGTCTGGAAGCAGAGCATGAAGGCTGCAGGCACCGTGGGCTGAGGAGAAGCAGGGGACAGCTGCCCAGTACGGAGGCAGATCTCCATCAAAGTGATGAAGATGCCAAGGGCCATGGCTGAGCCCCACAACCATGGGGAGCAGAGGGAAGGGCACAGCACAGGGAGCATCAGCAATATTTTCAGGCGCAGCACCAACACCCAGGTCTGGCAGAAGAAGAAGCGCGTAAGCAAGGAGGGACAAGGTCGGGCAGAAGCAAGGAGGGACAAATTCACCATGTCGGCAGACACGGCACTGTCCTCAGGCTCGGAGAAACGGCACGAGGACAGCACAGGAGGAAGCGATTAGCCGTGCTGGGCACAACCCAAAATCCATGAGGACTTGTCAGACCCCGGCCAAGGTTTTAGCGAAGGCACGATCCGGGGCTTGGCACAGCGTGCACGCACAGAAGTGGCAATCGGACCGAGCCGGAGAGGAAACCGGAGCTGAAGGAGAGTTGTTTCAGATGGGAAAGATTAAAATTGTGTTCGGGCTGCGAGGAGGAGGAGAACCAGAAGCCGGTGGGAGGTTAAAACAAAGGGAGAGTCAAAGCAGGAGGGGGCACGGGGTGACGGAGCGGGGACAGGTCTGGCCGCGGCACTGCCGGGGCAGGAAGGGGGCTGCTGGAGGGGAAGGAAGAAATGTGCTGTGTGCCAAAGTCTCCTTGGAAGAGAACAGCGAGCTCCCGTGCAGAGCCAAAACGGGGGGAGGACGAACGAGGAAACCGGCTTTATCATCAGATATCCGCAGCAGGAGAGCTGGGGGGGCAAGGGGGTGCTGGGGGGACCTGCGGCCAGCCGCAGGGGGAGGCACCAAGGGCAGAGCTGATTTGGGGCCCCCAGGGACAGCCCGTACAGTGCCTTAGCCTGGGGCTGCTGGTGGTTGCATTTCTACGTCCCCCCTGAGAGAATCAGGAGATTGGCGTAGGGCACACAGCTGGGACGTTACTCTTGGCCCTGCCTAGACAGCTACCTGACCTCCTGGACTCCCACGTTTTTTTTCCTTTTTACCCCGAGGAGGTCCCCAAGGAGGAGAGCTGCCCCAGGAGGGCACCGTCCCCAAAGCCAGCTAGGGCATGGCCACCCTCTAGTGGCCACCACCCAGCTCACAGAGACTCCCCTTGTCGGTGCAGACGTGGGTAAGAGGTTAACCCAGGCACAAAGGAACCGCGGGGGAAAATCTGCGTTTGCAGCAACAGACTGCGTTGGCTCAGAGTGCAAGAGCTGACCTACTGTGCATTAAAAATGTGCCCCCCCCCTCCCCCCCAAGACAACTCCTGGCTTTCTAGACCACCCTCGTTTCCTCCCACGGCCACCTCTTGGAAGCCAACACGTGCTCACCCGGCTGTTCCTTAGGGGAATATCACTCCGTGCCTTTGCCTGCCTCACTGCCTTTCTCTGGACCTTTCTCTGCTCCAGAACCTCTGGGCTGTCTCCATGGCAGGGCTGGGCCAGCACACGGAGCATTGTGATATTCGCTTCTGTTCTTTATTCCAGCGTGAGAGTTCCTGGCGCCTTGATGGCTCTGGGGACAGCCCCCATGGCTGAGCTGGTGCCCGCTTTGCTCCTCTCGGCTAAAACCACCGCAGCCGTTGGGTTTGGCTTGGCCTCGTCTGGCCCCGGCCGCATGCATGTGTGTGATGAGACAGCCCAGGAGTGAAGGCGCCTGAGCAGGAAGGGCATGGAGAAAGGGGGTCAGCAGCAGGGTGGGGATGGAGAGGCTCAAACCACGCTGCCTCCTGCCTAACATCTGCGTGGGAAGGAGTCGATGAGCACGGTGACATCTCTGCTGCAATGACACAGGCCGGTGGCGAGGTCTCAAGGACATCAGCCAGGAGCTTGAAGAGATAACAGCAGGGCAGGGCAGGAAACAGCTCGGGCTCATGGAGGAGCCCAGGGACACGTGTGTGACCCCTTGTGTTCATCCTGCATCTGCTGTGAGCTTACGGCAACAAGGAGAGGCAGCTTTCTTATCCGAGGGGAGTGGAAAAAGCAGGAGAGGCCAATTCCTGTGTTATCCTTCCCTGGGAAAACCCCTCTGTATATCAGCTAGCTCCGCGCTGACGTTGGTGCCTCTGGCTTTTAGCACCAGAGACGATAACAGTGGAGCTCCAGCCAGCCAGGAGGGCAGCTCCCAGGGCAGGGCATCCCTGGGGACCTCAGCACGGCCAGCCCAGGGCTCCCCCTGCTCCCCAGTGGGCATGGGGATTGTCCCCAGTGTGACTGGGGCTGGTGCTGTCCTCCACCTCCTCACCAGGGGCTGATTTTCCCTGCTCACATCCCTGCTCACAAGCCTTTTGTCTTCTCCCTCATCAACCCGCAGGGCTGATGGAGCCGATTTGGGATCACGTGTTGCTTAGCAACATGCATTATCCCTGATAACAGCCAGGTTTACCCCGGCTGCTGAAGGGAACCCAAATGAAACGAGCCTCCCCCACCGCCAGCACGGAGAGCGCATCAATCACTGCCCTGCCTGCACACAGCCTACAAGAGGGGCACGTGGCGACGCTGGTCCTTCCACTCCATCACTTCCAAAGATTTTGTGTTGGGAGCGTGTCCTTATCACGGCAGGTGCCAAATCTCTACTCTGGTAGAAGTACTGGAGAGGTGGCTACCACCAAGCTCACCTGGAGAGGGGGTGAGTAAAGGTCTTGGGGCACAGTGCAGCTTCTGGGCTGCTTCCTTCTCACACGCTGCTCTGGGATGCTCACAGCCACCGCCTCCAGCACTGCATCACACAGGAAGCCATCACACGCCTAGGATGCTGCCTGACATCCTGCACTTGTTGCACTACAGGGAGCCAAAATTGCATTCGTGCATTGGCAGCTCCCGGGACGGCACAGATAGCCAAAGGGATCCAGCCTGGAAACGAGCTGGGAGATCATCTGTAGGGCAATGACAGCACAGATGTGCTCCCTGCACCAGGATGCTCCCTGCATCCTCTCTTTAAGGGCTTGGAGGGGTCAGTGTCTTTCTGAGTGAGCAGGAATGGGGCTCAGTTCACAGATCAAAACCCCACTAGCACCAGGTGTCTACCTGGAATGGGTCCTGTTTTCCACTGGGGACCTCCTTGGGCATCCTACCCACCTCTACAGAAAGCCATGGGTCTCCTGTGTGTCCTGTGTCAGCCTGGCAGGAGTCCTGGACACGGTGCCACAGCTCCCAAAAGGCCTGAAACATCTATATTGAGGCAACCAGATTTAGCCAAAGTTACCCAAAGGCCTGTTACAGTTCACGGAGATTTAACCAAGGGACCCTGAAGAGGTATTGACCCCTGCAGAAAGTGCCTGCCCGCGGTGAGATGAATTACCCTCCGGATGTTATTGCCTGTGCGGGCACTAGTCTTGATGTGGTTGTCAGATCATAGATGTCTTGGGTTATGTGATATATATATACATATATATATATATGTGCCTAGGACATCCTCGTGGGGATGTGGCACAGCCTCTGCGAGGACGGGGATGTGACCGCCGAAGCAGCGGATGGAGAGAGGGATGTGCCAGGCAGGAGACCCTGGGTATATATAAAACGGCACTGGAAACCTGCATTTAGGGAACTGAATCATTGCCTGAGTGTCTCTGCAAGCCCAGAAGTGTGTCCCTCCCATCAGAGAGCCCAAAAAGCTTGGGCTGTGCTTGCCCTGGACATTGGCACCCAAGATGCCAACTCAGCAGGTTTCTGAAAATGCCCGCCCCCTTCCCACAATAACGAGCTTCACCCACGGAGGAGAGGAACGATAACGGCTCTGTTCTGTGGCAGCCGCAACAAACAAAAGCGGTGTCAGAGCCCCTTCCAGCAAGGAGGCACGGGGTAACAGATTGCCCAAGAAAATGCAAGGAATTTCCTGGCATCGCCAGCCCTCCTGGTACGCTCCCAGCGCGCCAGTGAGAAATCTGAATCCCCGTGTTGTTGGCTAAGAGGGGACCTAAAATCCCATGTAAGCAGCGCCAGCACCAATTAGCCAAAATAACAAGCAGTGCTGTAAGTGGTGAAGCCTGGAAAAGGCAGCAGATCAAACGGAAACACGTTCAGAGGGCAGGAGTGGTTTTCCGAGGGACTTTCCTCGTGATGAGCCAGGGCGATGGAGAGGGGAAGGTACTGAAGTGGTGGCTGCGGGCTCCGAGCGGCTTTGTAGTGGAGAACAGAGGGGAAAAGCCACAGAGCTGGGAGAAACGGAGCTGTGGGTGATGGTAATAGCATCTCGCTGTGCAAGCATGCCTCTGAGTACATCGTCACAGGCTTTGGGGAAGGTGAAGTGAGTGTTGTAACCTCTGCTCCAACACATAAGAAGCACGAGGAGGACTGTGGATCACAACCTGGTGCTTTCTCCTTGACCCACCCATGAGGACGAGCTGCTTCTCATGGTGTCCTTTCGGCTAAAAATCAAAGGGTTTGTGGAGGTGCATCCAGGATTTCCTGAAGGTTGCCGCAAAATGTGGAGGAGGGCCCAAAGCCTCTCTTCCTGGGCAGAAAAGAGAAGGCAGGTGACACGTACAATCCCTTCCCTTTGCCTGCTGGGCCCTGTTTCTAATCTGACCCAAGGCTGTAAGGCAGACTACGAGCCTTGCCAGGCCTTGGAGCGCTGAACCAAGGAGCCACCACAGCCCAGAATGTGGCGATGTCCCCGGGTGACACCCCACTGAGAGGCCCCTGGCCCAAGGCAGCCGTGCCCTTGGAGGACAAGTCGGCACCCACAGCTGGGGGGAGCTCCCACACCAGCTTCTGCCCCGGACCCATGGTGGTCAACGTGGGATGGTTCAGATATAAATTTTCTGTGCTGACCCTGCTCTGGCTGGGGCCAAACGAGGATGCAGCCACTCGGGGCTAACGATCAGCTTGGCTTCCCCTTTTAAAAGGGAGCCCAAACCCTAATAGGAACTACAGGAGGAAGCTCAGCAGACCCCAGGCTGTCCTCCCACCCACATTTACCCAGGAAAATAGGGATGAGCGTGATGGGACGTGCCCTGGAAAACGCTGTGCTCGGCCTCTGTGGTTTCCTCCCACCTACAAGCGGTGGCCTCACTGCTCTTGGCACGGCTCGACCAGCCCTCGGATGAGAAGGGGCCTGTGTTTGGGCTGAAAGGCAGAAAGCCTGTGTGGGTTTCCCTTTCAGAGGCAGCTGAGAAAAGGGTTTGTTGCGACTCCCCGTCAGGCCAGAAGTGGGGAGGCCTGGATTCTGATCTCTGTGCTCGTTTGTGCCGGTTTCATCGCCCTGTTTACTCTTTAGCTGCTACGAGGGCTGAAGCAGCCCGGAGCTCTGCAGAGAGGCCCCGGCCAGGAGAGGCTGGGGGCTGTGATACATCTGTGAGGCCCAGTGAGCCCAAATTTCCACTCATCCCCTCCGAGACCCAACGCTGTCCCAGGCAGGACACCAACGCTATGGGAAGGGCCCCGGGACAAGGCCTCTGCCCTGGCCCAGTCCCTGATCTTGGCGGGATGTGAAGGGTCCCCTTGTACCCAAGGGTTTTTTCCAGCCCAAACGCAGCGAGAGGAAGAGGCAGGAGCACGGACAGGGCTGCAGCCGCTGGAGATCTCCCCGTTGTCCAAGACCTCTGCCCTCGGACAGCCACATCATCCCACAGCTCCCGTGTCCTCTTCAATTCCCCCAAGCATCCCGGCCGGCCTGGTGGTAAAGATACGTTCCTCCCAGCTCGGCCTGGCCTTCGTCTGCCTCCTCATCAGCTCCTCCTCAGGCCTGGCTGCAGTTTCCCACAGACCAGAGCTCTCCAGGCTCCGTAGCCGTAACTCGCTCTGCCTTGGAAGGAAACACGACATAGGGGAAGCACTCTTGTGCCATCAACATTTGCCTGGTAGGGAGGGCAGTACCATGGGAAGCCACAGCCACAGGTGCTGTGCCACCACTGTGTGACAGAAGATAGGCACAAAAGAGGGGCTGTCCTCAGCCCTGCGTTGTCTTCTACATCCCTAAAGTATTGGCCATGAGCTGACCCCACAAGGTGGCCATCCTGGCATGGAAACACCCACAGACAGTGAGCAATTTGGGACTGAGCCACCTCCGAGCTCATTCCCGGTACTTTGCATTCCCCCAACCCAGCCAGACACCGCTGGGGAGATCACCTTTATTTCTGCTGTTGAAGTATATCAGGTTTTTTGACATATATATAGTGACTTATTCTGGCTTCAAAGCCTGTTCTGGGAGCTCCAGAAAGGCTCCGAGTGACGCTGATGTGATGGCCTTGTCTTGAGGTAATGCAGCACAAAGGAAGGAGGAGAGCAAAAAGGAGGAGGATAAGGATAAATATTATTTAATGAATATTAATAGTAGGCAGAACCTCAGACCTCGGTTAGTCTGTGAATTCAAATACAAAGCTCTCAGAAAGGCTTGAAGGGATTTTTTTTGCCTCTTAATCTCACAGGTGCCAATTAATTAGAGGAGCCAGCCTGAGATGCAAGACGCCAGATACGAAGCAGGATAACCCAAACCGGTGTGTATGAAAGAACCCTTATTTATGAATCATTCCGAATGAACACAGAGGTCCCAATTAAGGCCAGACCTTGCAGGGGGAAGCGCGGATCTAAGATTTGGCTTCTCTGGAGCTACGAGCACGTGAATTGCAGCAGCTTGGCACCCTCACTGCTGCACGTGTGCTGCATCAACGTGCTTCGTGCAGCTGGGCGTTAGGGACACACAGCCATCAGTCTATCAGACATCCCTGGGGACACATTATTCTTCCTGCCCCTGGATATCCGACCTCAGCACGGCTCGGCTCCAGCCCGGGGAACGTCCTGGCCCTCACTCCGCAGTCACCGGGGTTGACAGCAGGACAGAGCCTCCCGCTCCGTGCCGGGGACGGAGGTGACCCCATTGTGCTCCTCGCCCTCAAGTCCCCTTGGAGAGGACTTGGCACCGTGCTGCACGGGCTCCTTGCTCCCTGCAGTGCCTCACGTCAGCTGTGCAACCCAGAAAGGCGTGCAGGGAGACGTTCCCAGAGGCATGGAGGCCTCTGACCGGGCTCAGGCTCTCCCGACTCTCTCTGGAGCTCACGTACACCCCGATGAAGCACAAATGCATCAGAAAATGTGGGTGAAAGGAGAGGGACCCCAGGTGCACCTCTCCTCAGGATGCTGGTGCCCAACCTTTCCAGGAGACCGGGGACTTGGCACCGCCGGGGAAGGCTTAGAGACGTGCTGGATGAAGCCCAGAGCACAGAGGCTTTCACAGCACCTCGGAGAGATCTCAGTCCCATCTGCCCTAGAGCCATAATTTGCAAGGATAACCAGCGTCAAATCCCATTTGAACGCTGAGTGCTGCGAGAAGAGATGTCATTATAGCAAGAGGAGGATGCTCCTGCCTCCCTCTCCCCTCCTCGCAGCCCCCGCCATGCAAAATCCCCCAATTCCCAGCAGCTTTCTGCCTTAGGAGAGATGGAGGAGGGGGAAGGGAACAAAATGTCAACCCGAGCCTCGTGCATTTTCACCCATCGGAAAGCAATTTCCCATGATTACACAGCTTTCTATTCTGGTCTGCAATTGCAAGTTTATTAGTTAAGAGCACACCAGTAACTTTGAATTGTGACTGCATTAGGAGAAGCACTCAAGTCTCATCATCATCTGAAGGAGACACTTAAGGCAGCATCCCCAGCAGTTATATCCTGTGATGGATCTCTGCCTGTGGCACGGCCTAATGAGCTCACGGGGGGAACGGGGAGAGGAGAGGGGAAGAGAAGGATGCAGCTTCCAGGACCAAAAGCCGCCCCAGGGCAGTAAATCACACCTGTCCTTTAGGGAGCAGGTTCGCAAGGTATCGATCTGCTTTCCCTGTCAAAACCCCAAAAAGGGAATCGAGTTCAAGCAAATGAAAAGCCCTCTCTGAAAGTGCAGGAATTGCAAAGGGAGATGTGCAGGAAGCACAGCATGGGCTTTCATAAGCTGCCTCGCCAAAGCAAAATCCATCCTGGGTGCCTCTGCCAAACGACAGGTCTCCTCCCTGGACAAGCAGTTATCCTCTTTTCACAGCTATGGGCAGTGATAACACAAAGGGAAAGCAAGGCCAGATGTAGACCCACATCCTTAAGTACCTGAAGTCCCTTGTCTGCATGGCCATTCATCCAAAGGACATAAACCTCAAGAGACTATCACTGACTGATGTATTAAAATTCACTAAGATCACCCAAATTTATAGCAGAATCAGGGGACTGCATTCTTTTTTTTTTTTTCCTTTCCCTGAGCCACAGACATCTTTCTAAGCTGTGGAACAATCCTTCCACCTTGTAATTCAAAATAAGCAATTAAACCCCCAGAATAAAATTAAATTTAAAAAAACAAAGCAAATTTCAATGCTGTGAAATTAAGACTACTGCCAACATCAGCTTTCTGAGAAGGAGAGCAATAATCCTGAAAAGATTTTGCTTGCAAAGGAGAGAAGCACCTTCGGGTGTAATGCTTTTTCAGATGAAGAAACCCCAGCCCAATCTAGAGGAGCTGAGGCAGCCCTCTCCCTGAGCAGCCAAAATGCCCCTTTCTAGGAAATCCAGCAGATTTGGGCATGATTTCCTGGAGGATTCAGCCTCCCAGGAGAGCTGAAACTTCACCCAGACCTGCAGAGCCGTACCAGACAGAAATAAGAACACCTCCTGCATCAGACATTTCCCCTCCGCGTCCCTTTGTGAGGCTCAGCAGCTCCAGGCAAGGGCACCACGCAGGACCCGACCCGGCGCACGGCAGCAGGGCACAAATCCTGCTCAGCCCCGAAGTGCTCTGCGAAAATAGAATATCTTTTAAGAGCTGCTTTTCAAGCATCCACCGGCCGACCAGCTCCCTCTGCTGCTGCTTCTTCCGACCTGACCCAAAGCACCATTTCCAGAGATGCGAGGCCACCACGAGCAGCTGAGGAGTTCAGCCCAGCAGTTTTATGGCAGAGCGCTGCCTTCGGGACTCAGGGGTCAGCTGCCTGCCCGCGGGATGCCTGCTGATACGCTAACATGCTATAGGATATTTTAAACATCTTAAAAATCTGTACATATCCCATATATCTGTGGGAGACCCACCACTGGTTGGGGCCAGGCAGGTCCTAGGGCATCACCAACAGCCTTTGGCTGCTGGCCTGGTCTGAGCCCCACTGTCCTTGTCAATAAGCTTTCCACTGACTTGGGAGGCTCTTGCTTCACTGGCCAGATTTCTGCCCTTTGCTTTCAAAGAATAGAAATAAAGTAAAAGAATGCCAAGACCAAACAATTTTTTTTTAATACATCCCCAAGCGCGAGAAGAGCATCTGGCATCTCCTTCGCTGGTGTATCCCTGCTCTCCCTAGGCTCACATCCCTGGGCTCAAGCACGGTGAGAAGTCACCCCAGGTGACAACGTAACCTGTGCCCGTTGCAGGAGGAGCTACCACCTGCCATAGCAATGATAATCCTACAGCCACCGCTATTCCCCACAAGACCCAAGCCCCGTGGCATGTTTATCAGTGTGTGTGACGCAGCATGGAGGGGTGAAACAGCCTCCACCTACAATTCACACCTGGGGAAACTGAGGCATGCATTAGCTTGGAAAAGCCTGTGGTTGCACAAAAAATCAGTATACAGAAGTGTGTGCCCCATCCTTGAGGATGGAGCTGCCGTGGCGGAGTGCGAGGTGTGTTCAGAAGTGAGCAAGGGGAGGCCAGGAGGTCCCAGCTGGGGCAGACAGCCAGGAGGGGAGGCAGGGGATCATGCAAGGGCTTGAACTCAGCCCTTAATTTGTCTGCAGGGACCGTCAGTGATGTTTCCAACCACCCGGCGGTCCTGCTGGTGAGGGGGAGCTGCAGGGGTGCCCACCCTCCAGCAACACGAGGGGCCACCAACTCGCTTCACCCACCTGACGTGGCCGCATTCAGCTCCTCTCCTGCCTGTGTCTGGGCTGGACCCGATAAGCTGGGGCTGTTTGAAGCGGTGACCGGCAGCACAGCTTATCTCAGAAGTTTTCTTTTGATAGGGTGTCCGCCCTGAAAGGAAAATAGCCGGCATCCTGTTTTAGAGCCGCGCCGTGCCACTGCGGCTGGGCAGAGGGCTGGGAGCGGGACAGCAAAGCCCTGGCTCCGGGCCGGTGGAGAAATGTTGTACCCAACACGACCAGGATCCATCTCCCCGAGCCTCTGCAGCCGCCACCAGGTCCTGCATGTCCCGTGTCGTGTCTACCAGCCTCGCGCAGGTGTCTCAGAGCAGTGGGATAACGCCTGTGCATAGGCCCCAACATTTTTAGGGCCCTGAGGAGGCCCAACAGAGGTCCTGAGGACATCAGCACCACCCACAGCCACCTCCAGGGCCCATTTAATTCCTAACTGGTGGCCAAAGGCTATGTTTTGGGCCACATTTGAAGCCACATCAGTTTGGGTGAGAGGGAAGCAGGAGAAGACGGGTAAGGAGACAACAGACCTGTCTGCACGCACACCGTCAGGGCCCCTGGGGACTCCAGCTCGAGGAAATTTCTGCCGGGATGTTGGTTTCATCCCCAAGCAGCTGGAAGCCAGAATTACTTGCTGAGCTGACGAAACACCAGCAGGAGATGTGCGGTTGTGCTGAACAAGGAGCGCAGCCCCAGGAGGGAAGGAGGCTGCACCCCCCTCTGCAGGGCCACCTCCTCCTGCCCGCTGTCCTTCTGGCCAGCCCAGCAAACGGGCTGGGAAGATAGATCCCAAATTCCTCTGCTGGCACCCCAGACAGGCGAACATCTGCTCTGCAGCTCCGAGAGCCCCTGCCCGTCCAGGTCTGCCAAACCTGGCCCCATCCATGAATAACCAGAAGGATTCACATGGCGAAGGCAGGTGGCTCCAGCAGCCGCGTGCTGCAGGCACCGCACACGTTTCACCCTGCGTGGAACGAGATACCATGACCGGATGGGTATTTCCATCCCTGATCCCTCCAGGGATGTTCTGCAGCCCCCACCTCCTCCTCCCTGTCCCCAGCTGGAGCACCACTCAGGGCAGCGGCAGACTTGCTTCAGAGGGTATTCAAGCTCCATTGGGGAAGATTCCTGCAGAGGACACTGAATGGGAAAGGAAGAATGCCTGCAGCACGGGCAAAACCACCAGGGACCTGCCTACAGGAAAGGTTTCTGGTCGTGGATAGGGCAAAAAGACCCAGAGGAGCAGAGTCAGGGAGGTGAAGGAAAAGCAATGCCACCTCTTTGGTATTCCACAGCTGCAGTCAGTAGGTGTAAGGAGGAGCCAATTTTAAGATGCTCCCTCCTAGCCTGAGGCCTGTCAGCTGCTGGGTGCGACTGATCTCACCTGCAGCATGCAGCTACTGGCTTCTTTATCTTTTTCTTCCTCTGGAAACCGCTATGGCAGAGATTAATGTCGTGAAGCACAAGATCCTGCTCCACGCCAGCGCTTGGAGAGCCACTGCGGGAAGAGGAAGGCCTGGGTGAGCACACCCAGCCCCTGCTTGTTCCTGGATCTCGTCCTAGCTGCACTTCACCCCATTGATGTTTCAGCAAAGCCTGCCCGAAACGGCAGCAACAAGTCGGCATGGCTTATCTGCTGGCTCTGGAGTGGAACCATCTGGTGATGTCAGCCCAACAACCCTGGCAGTAGCTCGAGAGGTGCCATAAATCACCGACAACAAGTTAATCACTTGAGCTACTAGCTAAGGAGACAAGGAATACATTGCTCTAAAACAAAGAGAGATTTGACAGTGACAAAATACGGTATTCCCCCTCGTTGCTTTCTGCTGTCGACAGGAGAGCAACCCTAAAAGGGGTTTGCTGTGAAATCGCTGCTCCCCTCCTGGCGATCTCCCCCATCGCCCGCGGGGAGACTAAAGCAGCTCTTAATGTAACTCGAAAACAAAGATCTTGTGTCACCGGGGTGTCTGGGAGGAAGACTTCGTAAAAAGAAAAAACTCACCTCCTCCTTGATAGTGTCAGCTGGCAGCCTCGTGTCAACTTTCACCCAGGGATATGGAAATGCTGTAAAACAGCAGGATGCTGAGCCTCCCGCTGCCCCGGCGCTCCTGTAGGCACGTGGAGCTCTCCCTCTTCCGAGGTAATACAATGGGAGGCTTCTTTTCCAAGTACATACTTGTATACACACCAAAAAAAAAAAAAAAAATCTATTGAATTCGCCGTGCTTTCCTCCTCCTGCCTCACTGAGCTGACAAAGGGTTTGCCACCTGGAAAGATTTTTGAGAGCATTTTTGGAAAACACCAGATTTTGTGCTGGAGAACTAAAGGATTGCTTTGCTGTCACACCGACACACGTAATGCTCTCCATCCACGTAAAATGGATGGTATTTAAAAGACGTGTGGCCATGGAGCTTAGGGACATGGTTTAGTGGTAGATCTGGCAGTGCTAGGTTGGACTTGACAATCTTAGAGGTCTGTTCCAGCCTAAGTGTTTCTATAATTCTAAAACACACAGCAGTCCTTCTGCCCCCACCCCAAAACCTCAGCTATAAACTCCTCCAAGAAACCATTGTCAGTGAGCCATCCCCTCCCACCTCCCCATATCACGCTGGATTTGAGGGACCTGCTCCATTTCTCCCCAGTCTCTTCTTTCACAAGCTAAGGAGCCCTGACCTCTTAACCACTCCTCTCAGAAGGTTTTTGATGTCTTCATGGGGATCTGAGATGGCTGTGAACCTGTAGGAGATCCATGTCCTCCTGGGCCAGCAAGCAGAGGACAGGCAGGACATCCCATATCGCATCTAATAGCACTCAGCCCTTAGGCAGCTGAAATGAGTCAAAAGAAAGCTTATCCAAGGCACCACAAGGGAGCTGCAGCCAACAGAGCCTAATTCCCCCCCCCCAAAAAAAAGCCAGGGATTCAGCAAGGCAGGGCAGGACACACATCTCATTCCTGGTGGTGGTGCTCTTACCAAGAAGGGTTTGGGTGGGATGGGTATCATCAGGTGAAACCAGAGGAAGGTGGGGGGAGGACATCGGGCACCAGATCATCTTGCAGGCGAGGTGATTTTCCTCCCCAGGCACGCACAGCACTGAATTATTGCCTTAGAGCTGCGTGAGGAAACCTAGATGAATCCCTCATCACAAGTCTCATCCTCTCCTGAAGATCATGCTTTGAAAGCAAGGTAAAATCAAGGACCCCCTGGCTTGGTGTAGGAGGGCTGCTGCACCTCTCTGCAGGCAGCAAGCTCACAAAAAGGGCAGCAGCAGACAGACAGATGGACAGGAGGACCTTGTCACTCCCACAAGCACCAGGCTGCAGAAAGCCAAAGAAAACCCATCACTGGGAGGACATTTATCCTCGTTCTGAACTGTTTGTGAGTTTTATTTCCATGTTTTTCCCTGATTAGCAGCAGATGCGCAGAACGTGCCTGAAGTCAGAGCCGGAGGGGACCGGCGTTCCCTGTTCCCAGCTCTTGGCCGGAATCACGGTCAAGGGGGTGAGTCTGAAATGAAAAGCTTTCGTCGTGTGAACTTTCCAGAGGAAGCCAGTTTTCTCCTGGAAAGAACAGAAAGCGTGTGTGGCAGGAGCGAGAGGCTCCTCGGGGGCTGCCTGTGCAGGAAGGAAGATGGTTTGATTTATTCTAGGTGTGAAGCTGGGCCAGGGACGCTTGCCAGGTGTTTGTACGGGTTGTGCTTCGTCACTGGGCTGTGTTACTGGTGGGAACTTTGCTCCGCTTCCCAAAACCAGCCTCTTTGCACCCAGAGCCAGGAGGAGGAGGAGGAGCGGGGACAGCCAGCAGCAAGTGCACAACCATGCAGCCAAAACCAAGCATCCAAAACCAAGCGCCCAGCTCATCACGATGAATTTCCCATGCAAGGAAGACCAAAAGCAGCACCTGCAGCGAGGCTGGGAGAACCCAGAGCTGCAGCAGCTCAAGGCATGGGGGTGACCAGCCTTTGTCACGGCCACAGTGCAACAACTTGCCGCATACGTGGCCACTTCCCATCGGCTTTTGTGCCTCTGGGCGGCAGGGAATCGGGCCGGGGAGCAGCCTTCCCCCTCCGCAGGAACTGCAAGGTGCTGAGATAGCCTGGCAGCAGGCTTAAAACAAACAAAGGGAAGTGCTTTTTCACACCACTCACGAATAGACGGGGGAAACTCGCTGCCAACAAGCCTGGCCACATTATGGCCAGTGGAAGCAGTGGGAAACCAGGCGTTTTGTTCTGGCACCCAGCTGGCTCAATACTTGTGCTTCCCTGAATGCAGGGGGCTTTCCTTCCCCTCCCAGGGTGCAAAGACACAGCTTTTGCTGCTTTTCACTCTTCCACTTCCCTTTCCAGCATCTTTTCACACAGGTCTCAGAGGCAGGGACCCACTAGCATCGCCCCCTCCCTCCACTCGTGTTGCTTTCTCACCTCGTCCTCTCTCTCCTGTGTGCTGTAAAAGAGAGGATGGAGGGTGTCATTCCTCACCTGCTTTCCTCCAACCCCTCTAAATCTTCTTTGCACCCCATTTCTGTTCTTCTGCCTCCCTCTCCCTTGAAGTTTTTTTCCCCTTCCCCGCACCCACATCTATTCTGTGGAAGGCAACTCACCCAAGACCCAGCTCGACCACCTTGTGCACATCCCCACCACATCACCCAGGGCTGGTTCTCCTCTGCTCCTCCTGTGGCTTTCCTGGGACCAGGAGACAGCACCATTTATGATTCAGATCCATTTGGGATGCTTGAATTGATGTTCTTTAAGGGTTTGGACAGAGCTAAGGTGCTGCAAAGGGGCATGTGCTGGTGTGGGGACTCTGAGCATGAGACCTGGGATTTGGAGGGCTGGAGGAGACCACCAAGGGCAGACCAGTTGCATCCACGTGACCTGAAATCAGGGAGAGGAGCCTCTGGAGAAAACTATCCCCAGAATCACGCTCCTGTAGAGGACATACTGATTTTTTCCAAAATTGAAGGTGTTCAAGTTCTACTTTGCCGCTTTAGGCTGCACACCACTGCAGCCTTCAGCTCTTTGGCACCACATCCTCCCTTTTAGCCTCTTACCAGACCTTGTGCTTTCCCTGCCTTTTCCTCCCGACATCACCAAGAGGCAGCCACACGCTCTACTCAAACAAAGAGTGAGTTGTACACCAGGATCTCAGCCTCAACAAACAGAATCTTGCTCGAGCCAGGGGTAACATCACCTTAAAGGACATCCCAAGAGGTCAGAAGTGCAGAGCCAGGCTTCGAGAGGCGATGCAGACAGAGCAGGAGCCTCTTGACTTTGTTCCAGACCAAGCACGCCCCTTTCCTTGGGACAGGACCAACTTGCCAGGCACACACACAACATCCTGCATTTCCCTGACACCTGCACCCAGCAGGGCCCTCGGGGCAATTTGTGGGCAGTCTTCAGCTCTGAGTGTTCCTGGTTTCACAGCCCCAAATCCGACCTTTATTGTCACGAGAAGGATGTTGTGGTGAGCACTGTCGCTTCCAGTCACTGCTGGGAAGCGGGCCTTGAACCAGCACTCACATTCCCCGGAATATTAAGCCATCTATTGCTTTTTAGGACTTTTATCAACAATCCTTCCTTGGAAGGCCAGGAAGAGACCTGCATTAACAGAAACATGAGCAACCAGACCCACCTGCTTGGATCCTAATGTCTCTTTCCAAGGCTTTTGTTCCAGGAGGACACGACCCTGAGCTTCACCCTGTTGAACAAGCAGGCTGCTTTGCCTTTCTGCAGGGCTTTTCTTACCCTTTTATCCTGAACTGGAAAACCAATCTCATTGTGCTGCATTTCCTCTCAGCACCTCCAAACACATCACAAGGAGGAAACTTCTCACCTGGTGGGGTTACATCAGGTCCAACAAAAAGGTGACCCCACCAGGCGAGAAGCTTCATCAGGTCCAGCTCCATCACCTCATTCTGCACTACCCGCCTTTCCAAAAGGATTACTGCTCGCACCTGAAGCCACGTCCTGGAGGCACTGCAGTACCTGGTGGCTTCAGGACGCTCGACCGGGACCTCCAGCCCATGCATTGGATGCTGCCTTATGTCACGGGGCTGCTGGCAGTGCAGGCAAACCGCACGGGAGAAGAGCTGCTGAAGAACCCATCCCAAAGGCCTCGTCATCGGGACAGGCAGCAACGAAGCTCCAGCTCCACGGGAAAGCACCTGGCAGCCCTCTCCTGCTCTGGAGGCCTCTCCCCGGAGAAGGGGGGAGATGAAAGCAGCCAGGTGCAAGGCAGGCAGCTGCAAAGGGCACCCGAGCCCGTCCTTGCATGTGCAGGGTGCCATGATCCTGGAGCGGAGTCAGGGCGGTGCGACCTGCTCCAAAAGCACCCAGGTAATCACATACCTGCCTGGCTCATCAGTTGGGTAATCTTGGGTGACCCTCGGATGCCTACCGTGCTCCCAGGAGTCCTCACCACCCAGTGTGGGCTCTGATCCGTAGAAGTGGGCACCTACACCAAGAAAAGGAGAGGCAGGAGGAGCTGGCTTTGGAAATCAGTCAAGGAGCGCCTCCCTTCTAATCGCAAGGCTGTGTTTTCCCAAGGAGATCTCATCATTATGAGAGATGATCTCTGTGAAGCCTCACGGGGGTCCCGCATCCCACCTCACCCCCAAACCCGAGCTCCTGACCGAGCGCCGCTTCCGACAGGATCTGCCTGAGCACGCCGCGGTACGTGGCTCGGGGTGGCGGCTGGTGTTTTGTAGGAATTAACCTCAAACACAGGCACAAAGTCTGAAAGAAAAGAAAATGAAAGATTAAATATCAAAGCTAAACCCACTAGAAATAGAACCCTGAAGGGACAAAATCCCCAGCCTCAAAGTAGCTTACGCATCTCAAGTTCCCGGTGGTTTGTTTTGTGGTGGGTTTTTTTGTGTGTCTTTTTTTTGACTAGCCTTAGCTAAATCCTGCCCAGCTTCTCTCCCAGACACAGCATTTCCAAAGCACATCGCTTCCTTCCCGCAAAAGCCTTGCCCCCACACTACTGATCCTTCACCACATCTACCGAGCGTGCTTTCCTCCAGGACCACCCTCCCCAGCAGCCCCCGACTACATCCCCATGGTGCATCTCCGCTTTCTTCCCAGCATTGGTCCCAAATGGCTGGAGCCCCTGGGATCTCCCCCATCTGAAACACTCCCTTCTTCAACTTCCCAAACCCCTTGGATTGTCACTGGCTCACCCAAGCCCCGCCAGGGATGCCATCACCAAAGGGGTTTCCAAAAGCCATCACTCTACCCAGCACAAATCTAGATAAGACTGAGACACCTCTGTGCATTTCTCCAGCTCACCGCTCTTGAGTTTCTTGTGGGTTTAGGGCCGAGCTTCCCCCCAGGTCTCCAGGAGACCTACACACAGCTCCTCCATCCTGACATAGGTAGGGGTGAGCCTTGCCCTCCTCTCAACCCCGTGCATCTGTGTTTGCCATCCTGCAACCCCTCATCAGAGGCAGGATTCCGATGGCACATTAAGACACCAAAATGTGCCCATCTCGATGCTGGGCTGTGGAGGGAGAGGTGTCTCCAATGCCACCAGATGTCCATTTTCAGGCCACCAAAGACAATCTGGGTGTCAGCTCTCCCATGGCAGCCAGCAGGTTCTCCCTCAGATTTGCCGCTCAGGCACGGATCCTGTGCCAGCGCTGGGAATGAGCCACATCACGTTTACCCAAACTGCATTACCGCTCATCCAACATCAATGCTCCCCGCGCCAGGTGTGGGAACATCTCCCATCTCACCCAGGGGACTTCCCAGGCTCACTTCACAGGGAAAGCAAACACCCCAGGTTTAAGACGGGTTCTGCAGACTGGTGGGGGTAGGCAACGAAACCCCAGCGCGAGACGGATCTCATGCCATACGCAGACCCCCCAGATCACGCCAAGGCTCAGACACTCCGAGGACAGACTCCCCCCACAGAAACCCTTCACATCCCTAATCCCTTTAGGCTTTGCTGTGCCATGGCAGACCAAAGACAGAGCAACAGGTCTCCAAGAGCTCAGGGACCACTTGAATTGGTGTTTCTGAGGATCTTCCTTCTCATGGGAAGTCTCCAGTGCCCTTTTTCAGGGCCTGAAATGAACCAGAGAAAGGAGCGAGGAGTCCAAGTCTGTCTCCTGCCTTGGATCCCTGGTTCAGGACTTACAAGGCAGATCCAGACCCAGCACTCAGCGCCAAGACTTATTGTGGGCTTTGTGATGGTTTTATAGCTCCTCTCCATCACAGATAAACTCACAGACAGGAGAGAAAAATGAAAACCACCTGTGAAAATGCCTAAAAATGCTCCATCTGCCTAAAAAAGCAGCAGTCAGGTGACAATTAAGGAACAAAATCTGGAGTAACATCCCATGGCTTTCTCCCCCACTTCCAGAGCAGGCAGGGAGCCAGCCAGAAGGGCAGCAGTTAAATGCCAGCCTGTATCCCTGAGAAAGTTGGGATGGTGACAGCTGCTCAGGCCAGGAGGATGTTGCAGATGTGCTCTGGAATTAACGCCCCACGTGCAGGTGTGGGCATCACTCGGCAGAGCCTTGCTCCATACCCAATGCAAAATCCACGTGCCCTGCCAGCACAGCTCATCCGAAGGAAATCATTTGGGGATTAAGTGGGCGTGCGTGCAGCAGGAAGGCATGAGCAAGCAAGCAGGGGATAAAGGCACTGCCAGCGAGGAGAGCCCTGCAGCCTCCTCCCACCTGGCGGGGAGATGCAAAGCTCACGCAAAAGGAATTGATAAGGAAAAAAAAAGACCAATTGCATTTTAAGAACTCTAAAAAGAAATGAAAAGAAATCCAACAAGACAGTTTGAGTTTGAAACTCGTGTCCCAACACCAAACATTGCTTGCAGCAGTGAGCCAGCTTTGTGCAAGGGGAAGCAGACAGCTCTGCAGACAGCAGGAGACACGGCGGCCCCTGACTTCCACCTCGTACCTTTCTTTTTACAGCACAGGGAATTTCCAGAGATGAAGAGATCTGTGTTTTGTTTGGTAATTATCCCCTGCTAGCTGCTTCCCTTTATCTCTGCTTTTATTTTGACATATTCACTGTGCTCTTTTGATCTCCTACTTCGCAGTGACACCCTGGGTAATGACTTCCAGCGAAGGATTAAATATTTTGACGTCTCCACAAGCAGCATCTGCTGTCACCCCTTCAGCCTCATATGATCCAGAACACTTTCCATGCTGGGACACCTGTGTCAGGTTTGTGTTTCACCTTCATTATGTTATTCATACCCAGTAACATCAGCATTAGGAGAAAATGAAGGCGCTGATGTCAAACTTTAAGGTGATGGCAGCTGCCTCGATCAGGAGAGCTCCCCATCCTCACCCTGGGTCCCGGCACACAGAAGAGCTCATGCTCATCCCCACCAGACCTTGTTTTGCTCAACGCAAGGACAAAGCAGCTCTGGGACCAAATCTGAACCCTATAATAAGAAATCGGAGTCTGCAGCTCTCCTGGGGGTCAGGGGGCAGTGCCCTGCACAAGGCAGGGAAGAGAAGGACTGCTGCTTTCCTCGTTAGAGCCACTGCGTGTCGTCAGCAAATACTGCAGCCATCTCTGCTGCCAGGCTACTAAATCACCTCAACTAGGAGGAGGAGGAGGAAGGGATCGCTCGCTCACACATTCTTTATTTCCTAGATGCCCACGCTGGCAGGGAAACCTGCGTCATGAGATCACACGGCGCTGCCAGCAACAGCAGGACTTCAAGCTCTGCCTGAAGAGGACGGCCAGCAGTCACCCAGGGCAGCAAGGAGTAAACAAAAATAAATCTAAATAACCTCTTTGGTGCACACAAAAAAATACAGAAAAGCCCACATATGATGGGGAAAAAATGAAGAAATGTGCTCTTCCAGATTGTGCCATCACACACCCAAAGAACAACACGAACGTTAGCATGGGCAACCTGGCATCCCCCAGGTTTTGGGGTCTTGGCTGAGCGATCCTTACTGCCTCGGGGCAATTTAGGAATATATAAAAAATATCCACAGTGATACTTAGCAGGGGAGAGGGGGGGAAGGTTTCTGCAGGCTTGGACTGTGGGACATGAGCTGATGCCAGCTAGTGACAGAGGTGGAGGGAAAACTCCCATGGATGAGACATTTCAAGGCTTTCAGCAAGCGGGACAACATGATCGAGTGAAGCCATCCTTACACATAGCTCCAAAAAGCATTTTGCATTGTAGACAAAAATAGAGAGACCACCACATCCATCCTAAAAGCCAGTTACCATACTGCCCTCAAGCCCCAGGGTTTGCTGTCAGCCCAGTTACAGAAGCTTAACCTCCCAGTGCTCATAACCAACAACCACAGCGTGAACAGCGTGCTGCTTTCAGGAGCTCAACCCCAAAATTCATTCCAGGGCAGGCTTCCATGGCAAGCCCTGAGCTGAAACCGGCGTCCTGGAAAACCCCAGGGCACCCGCAAGCTGTGCCAAGGCCGGCTGATGACAGGAACGTGGCCCCGGTTCAGTTTTGGGTGGCAACTTGCCAAGGCGCCGTGCTTCTGATCCCACCCCACAGGGCGAGGAGCTCGTCCTCTGGCCAGCCTCCCTCGGCTGCTCTCCCATTTCAGGACCCCGTGGGCCACACAGCTGTCGGCTGGTCATAGAGCAGGGCAGATGGACGTTACCATTTGGGATGCAGAAAATAAAAAGCCTTAATAGGGTCTTGGGAAGGCGCAAGATCCAGACATGGCCAGGTCAGAGGGGTCTCAGCCCAGGGAACAAGACACCGGGGGGGGGTCTGTCCCTTCCACTACATCCCCAACATGCCACACAGCCAGCCCAAGCCAACCTTCAGCAATCAGAGCATGGGGTCTCAGGGGAGAGAAGAAGACAACGTGCCACCAAAACAGATCCCCAGCACCGCTGGGGACATCCCCCCATGGTGACAGGGAGCAAGGCAACGGCAACATAGCAAAGGGCAGCAGTTGTGATGTGAGACTAGATGAGAAAAGATGCTAGAAGTTAACAGGTCTGGAGGCCACACACATCTCACTGGGGGACCAGCTTGGAGTTCCAGCTGGAGACAGCCTTGGCAGGCTGGAATATCTCCGTCCAGGTGCTCAGGCTTTTAGAGATGCCTTAGGTCTGCCTTCCCCCTTCACCAGTAAAGCTCTACCCTGTCCTAGCCAGCACACTGTGGAAATCTAGGGTGCTCTCAAACATCTCAAGCAGCAGCATGCCTACCTTGGGACATCCAGACTTGACCTGTTGATCCTTCCAACCATAAGCATCTCAGTCCAGGAATTGAATCCCATACTTTGTTCCTGCATGCACGCTCAGAGATGTTAGCATAAACAAGGACCAGGAGATGCCGCAGGAATCACTCTGTTGGTCACTCTGGTTTGGCATATATTCAGGAGACAAAAACCAAACCTCAAAGCAGAAAGCAAGGAGCTGATGGACTAACTAAAGACCAACACTCTTCCAAAAACACCTCAAACATAGTCTGAAGGCCCCAGGCTGAGTTTAAATAGTGCTCCTGGGTCCATGGGTGGGGTGGAGGCCCCAGGTGGAGCTGTTCAGGGCTGTTAAGGCTTATTATTGCCCTCGGAGCCCTGACACCAAGGATGTTTCAGATGACACAGATGCTTATCTGAGGACAGTTAAAGGGAGCAGGATTAAAACTATTTATGCAGCCACATGAGCTGAAAGTTTCAGCAAAAGTAATTCAGCTGTGAAGGCAATGCAAATCCCAAATGGGCCAGCAGAATCAATTCATATTACAAATGCTTGAATATCTTGTCTTCAGATGTTGAAAACACACTCCTTCCTTTCTCTTGCTGTCCTCCCTTATTCTAGGGGTGGCTTTGTTTCAGGGTTGCCCTCTTCTAGCCCCAGTGCTGGCACGGTGTCTGCTCAGTGAAGCATTTGAGACCCTCGGGCAAGCAGTGCCGTGGTGCTCCGGGAGATGCACGCAAATCGCAAGCCTGCGTCATCTTTCTATCACCCTTTGAAGTGTGGAAATCATCTGATGAGTGGGTAATGCAACTGGAAGTTAAGGAGCTTAGCAATCCTGACATTTATGTTCAAAAGGGCCTGGTTTTACTGCAGCCCAGCAGGGAAACCATTCTGCTGTGACGCCAACCGATTGCTTTGGGGACATTTTCTCTCCTGAACATGAATACCCATGAGCAAACAAAAGCATGTGTCTGAAGGGGAAAGAGTCCCACCCAAGGAAGGAAGGCAGTCTTCTTTTTATGCGTTTACACTAAAAACTGATTCTAAATTCAGCTTTAGGAAAGGTCAGTTCCCATGCCAGCATCAGCGTGTCCACACAAAGGTTCACGGGTTGTGACCTCACCACCAAGGGACTGGTCAGCCCTTCAGAGGACCTTGGCCGTACAAGACGGCAATGAAGACCTTATAATGAGCAGAAATCTCTTTACGGATTCACAAAGCGAATGCTGTGCCAGTGTGAGCTGCCCCAGAAGCCTGAGTTGTGCCTCCAAGGACACAGGCGCTGGGAAGAGACAGAACCAACCCCAGCTCCTCCTCACCTAACCCTGTTTGGACCTGTAAGCTGGCAAACAATTATCTTAGGGACTCAGAAAGCCAGTGAAAGACTGTGCAAGGAATGAAGCGGCATGTTCCCAGCTCACCTCTGGCCAGGCTGACTTCTGCCACCATCCACTGCTAAGAAGAGGTTATTTGAGGAGCAACATGACAGGTTTCTCCTAGGTTTCATGGCTAGGTTTCTCCCCTGGCACGGGTTAATGTTTTGCTCAGTCTTGCAGACTCCCATGGAGTAATTGCTAGATGTGTAGACCTGACCTGAAGCCCACTGGGGCACATGGGGTCTCTGGTTCCCATGGTCAGTGGGTGGGATATAGAGGGAAGGAGGAAGCGGCTCCCTTTGGATGCTGGAGATGGTCCTCCAGGTCTTCTCTGCCAAAATGTGGAAAAGGTGGGAGCAGGACCCACCCCACAGAGACACAGCCAGCCCGTCTGAGCCACGCCGCAGGCATTTCCCACTGTTCTGCAGACTGCGCCTGCTGCCTGGCAGCGATACACACGACCCCCCCTGCAGCCCCGGCTCCAGCTAACGGTAATGTGAGCGGGGAATCCCTCTGCTTTCAGATCTCCTGCCCACTGTTGCAAGCCCTGGGCGAAGCTGGCTCACTGCAGGCTGTGGAGCGCCTGCCAGCAGCCCAAGCAAACAGAAACAGCATCAGCCAGGGTTGCCCTTGGCAAACCCAGGCCCTGCAGTTCAGGCTGTTTCTGTAAGCCCTGGCTCACGCGGGACCTGTGAAGAAGGAGCAGCAGAAGGACCTGCGGTGCTTCTGCTAGAAGGGCTTTATTTGTGGAGGGTGCTTGGGACCGACCTGGCTGGTAGCCCGCCAGGACTCTAGATCACTCCCTTGCCACAGGTAGAAATCAGAAAGGTAGCAAGAAGGTGGTCACTTTGGAGGGTGGGAGAGAGAGGAAGCCTTACACAGAGAAGACAACCAAGAAGACGGCAAAACTTCCCTTCTTGTGAAGCCTCACCACCCCGCCTCTCTGAGAACATCTACAACCTGGACCTGGACATTGAGGGAAGGAAGGCTGCCCACCTCAAATTATCATGGTGCCCGGGCCCAGCCCTGCCCACGTGCTGGGGGGAAAACAAATTCAGCTCTCAGGTGCTAGAGGATCTAGCTAAGCAAGAACTTTATGTGAAAGAAGACAAGCAAAGAACAAGTAAATCAGGTGGTGCTGAGTACTTTGCAGCATGAGCTGATCCTAGCCCCTCTGATGACTGCATCTTGGCCAGTGGCTCTGTCCCACCAACTTTTTAGTGAAGGCTTCTACAGCACACGGTCACTGCAAGCTGTCTGCTGACAGGAGGCTCCGTAGACTCCCCTGCTCATCTTGCCTGAGATACAAACCCACGGTGAGAGCCATCATCGCAGATCAGGGTCACCACCCCACCGACACCCAGTTACTTGGCCCAGACTTTTGCGTTTATCACAGCCACAAGCTTCCTTCCACTTTCCTCCCCTCTTTTCACAGACATCGTTCTGAATTCAGGCTGTTCACCTCATCTCCAGCTGCAGCCACTGGCGGTGTGGACCTTAGCACATCTCACCTGCATATGTGGATGCTTCAGGATGCTCAGCCAGCAAACATGGAATGACTTTGGCCATCAGGAGACGACTACCTATGCAATCCGGACTGCAGCCAGTAACACCCTTCTTGTTTTCAGAAGGCAATGCTGATGACCATGAGTAGCCAGACTCTACCTGGAGCAGCTCAGGGCATGGCTGAAGCTGGTGTTTCACTGTGAGGGATGGGAAAATCCACTGGGACAGTAACTTCTGCAGGCAATACAGGACCAGGAAGATCATGTTTGCCCACAGCTTCATGGAGCTGTTTTTTTTGGTGCAATCTTTCAAAGCCTCTCTGCATCCCCTCCTTCGGAGCCCTCCTGGTCAACCCAGCCTAAATCTCCACGGATTTGGCTGCTGCCTCACAGATACTGAGCTGTGGGTGGCTGTGGGGTCCTGGATGCTTTTTTAGTGCCAGTGGCTCCAGCTGGTCTGCCTCTGCTCCAGAGAGCCGGTCGGGGTGGGAGTAGGAAAATAGCATAGGAAAAAGATGTGACTGCGGCTCTGTTTTGTAATCTGTGGGTGCTCTGTTTTTAATCTAGCTTGGGAAAGCCCCGAGGGGTGTCTGTGCAAGGAAAATAAAGAGCGAGAGCACTGAGTTGTCAAGGTCAACCAGCTCCGCGTGTTTCGAGAAAGGGCAGGACTCGCGGAGGGCCGGGCCACAGGCAAAGCTTTGCCCAGGCTGCAAGGCAAAAAGCAAGCCCAGGGTGGGCTCCCACGGACTGAGAGCACAAACCACGGTATTTCCATCGTGCTGTGGGTGAACCAAGGCCAGGCCAGCCCCTGCGAGCAGTCCCTGTCTGCCTCTGCCCACCAGATCAGGCCAGCAGGACTTTGGAGCCCAGCAAGGTGTGGAGCACCCAGAGGCACGTTTAAACATCAGCAAGGGGAAGATGGCAGAGCGTGGCCTTAAGCAAGACCCTGTTAACTACCAGCACAAGCGGGCTGAGAGTTGGATTGGTTTAGGGCTATGGTTCCCCTCGTGAAGAAATGTGCTCACACGGCCCTACCAGGCCAGACGTCAGCGTGCTCGTAGCAGGGTGGTGCTCCTGGTGGAGAAGTCATGTGGGCAACACATCCTTTGAAATACAATCGCTGTACAGACACTGGGGGCCTTTATTGATGTCTGTGGGATCTTCTTGATGTGAATAAATACACGAAAGGAGGGTGCGGAGAGGCCGGAGCCAGGCTCTTGTCAGTGGTGCCTAGGGCAAGGCCCAGAGGCCTCAGCCTGGAGCCCCGGCGGCTCGCCCTGCCCCTCCGGGGGCACCACCGGCACCCAGGGACCCTGCCTGCCCTCACATTTTGGGATCCTGCGACCTCAGAGCCCACCCAAGGCCACAGCCTCCCCACTCCATACCCCAGCCATACCCTGACTTGCATCAGCCCCTTCTCCACCACGCTATGCAAGTAAAGCCCCAAATCACCCCAAACAGCCTCCGCTCGGTCTCACATCAAGGGTTGGGACATTTCCCCCTGGCCCAGAGGGAGTTCTGGGGCCACCCAGGAGCTCTCTCAACCAAAACCCATTTGGTTTTACCCCTGCCCCGGCCCAGCCCCAAGCCAAGGACACAGCTGGGAAGCCGTGCACACACACCCACACCTCTGCAACCCTCCCCAGCCCACGGCCTCCGGGCTTCAGCACATCAGCAAGGCAGGGATACTCTGTAATCAAAAATTACAGAACATGTGGATGTGTGTCTCCACAGGACAGACTCGTTTACATTGCTTTTCCCAGCTCAGAGCAGTTGGGGAAGGTTTAGTGTTGTGCAAATATCTTGCTTTGCATCCTCCTAAAATGCAAGGTTATGAGGGGGTTGATGGGTTTTGGTTTTGTTTGGCTGTTTTATTCCAGATTTAAATGAGTCTTGTTGTGCTTGCGATAGTCACCTTATGAATAGTTAGGGGAGTTTTGCATCCCTGGGAGAAGGACTCAAAGCTCAGTCCTTCCTTTAGGCCATGCAGACTGTTTCTTTCTCATATCAGGGTATTTACAGGGCTCCTTGTCCCCAGAATCCCTAAATCCCCACATAAACCCTTGGCAATGAGCAGGCCGGTCTCCTCCCCTGTCCCACAGGCATTTTTTTAACTTGTGCCAAGCTCCAAACACCTTTTCTCCTGGGTTCAAATGGAGATGGTGAGGAAGGCAAAGTGTTAAGAGAAGCAGGAGACCTCTGGGACCTCCCACCTACAGCTTGGAAGAAGAGGGAATGAGGGGGCTGAAATCAGACACTGGATCTTTCCATAACGAAATGCCCCAACACTGCCAAGAGGGTTTTTTCCACTGTACAGCTACTATAGGGTTGATGACAGGAAAGCTAATTATATCAACATCCTGTTTACCCGGCAGCATGGAACCAGAGCCCAGATACACTTGGGCTGTGAGGGCATGCTCTGATGCAGTTGCATAAAAGAAAAATTCCAGCCATGCATCTGGGTCTTCTTCTTTCGCAGGTGACCGCTTCCACTGTCCCAAACTTTTGTTGGTTTGCCCAAAGAGAGACACTGGAAAGCAAATCCTGCGAAGCCTACCATATTCAGTTCCTGCTGAGAACGGCTCGCAGAGCTCTCTGCTCTTGTCAGTGCTCATGGGGTTTATTTAAATCCCCGCTGGTTCCTGCTAACCCCTGCACCAGGCCCCAGCCCCAAGCCTGCAGGGAGCTTCCCTGGGTACACCCCAGCCAAGCAACACCCCTTTGGCACAAGAAGCAAAGAAAAGAGCAAAATCCACCCAGCAGGTCAAGGCACCTTGCCTCAGTTTCCCTCTTTGTCAGAGCTACATCCAGCACAGCGGTGTCTTTTTCCCATCACCTCCTTCCTACACAGTTTATGTTTCTGGCCAGCAGGCAGCTGGCTGTGCTGGCAGGCTGCTTTCCAGATACGGTTCTCATTTCAGCCACGCCACCGGCCCCTCTGCTCACCTGCTGCCATCCTGCTGGTTTTCATCATTTCTCATCTCCTCATTTCTTCCGCCAAGCCCGAAACATCACGGGATAGCCCGAGGACAGCAGGGCTGGGGAAAAGAGGTGGCCACCAGAAAGAAGCCCTCTCCTCCTCTCTCCACTCCCCAGCATATTGCTACCGTAATCTGCACCCAAACACCTCGAGTTCATGGGTTATGGATTTTTATGGTTAGGGATTATTCGTTATGGGTTATGGGATATAAGTTATAGGTTACGGTGGGCATTCACCAGCATCAGAGCGAGTGATATTCTGTTGGCTCTTCTCTCCAGTATTAACATATCAGAGTACTTTTTAAATGTAAGCAATTCAAATAATTTTTATAGCCCTGGAGAAACCATCCAGGATCAGAAAGTGTCGCCTTGTTCAACCTCTTATGCTGGTTCAGGAAACAGGTGGAGAAAGCAACTTTGCTTATCCTCTCCTGGCCAACAGCTCGGTGATGTGACAGTGGTGGAGAGAAGGAGCTGAAAGGCACAGCTTCCTGAGCTAGAGCTAGAGCTGCCAGCAGGCAGGGGATTTGTCACCTGGATGCAGGCCAAGGAAAGTGCTCAGACCTGCCTCCAGATGTCGTGAGTTGACAGCACATTTCTACCTGAGCATTGTGCTGACGGAGCCCAGAGTGAGACAGACAGACAGACAGACAAACAGACAGACTCCAGCTTCTGGATCGGAATTTGCTCAGAGCTCCAGAGGGCCCACCAGAGTTTGGGGTTGGGTCCATCCTGGTGAAATTCGGTGGGAGAGAGGAGAGTCTCTGGCTGAGCCGTGGTCTTTGTGGCTACCCTTCAACACCTTCAGCCTCTCCTTACAGATGTGGTGTAGACCCCCAACCTTCCTGGGGTAGCAAACTGAAGTTCCTGGACTGCTGGAGGTCCTGCTTTCCACGGCAAATCAAGCCAAGGTCCTGTCACTTCTTCATGGTGAACCCTCATGACCATTCATTCCCCAAAATGCAAGACCCAAGATCCACATCTCAGCCAAGTCTGAGTCAAGTAAGCCTGTTTTAGAGATTTTGTTTCTCTTGTCAAAACAAAAGCCAATCCTAATTAACGCTAGGCCCAGTGCCATGGCCAAGACTTCAGAAGACCACTCTTGTTGCCAAACGTTCTTCCTTCATTCGCATCAGCTGCAAAACTGAAATGATGACGGGTTTTTCCAGGCCTCATTATGAATTAACAAGTCTACCCAGGTGTACTTATTATTTTGCAACACAGAAATATCTTTGTAAAAGAGCATGGCATGTTGTTTCAGCCTTCTCCCAAGCCCTTTTTCATCAAGGCCTTGTGAAGAGAAGGGAGAGGTCCCTGCTCAGGCCTTGAGATATGTGCCACCTCATGGGGTACCGAGGTAGGATGAAGCAAGAACATGGATCACAAAGCCTGGCAGCTGCCCCACCAGGGACCCGTGGACCACAGAGAAGCTCCAGGCACCATCTGCAAGGGGCTGGGTGATCTGACAGAGGACCAAAGAGCAGCATCTGGAGACCCCGAGCTGAGACAGAGCTGTGGGTCAGTGCTTGCACGAGTGTCCTACATGAGTCACGGCACCCTGCAGTAACGAGCCACGGCTCAGATGGCCTTTTCCACTGAAAAATGTGTATTTAAGTGGTCAGAAGAATTTCTGAATTTGGCAAATCATTCTGGCCAGACGAAAAAATAAATACACAAAAGCGCGGGGTTTGTTTCAGAACAGTCAACATCTGCCACAGCTTTTTCACACCAGCAGTACTAAATCAAAACAGAGTTAAGGCTAGAAACAAAACCAAAATAACTCTTTTGTTTTGAGTCAGATTTCCTTTTTTTTTTTTCAGACTCTGTTTTCAGTGGGGGGGGGCGGTTCTTCTGTTTATTTACCTCATTTGACTCAGCCCCGAATTCCCTTTGATTTTTCAGTGCAAGCTGCTGAAAGCAACACTCACTTATTTACACAGCTGCCTGCGTGCCCCATGGCTGTCCCTCCTGTTGGAGGACGTCGGGGCAGCCATTTAGGGTCAGGCCATAAGCGCTACAAGACACGTCCTTTGACAGAGGAGCAGGAGGTCCTCCAGTGTCCCCATCCAACCCTCAGCACCATACAAATAAAGGAGCATGGTGACCTCTCAGCACGCTCTCCTGCAGGTCCCTACGTGCCACAAAAGCCACCGGAAACAACGGCTATTCAGCTAAAAGGAACAGCAAGGTTCACATCTGCAGAAGAAATAATAGGAGCAAATTAACGAAGAGTTTTGAGGGCAGTTGTAGCGGCAGGAACCTGGTTCCCTCTGACTGTGGTCTGATGGCTGCAGGTCTGGGACAGCACAAGCCCCATCTAGGATGTTGGTGGAGAAGGAGGATGGGCAGCCCCAGGCCCCACGCCCAAGAACAAAGAGGCTGGAATGAGTCCAGATTTCCCTCTTCCTTCCCCACTCCTCCACACCAATGTGGTCCCATCCCACGGGACACAGCGTGATGAGGAAGAGCCCTCATCCTACGGTGAAGCGGTGCCAAAGTCAAGGTTAAAGCAGACCCTGCCTAAGGGAGCCCCCTGCCTCTCGTCTTGGGATCAAGGAAGCAAAAGGGGTGGAGGGTTTCTCGATGACAGCTCTGATTTGCAGCATCTGCCCCATCTCCACGAAGGTAATGGCAGGGGATTTTGAGGGTCGATGTTTTGGGGGTCAGTTCCAGAAAAAGAAACTTATGCCTCATTAAACTGTTAAAAGGTGCTGGATGAGTTGAGGCATCTCTTGGAAAAACGAGCTGGGCAATGGCATTGAGACTTCCCTCGTGTACCAGAGGTGCGAGCACGTAGCTGAGCAGTCCCAGCATGAGATGCAATTTGTTTTTGTGGTTAAAGAGGAGATAGCATGAAGAACCAGATGCTCTAGTTCGGGTCGCAGGCTGTGTACTCATCGCAGAGTCACAGAATATCCCAAGTTGGAAGGGACCCACAAGGTTCATCGAGTCCAACTCCCGGGTTCACACAGGACCACTCAAAAATCTGAGGGCTGAAGACAAAAATTATTTTACAAACTTCTCTGGAACTGAAAAGGATTTTCAGGAAGACGTAGAGTTTCAGGGCAGCTGCATACGGCCCTTCCTCCTTTTTCCCTGATCAGGCACTGCAGGAAGGAGCAGCCCTGCCGTGCCAGGAGGTTGCAACAGGCACACGGCCAACGGAGCTTGCTATCATCTGAGGACGAGATCTGCCCAGGGATAGAGCCCCATCCTTGGCAAACCCTGCTGTACGGTGAATGCAAGGACCACTCCTCCAGTCCCCTGGCTTTCAGGGCCCTCTCCAGTGCACAAGACACGAAACAGCTGCAGAAAACAGCTGGAAGCTTCCCTCTCCACCCAACAGGGGCAAAACATTTCTTCTCTCCTAATCTCATTCTTGCAAAACGCTGAAATATTTTAGCTGAAACTTTCCAAAAACATTTCAGCCTGGAGGCAGCCAGCCAGCCTGGAGAAAAACGAGAGTCTGGCTGAGTTATCAGTAATTAAAGGCAAAGTCTTTTAATTGGAAACAAGGAGCAAACTGACAGTAGATACCCGCTCTCCTTTCACACAGGCAGCGCCTCACTGGCCACTGAAATAAAGAAGCCCTGGGGCAGTGAACAGGAGAGAGCTTTGGGTGGGTGGAGGGATAGATGGGTGGGTGGGTGGGTGGAGGGATGGGTGAATGGATGGATGGATGGATGGATGGATGGATGGGTGGGTGGGTGGGTGGATGGATGGATGGATGGATGGATGGATGGATGGGTGGATGGATGGATGGATGGGTGGATGGATGGATAGTGGTAAGAAGCTGGGAAACCCATTCCCTGCTCAGGATAAAGAGTAGGTTGCTCTTCACAACATCCAGATGAAGCCCTATGAGCACAACCACAGTCAGAGGAGGTCCTCCCAGCCTGCTCCCCAAGGACATCAGCCACACAGCAGGCTGCCCTTCACAGCCGCCCCGCAGCCCACGATACAACAGTTATCATCTCACTGGGAGAAGGGGTGGGGGTGCAAACTCAGTTCTCCACTGATGTCTGCAGAAGCTCTTGGTCTTCTCCAGACCATGAGCAGCCCCTCAGGCAGCACTGCTGGGCCAGGCGGGTGCCGGAGCCCTGGCACAGGCTGCCCAGAGCTTGGGGGGCTCCTCCTGGGGGAGCTTCAGCAGCTGCCGGGACGTGGGGCTGGGCACCCTGCTGGGGGGGCCTGCTGGGGCCATGGGACACAGGGAGCCCTGCCTGCCACAGCCACGCTGGGGTTCTGTGAAATTAATTCAACACCACACAAAGAAAGCTCTGCATGGATAGCTTTCTCCGAAGGCATAAAGCAGTCCTGGGAAATGACCCACAAGCCCCCGGTTTGTGTTGAGACCACCAAAAGCATTGTGGGGACGCAGTCCCAAATTGCGCAGACTGATCTGGGGTTCCCGGGCAGCTCGGGCATCGGACACACGTGGAAACCTCACTGCAGAGCTCTGGGCTTGCTCACGCCAGAGCCGGTGCTCCAGAAAGAAATGCAGCCAGAGACTGTAATCCAGTGAAAGACAGCTGGAGGGTAGCAAATTCCCATCGTAACCACAAAGCGTCAGAATTGCAGATACAGCAAAAGCTGCGAACACTCTGAAAATCTGCTTTGGCCAAGAATATTTACATCCCACTTGGGATCAGCAGGACAGACCGACCAAAACACTCAGACCTCAGGGGCACCGACTGAGGAATTTTTGGATTGTTAGAGTGTCTCTTTGGGGCTTTTTTTTTTCTTTCTTTTGTCTGTCTTCTTGCTTTTAAACTGTTAGGTCCTATCTTGTCGTCTGCCTCCTGCGGACCACTGATCAGACCAGACACTTCTCTTGCATAAAGATGCATCTGTGCCGTAGTCTTGTGAACACAAACACATGGAGCAGGATCACTTTGTGCAAGACACCATGCAACGAAAAGCAGTTTGTGGTGCAAAGAGGTAGAAATTCCACAGCTTTTTCAAGCTATATTCCAAATCTGCACCAAACGTCAAAAACTGGGTGCGATTTCCAACCTTTGCACTGTTGGGAAGGAGACTCTTAGAGAAATAGGGCCGGCATCCCAAAACCATATCTGACCACACGTATCTCCCACCAAGGAGCCAGCAGATGCAGTGACAGCCCGAGGCAGGAGCCAGCAGGGAGGCATGCTGAATTTCCATCCTCTTTTTTGCCCATTTCCCATTTTTCTGGCCATCAGCACCCAACGGAAGCAGGGGGGGGTCTCCCTGCAGGGTGCATGCGGTGATGGGGAAACACCGCAGGTCCTGCAGCAACCCCGTTTGTCCGATCCACGTGGACCTGAGCAAAGCATCACCAGTGGTTTTAAATACGGGCTTCCAAAGTTTTAACTACAGGTTTCCGAAGCTTTAAATACAGGTTTCCAAAGCCCCGCGGTAGTGCTGTGGGCGCCGAGCTGTTTGCAGGGAAGGGGAGCTGCTCCCGACCCCTGCTGCTGGTGGAGGAAGGGGGAATGGGAGCTCCCGTGGAGCTCCTACCAACCTCCACGTCCACCTGCCCTGCTGAGGACCGAGGGCCCCGCACAGCGCCTGTGGCTCCGGAGACATCGCCGCTGCTGTGCTTCTGGGTGTAGCCACTAGAGGATGGCAATGTCCTAGGTCACCCGCCGCACGCTGGAAATCACCGAGATCCGGCTTTGGAAACACGAGGTGGCCAAAAATGCTCCACCGGGACGCGCCGGAGCCATAGGGGGCATTTTGGGGTGCATGGGGCTGTGTGCGCAAAATCCCGTGGGTGACCCTGCCCCATAGCTGAGCTCTGTCTCCCCAGGCAGGTAAACTGAGGCACAGCTATGGACACCGATAACACACCACCAGTTTTGTCCTGACTGCTGGAATTGGTCAAAGTGGAAGCCTGCCTGTGCCAAAAATGTGCTGTCTGAGGGACGGCGAGAGGAAATGTTCCTCCTGGTGAGGAAGCATAAAACCTGAGCCAGTCTGAACGAGACAATCTCTATCACCTTTGAACAAGAACTGATCAGGACTAAAACAGCATCAGTCGCTTCAAAATAAGATCACGGCTAAGGGTGCGATGAAGCTTGAAGCTAAATGTAGGGCATTCAGGGGCACGTGGCTGCATCGCCCTGCAGTGGCAGCAAAGAGGGTGATCCCAAATAAGCCACAGGCAACCCACCTCTCCTCTCACCTGGGGATTAATTCTGCCCAGAACTGCAAATATTTCACTCGGAGCAGAGTAGAAAATGGTCTTTTCCTGGTGGGTTTGAGCAAAGCAACCAGCAACCCTCCTAAGACATTGGGAAGAATTGATAATCTCAATATTCAGATAGATCTCAGTGTGCAAATAGGCAACATTTGCTCACACGTGCCTTAGGGTGAAGAAGGGCAACCACAGCCATGCCAACCTCTTCTCCCAGCGGGAGAGGCTTCGGCTTGCCTCTTTCCTCCCATCAAGAAGACAGAGCTGGCTACGCTGAGCCCTGTCCCGGCCTGGTGGACCTGCTGGGCTGGTCCCCGTGCACCCATGTCCCTCTTGGACTGGGGAGCCCCAAATGGGGCATGGTTTCCAGATGTGGTCTTGTGGTGGTCCCAAGTCTTGCTCTGCAGAGCTGACCCCAGCTGGGTGCTGAGCCATCCTGTCCTGGACATCTGCTGAACTTCAGGTGGGTCCTGTTGGCTCCGTCTCCATCCCGCTGTTGACCATGGGACCTCAGTCCAGCCCAGGAGAGCTTCTAGCTGCAACCAGCTGCCCGCATCAGGGGATTACAAGAAGAAAAGGAATAAAGGTCCCCACATCCCCCAGGACACCCCGCAGAACACACGGGGACGTGGCCCTTTGGCCGTCTGCTCCGGCCGTTGGGTGCTGGAGGGGCACAGCAATACCTCGTCCTTCCCCAGCCCCGGGGGAGGGAGACCCGGCTGCACAGCACCTGCCAGCAGCGTCCCCGAAACGCTTTCCCTCTGCTAATTAAAGCCTCTGACGTACGTGTTTTAATGCCACGAGGTTGCATAACACCCAAGGGTGGCCAGGGCTTGCCGCCGCGCCAAGGGCAGCGGTGGAAACGGATCCCCCAAACCTTGGCTCCCCGCTCGCTACCTGGCACGGGCACCGGAGGGATGGAGAAGGAGCTGCTGGCTCTGGGGAAGAGGTCATCCTGCTCCAAAAAAAAAAAAGGTGCAGGGGACAGCAGAAGCAGGACGGACCAGCACTGCTGATCCCACACCCTGCAGTGCCTTCAGTGAGGAACCTCTTGCCTGGTCCCCGCTGGAGACAGGACACCGTCAGCCCCACATGGAGGGTGTCGCCGAGCATCCAGACCCTATACGAGGCCCTTTTTCTCTCCAGTGGGGATTTCCGTGCGGTGGCTCAGCTTTCTGCACCCAAACAGAGCTATAAAAAGGCAGAGCGAGACCTGCGGCTCATCCAGCACATTCCTCCCAGCGAGGAGAGTAGGTTTTCACGGGGGGACCGGGCTGAGGTTTCAGAGCCAGAGCCAAGCCCTGCTGAGTCAAAGCTCCCTCGCGCCTTGCCAGCTGGACGCGCTGCGCCCCGGGTTCACGGGAAAGGCGCCCGGCCAAGAGGAGCACGAAGCATCGCCCAGGTCAAGCGCTCCTCGCCCGTGCGCAAAACGGGGCACCGGCTACATGAATGGAGGCGGGGGCCTCCTCCAGCCTTCTCTGGTGATCCCAAATAGCCCCAAAGACCTGCCATAGCCTGCTGACCCACGGGGAAGCCGCGGCTCTCCGTGGGGCTGGTGGGACAGCCGGCGAAGGGCAGCTCATGGAGGACCCCAAGGAGGGTGGCCCTGCTGCCCAAAAATTGATGGATTTGCCCAAAATCGATGGATTTGGGGCAGCTGCCGAGCAAAGTTGCACAGCGCAGCTGCCCAGCACCAGCCTTGAAGTCTGAGGACTCATCCCAGGGTTTCTGGGTCGGCCCAGCCAGAAAGCCTCTCCCAGGGCCTCGGGACAGCTCCGTGTTGGGCTGCAGCTCTCCCAGCCCTGCTCCGCAGAGGTGTTACTCCTCTCCGAGGCTCAGCCCGTGAACATCCCAATCTTTTGGGAGCTGCAGTGTGTTCTCCGGGGCCTCCTGCTCCCTCCTCTCCATGCAAAGGTCCCCAACACGTTTCCCATGGGTCTAGAAGGAGCTGCTGCTCTTTTCCCCCTCTGTTCCCAGGGGCAACAAGGGACACAACTTCTCTCGGTGCCCAAACAAAATTACGAAGCCGGATGCCTCTGGGGAGAACAGGTCACCCCCGGTGGGCTGTGCCTCAGTTTCCCTATCTATCACAAGAGGATTAGCGCGCTTCCAGGACGCCGTGAGGTCCATAGATAAACGTGGCCAGGGCAGGACCCGAGCATCACGTAGGTGGGAACCCAGCACCGCCCAGGAAGAGAAAACACGGCCTTGCCTCCACAATTAGCAGGGTGACGGGCAGGGACGTCAACGGGGGCGGATGCGCTGGGTTCCCCTCCGCCCAGAAATGACTGCAGTCGCCGTGCCCGGCTCTTCCAGTCTTCCTGTTTATCCCGAGGGTGAACGCAGAGAGGTTTACACAGTCCTGGTGCCACTCCTTCCCTACCAGACCTGCACGCTGGGGTGGGAGGAGAGGAGAAACCCCGTCCTGGTACAACTCCCACTTTGCAAAGTGCTTCTGGGCTGGGATTTCTCCTGCTGGAGAGGGGTTTGCAGGAGGATTTCACGGTGGAGAGGAGAAAACCACCTTGTGCATCCCCTGTTTATGAAGCCCCACACTCACCCAAGAGGATTTGGGGGTACAGTCGGGCTCTTGATTTTCCTCTCACCGCCTCGGTGCCCTGGACGTCCCGTGTCACCTTGCTTGTGTGCAAGGGGGTGATGATGGTGCTGGGAGCTGCAAACTCCCGTTGGGACCTAATGGACATGGGGAAACAGCCTCAAGTTGCACCAGGGGAGGTTTAGATTGGACGCCCGGAAGAATTTCTTCATGGAAAGGGTGGTTTGGCATTGGAGCGGGCTGCCTCAGGTTGCCCATGGCACTGGTGAAGTCCCCATCCCTGGAGAGCTGATGTGGTTTTAGTGGTGGACTTGTAGGGTTAAGGTGACAGTTGGACTTGGTGTCCTTAAGGGTCTTCTCCAGCCTAAATATTCTGTGATTCTAAGGCAGACCCAGAAGCTTGGCTCAGACGGTGTGGTGACCATCCCATAATGCTGCCGCAGGTGCAATGCCATGTTTGCAGGACGTGTTGGCACCTAGATCCACAGAGGAGGCTCAGCAAGAGGTGTCCCACGGGCAGCAGCCCCTCAGCCGGCTTGTCCCCAGCTCCCTCGTGGCACACCAGCAGCCAGAGCTGGATGATGCTCAGGGCAGGGACCACATCCCCCTACGAACACAGCCAAAATCTCCTAAAACCACAAGGAAACCAGCGCTGAGGAAGGCCCAGACACACCGCCCGTGGGAAGCGGAGCTGATCTGCAAACCCCTTGGAGGAGCGAGCGTTGGAGGAAGGATCGGGGAAGCTTTTGGGTCACCCCTGCTGCAGATGGATCTGTCGGTGCCATCTGCCGCATTTCTTTATCGCCGCTCTTCCCCACCGGGCTCAACCTGCTCGATGGGAAGCTCCCGGCGGAGCGCTCAGAGGTGTTTTCTTGCGTCCTGGTCCGTAAGAGCGGTGATGCTATCGGGAGTCTCCGCCCTGCCCGTACTTGCAGGAGGCAATATGCACTCGCTAGGGAGGGTGGGGACTTTCCTCGCTGCCGACTTGAAGGCAACTTCACAGGGGCAGCATCTGTCTCTAATCAGCGCACGACGAGAGCAGACGTTTGATGGCCCCTCCGGCTGCGGGCCACTGGTAGCCATGAGAACGGGGCTGGAGATGTCATTTCTTGCAGAGGCTCTGGGGGATTTATTTTCCCCTCTCTCTGTCTTCTTTCTTTCTTTCTTTCTTTCTTTCTTTCTTTCTTTCTTTCTTTCTTTCTTTCTTTCTTTCTTTCTTTCTTTCTTTCTTTCTTTCTTTCTTTCTTTCATTCTTTCTTTCTTTCTTTCTTTCTTCTTTCCTTTCTTTCTTTCTTTCTTTCTCTCTCTCTTTCTTTCTTTCTCTCTTTCTTTCTCTTTTTCTTTCTTTTTCTTTCTTTCTTTCTTTCTTTTTTCTTTTGTTCTTTCTCTTTCTTTCTTTCCTTTTTCTTTTTTCTTTTTTCTTTTTTCTTTTTCTTTTGTCCTATTTCTTTCTTTCTTTCTTTCTCTCTTCTCTCTTTCTCTCTTTCTTTCTTTCATTCTTTCTCTCTTTCTCTCTCCCTCTTTCTCTTTTTCTTTCTTTCTTTTTTTCTTTCTTTCTTTCTTTTTTTGGTTTTTCTTTTTTTTCTTTTGTTCTTTTTCTTTCTTTCTTTCTCTCTTTCTCTCTCTCTTTCTCTCTTTTTCTTTCTTTTTCTTTCTTTCTTTTTTCTTTTTCTTTTTCTTTTTCTTTTTCTTTTTCTTTTTTTCTTTTTCTTTTTTTTTCTTTTTCTTTTTCTTTTTCTTTTTCTTTTTCTTTTTCTTTTTCTTTTTCTTTTTCTTTTTCTTTTTCTTTTTCTTTTTCTTTTTCTTTTTCTTTTTCTTTTTCTTTTTCTTTTTCTTTTTCTTTTTCTTTTTTCTTTTTTCTTTTTTCTTTTTTCTTTTTTCTTTTTTTCTTCTTTTTTCTTTTTTCTTTCGTTCTTTTTCTTTCATTCTTTCTCTTTCTTTTTCTCTCTTTCTTTCTCTCTTTCTTTCTCTTTCTCTCTTTCTTTCTCTCTTTCTTTCTTTCTTTCTTTATTTATTTCATCTTCCTTCCTTCCTTCCTTCCTTCCTTCCTTCCTTCCTTCCTGCAGGTTAGCAATGCTGTGATCTGCTCCCCAAAGGAAGGTTGCCAAAGCAGCGTTCCTGGTCCCAGAGCTGGCGTCCTCAGCTCCAGAAGCTGATGCAAGGGATCAAACCCACCCTGCTCGTCCCAATGGTGCTGGATGTTTCTGATTCCTCCCAAACGCTGCCAACCCTTGCACATGGCGGCGTCCCCATCTCCCATTGACCTGCCACGAGACAGGGGACATCCCGCACGCCTGCCCGCCTGCCTCCTGACTTATGTCCCCTGCCACGAGCCAGGTGTCACCCCGCCATCTCCACACACGAGTGCAGCTCCTCCGATTTTCACCCTCTGGGAAACCTTCCCCCACGCAAAGGTGTCCCCGGATTTACCCAGGAGACCCTCTCCCTGTGAGTGCTGCTGCTAGGTTTTTCCCAGCCTAATTTTAAGGCAATCCTCGCTGATTAAGAGTGGTTCCAAACTGAAATATCACAGCCAGGATCAGAGGGACAGCATTTAACACTGATGTTCCGAGCTCTCCATTCCAATCCCCCTGACCTGGTTGCAGGATCCCTATTTCCACTCAATTTTTGTTCCAAAAAGCAAACTGTCCTCCGAACCCACGTGCGGTGATGAATTTTGGCCTCCACTCCACCTTATAGCTACATCGATGTTGGGGGGTGCTGCAACTCCCAGTGAGGTTGGGATCACCTCCTATTTCACACGTAGCAGCTGAAAATCCCTGAAATTGCTGAGTCTCGAGGGGATGCTGGTGAGATGGATGGGGTGGCTGAGCCTTCATGCTCCTGGACGCGATGTAGCTATTGCTAAAACCCAGCTGAAGCCCCGGCAGAGATTTTGGGAGAGGCAGTGTGTGCATGTGGGACCGTCTGGGGCTGCGAAGGGCCGTTTGGACCCGTTCCCGCTTTGGAGCATTCCTGTCTCTTTACGGCTGATGTTCTCCAGATGTTTTGTATCGCGGCCTCATGTGGAAACCCGCTGGCCCGGGGCCAAATCCTGCTCAGCCCTCCACGCTACAGCCGGCAGAGAGGCGGAGGGTGATGTTAGCTCGCTGCGTGCATGGCATTTAGGATATTTAAAGCACATTTAATGCAACCCTGTGGCTGAACCACAGCTGCACAGAGCCGCGTACTCCGAGCTCTCACTTACTTTTGCACATTTTTGCCTGGGGAAATGCGGTGCCTGTGATCACCCCCCCGTCTCCACGAGTCCATCAAGCGCTGTTAAACAGAAAGATACGGATACAACCTCTGGCTCAGGAAGTCCCGAAGCAGCAAATTGCCGGAAGCTGGGAAAATATAATGTGGAAAGCATTACCCTCGCTTGGCCCTCGCCTCGCATTCCTCCTGAGCAGCTCCTTGGGGTCCCAGCCAGCGGCAGGATGCTGGAGCAGACCGGTGGTGGCTCTGGGCCAGGAGGATCTCTTACCACCTTGCGTGCCTCTGTGTCCACTGCCCTTATTGCCGGGTTTTGGTGGATTTTGCTGAACGAGTGGAAATTGCAACCAAAGAGCAAGGCTGGGGTGGCCCCAGCAGCATTGATGCGGTGAGGCTGCATCAGTCACCGGCTGCCTGCATATAATGCATATAATGTCTTGGATGAGCTGGTTTGACCTCCCTTTAGGGAACTTTCTCATGTAATATCTCTATATTTTCCACCCACGCTGCACCCACTGTTCTGTCTGACCCCTGCATCCATCCCTGTGCCGGATCCTGCACAGGGCACCGAGAGCTGCCTGGGTCTCACCACCCCAGCTGGTCCCTGTGGTGGGACCAGAGGGAAAAGATTTGGGTCTTTTTTGCAGGAAAGGAGGGGAGGCAGAGCCCAAAGGCGTTAATGGGGTACGGGAAGATCTGACTGCATCACGGGAATTCCCAAGAACATCTCAGGCAATCTCCTGCATCACAGGAGTGAGCGGTCCCTGCTCCGGAAGAAGACACTTGAAACGTTTTCCTGACGTCAGTGGGAGGAAAACACCCTTGGCAATTGCCTCTCCGTCCTGCCCGACCCCACGGATTTCCCAGCGTGGATGCAAGCGCTGATTACCCAAATTCCCCTTTCCTATTTGGACTGGCTTCTTCCTGCAGCGGAGCGGAGCCCCACGGCGTGCTGAAGGAGAGGAAGAGCCGCGGGGCTGGGGTTACCACCCAGGAGGAATACCTGCTCCACTCGTTCAGCTGGACCCGACGCCCAGCACGAGGTGCCTGGGTGGGTGCGAGGAGGTGGGTCACCCGTGGGCAAGCCCCGTGGAAGCGGCGCTGTCCCCTGACTCACAAAGCCATGCATGAGTCAAAGCCCCGGGTAATCGCGCCCGACTGAGAGGAGGAGAAGGAGTCTGCCCTGCTCCACCCCACTCCACATGGGTCTGGCACGGGGCAGAATCAAAGTCCTGCTGATGCCACAAAGGGAGTGGAGAAGAGGTCAGAGGAAACAGCCTCAATAATGCTTCCTCCTAGAAAAGCCTGCCCAGTATCCTTCCCAGTATCCTTCCCAGTATCCTTCCCAAGATCTTCCCAAGAAGACCCTGCTGGAGGTCTTCTGCATCCCGCCTCTGAGGCAGAGATGGAGTGGGAGCTCTCTAAATGTCTCATTTTTTGACAGTTCGGTGGCTGCACTGCCTTCTGGATCAGACAGCAAAGCCACCCCATAGATCTCGAGTGAAAGGAGAGAGAAAGGGAGCCAAGGAGTAGAGGGGTAAATGGCTGTGCTGGAAGAAGGCGTTACAGAGGGGCAAATGAGGGTGATTATTTCCATCGAAGGAGCTGGAGGAGGACTCAGGGTGAAGGTGTCCAGGAGCTGGCAGCAATATGCCGTGTGTGCTGGGACCGCAGAAGGCCTGCAGGAGCCCATCTCCTCCTCTGCCCACGAGGTCTCCTCTCTGCGGTACTTCTACAATCAGCCCGGCAAGGCTGGTGAGGATGAAAAAGTCCTCTTGACCAGGCAAAGACAAGGTATGGGGACTGACGGTCCAGACAGGCTGTTTTTATGTCCTTTCTACCACTGACACCCAGCAAAGTGACCAAAGCCCATTTCTGCTGGCAGACCCGAGCCCACACCACAACGTCCACCACCAGCAGAGGGGCTGAGGGCTGAGATTTCGGCAGCGTGGACCTCACCCGGCAACACGGTTTGGGAAGAAACCTGAGGGAAACAGCCTCCTCCTCCACACCAGAGGCTGAATCTCAGCCACGAGGTCAAACAGGAATCCTCCCACCAGAGCCGCCGGTGCTTTTCTTCTGCCCAATTTCATCTGGACCTCAGCCGAGCACCTCGAGGAGCCCTGCAAAACCCCCCATGGGCTGTGTGGCACCGGGCATGGGCCAGCCTCCTGTGATGGCAAACACAGGGGGTCTGTCCCCACAGCCACCTCATGAATTTTTGTCCAAACGGGAAATAATTACACGTGTGGCACCCAAGAGCTGCTTAGGTTGGTGTTCACTGACAACTTCTGCGTTTTCTGCTCAGATGAGGGCCCGTGAGGCAGACCATGGCTTCCCTTGGGCCGTGCGGGTGGAGGTAGGCCTCACCCAGAGTGGGGAACCCAAAACTGCCACCGCCTGCAGGCAGGGCTGAAATTCAGCAGCAAAGAGCCTGTCCCTGTCCCTCGGCCCAGTCATGGTCCACCTGCGGCTACCCCAGAGGAGCTGGAGACCCTCGGGGGCTGCCACCGCTCCGGCCTCCACCCGCTTCCCGGGGACACGCAGGTCCCATGGCTGCCCTGTCACCCCGTTTCTCTTGGGCAGACGACAAAACCGTGGTGGCACCCGTGGTCCAGCACCACCTGAACTCAGGCTGGGCCGGGAGGAGGGTTTTGCGGCTGGCTTGGTTCACTTGCGAAGAGCTTCCCAAGGAAACATGGGCTCCTTCTGCACTTGTGCAGCGAGCAGGAGCGGAGGGGAGGAGGTGGTGGCATCCACACCACAACCTGGCAACCCTCCTGAGACCCTGGGTAGGAGATTATCACAAAGCAAAAACACCCTGGATAGGAAGCGAGAAGAAAGGAGAGCTTTCCACCTTCCCGAGGAGACAGACCCACCCTCCCTTATCACCCCATCTCTCTGCCGTAAGGTCCGGGCATGTAAGCCTGCTGGATTTCTTCTTCCTGCACTCAACGAGTAGGAAAAACTGGATCTTCTCATAAATAAAGTGCTGTGTTATTAGCAGGAGCGTAGGCAGCCCAAGGGTGTGCAAGGAGAAAGTGAACGCTGCAGCTTTCTCTGTAATTAGGGTGATGAATCGGAGCTCAGAAATGTGTCCTCGCTCCCCCAGATGTGCTGTTTCGGGGTTGCCATCTCACGAGCTTCGCACCGCCAGCCAAAGGGGAAACTGAGGCAGGGAGGAAGGTGTACGAAGGGGAGCTGCTTGCCATAGCCGGCAGCAGAGCCTGGCTGTAGGGCAGTCCCAAAGGCCACCCTGCAGCGAGCTGATGTCCAGAGGTCGAAGAAGGCCCTGAAGCTCCAGGCTTCGCCGAGGGAGGATCAGCAGAATCTGATCTACGGCTGCATTTGCTTTCCAAATTCACCCCATCCCTGCAGGGCCAGGGCTCCGCGGGCTCCTCGCCTGTAGCAGGAGCCCCAGCTGCAGGCACCTCCGGCGTGTTTGGGCACATTGCTCCAGTACCAGTTGGGGATTCCCACAGCAGGAACGGGACTTCATGAGCTTCAAACGTCCCAAAAATGGGCTCCTCATGTCATAGGTCAGGCACCCTGAGGTCAGGGCTGGGATTGTCCTCAAGGATGCTGCAGGTGGGAGAATCGTAAACTCATTTAGGCTGGAAAAGAGTTTCAAGACCCCCAGAACAACCATCAGCCTGACCTGTGGAGTCCCATCACTAATCCACGTCCCTGAGCACCACGTCCACGTGTCTCCAGGGACGGGGACCCCACCACTTCCCTGGGCAGCCCGTTCCGGTGCTTGGCCAGCCTCTCCGGGAAGAAATCCCTCCTGATACCCAACCCAAACCTCCCTGGCACAACTTGAGGCCGTTGAGACCAACAGCTGAAGGACCTCCGTCCTCCAGCTGCCCCTTGTTGGACACCCTCGCTGCCTTCCTCCGCTGGCAGGGGACAAGGAGGTGGTGTAGGACAGCAGGGCGGGTCCCATCCCAGGACTTCCCTCCCATCATCGTGTCACTGAAAAAGGACTTCCAAAATCTGTGGCCGGGACCAGTTTCACCCCAACTCTTCCAAGGGGACAGGGAGGACATCGCTCGGAGCGTGCGTGCAAGACGAGGGATTAAGGAAAGCCAACGAGGGCCATTTTTGGTCTCCTCACGAGGTGGAGATGAGGTTGGCCAGATAGGGCGCGGGAGGAGCCCCGAGCCAGGCAGCAGGGCCGGAGTTTCGGGTTGTGCAACGCCTCCACGGCTCGCCCGGGTGAGGTCACGGAGCAGGAGGCACCTCGGCCTCCTCCACGCTCCAGAGAGAGCGCCCAGAGCGATGGCATTAAACCTGGTGCCACCTCCCTGCGGTCACGCAACGTGCCGCCGGTGTCCCCGCTGCGGGCAGGCCAGCAGGTGGTGGGACAGCCCTGGGAGGGGTGGCATGTCCCCATTGTCCCTACTGTGCCCATTGTCCCCCCATCCCTCCCATCCCCATTGTTCCCCCATCCCTCTTGTCCCCGCTGTCCCCCTTGTCCCAATTACCTCCCATGTCCCTATTGTCCATGTCCCCATTGTCCACCATGTTCCCATTGTCCCTCATCCCCATTGTCACCTGTCCCTATTGTCCCAAATGTCTCCTCCATGTCCCCATTGTCCTCCATATCCCCCATGTCTCTATTGTCACCCTACATCCCCATTGTCCTCCATGTCCCCCATGTCCCCATTATGTCCCCATTGTTCCCATGTCCCTATTGTCCCCCATGTTCCCATTATGTCCCCAGTGTTCCCCATGTCCCTATTGAAACCCTAAGTCCCCATTATGTCTCCATTGTCCCCCATGTCCCCATTGTCCCCTTAAGTCCCCATTATGTCCCCATTGTCCCCCATGTCCTTATTGTCACCCTGTGTCCCAATTATGTCCCTATTGTCCTCCATGTGCCCCATGTCCCTATTGTCCCCCATGTCCCCATTGTCCCCCACATCCCCATTATGTCCTCATTGTCCCCATGTCCCTACTGTCCCCAATATCCCCATAATGTCCTCATTGTCCCCCATTGTCCCCATTGTCCCCATTATGTCCCCATTGTCCCCCATGTCCCCATTATGTCCCCATTGTCCCCATTGTCCCCATTATGTCCCCGTCGTCCCCACTATGTCCCCATTGTCGCCATGTCCCTATTGTCCCCAATGTCCCCACTATGTCCCCGTTGTCCCCCATGCCCCCCATGTCCCTATTGCCCCCAATATCCCCGTTATGTCCCCACTGTCCCCCTTCCCCCCCTCCCCTCCCCGTGACGTCACACCGCCCCTCCCCACCCCGGGGCGCGGCGCGCAGGCGCAGTGCGGCGCAGCGAAGCTCGGCGGCCGTGCCCGGCGCCGGGCGGGGCGGGGCGGGGCGGGGCGGAGGGGGCGGGGCCGGCTCCATCCGGGTCCCTCCCCGCCGGCGGCAGAGCGGCCTCGGCGGGACGGCGGTGAGTGCGGGGCGGGCCGGGCTGAGGGGGGGGGGGTTGGGGGGGGGGGGTGGTCTCGGCCCTCACACGGGGCCGGCACCGGGACACGCACCGGGATGCCTCCCCCCGAGCGGCTGCAGCGGGCAGGGACCCCCTGCTGCGCCGCTGTGGGGCAGGGGTCGCCCTACGGCAGCGTTATGGGGGGGCTGAGCCCTCCCCGGTGCTGCTCTGTGGGGCGGGGGCACCCCTTCAGTAGCGCTGTGGGGTGCTGAGCCCTTCCCATTCACTGCCCGGAGGGGCTGGGACCCCGTCCTCCAGCACCCCTATGGGGCACGGGGACCCCCCGTCCAGGACCCCTATGGGGCAAGGAGCCCCCCTCCGTTATCCTTATGGGGGCAGGGGGACCCCCCCTTCAGCACCATTATGGGGTGCTGAGCCCTTCCCATTCACTGCCCGGAGGGGCTGGGACCCCTTCTTCCAGAACCTCAATGGGGCAGGGGGACCCGCCGTCCAGTACCCCTATGGGGCAAGGAGCCCCCCTCCGTTATCCTTATGGGGCAGGGGGACCCCCTTCCAGCACCCTTAAGGGGCAGGGGTCCCTCCTCCAGCATCCTTGTGGGGCAGGGGGACCCCCCTCCAGCACCGTTATGGGGCGCTGAGCCCTTCCCATTCACTGTCTTGAGGGGTTGGGACCCCCCCCTCCAGCACCATTATGGGGCAAGGACCCCCCCCCTCCAGCACCCCTATGGGGCACTGCCCCCTTCCCCTTCACCACCCTGTGGGGCAGGGACCCCTTCTTATGGGACACGGACCCCCCCTTCCAGCACCCTAATGGGGAAGGGACCCCCCTTCCGTCACCCCTATGGGGCGAGGACCCCCCTCCAGCACCCCTGTGGGGCAGGACCCCCTCCCCTCGCACAACCCTATAGATCAGTGGGGCTTCCCCTCTTCCTATGCTCCCCTCCCGGTTCCCTGCAGGGCACTGCCTGTCCCCGCCGCCCCCTGCGCTGTCCCTTTTCGGGGTGACACGCTTGGCACCCCCGAGAAGGTCCCGACGTGGCTGGGGGGGGGGGGGGGATGCGACATCTCCGCCAGCCGGGCCTTGGCTAAAAAAAGCCCAAAAATGAAAAAAAAAAAAAGGGCTCGGGATGGAAGCGGGGCGGCGGGGCGGGCTGTTCCTGCCGTGCGGCCACGTCCCGAGCCCGCAGCTCTTGGCAGGGGCCGCGTGCGGGTCCCACGGGGCTGCAAACTGTGTTTGGGGGGGGGGAAAAATGCACCTCTTGGGTTTTTTTTTTTTATTTTATTTTTTGTGCGTGTTGGGGTTTTTTTTTTTTTTGTTATTTTCTGGGCTCGTGTTTTCTCAGAACTTCCTCGGCCTGCCTCGGTTTTAGCGCGGCTGGGCGCTGGGCGAGAGCGTCCCCCCCAAAAAAAATCCCCTCGGTCACGGCCGGGGTGGGGTTGGGGGGGGCTCTGCGGGACCGGCGGTGTCCCCGGGGATGCCATCGAGGTGTGTGTGGAGGGGGGGTCCCGCCGCCACCCCACGTGCGCCAAACAAAGCGCCGTGCGAGCGCGTGGATCGTTCTGTTGTGCTGCTTTTTTTTTATTTATTATTTATTTTTTCTCCTTCCCCCCCCCCCTTTCCTTTGGCAGGAGGGTTTGGGTTACGTATTGCTCTGGCACGCCGCTCCCCCGCCTTTGATCTCCGGCTTCCTGCCGCGCGCGACGTGTTGGGCCGCACGCGAGCCCCGCTGGGCGCACGGGGACGCACGGGGACGCGGGGCCAGGGCGATGCGGGCACCCCCACCCCCGCTTCTCCTCGCTCGCCTCCCCGGCAAAACCTCTGCTGCCGCTCGTGCCAGGTGGGTGCCCGGCCGGACGAACCCCGATTCGCACCTGGCCGGGCCGTGGGAGCTCGAGCTGAGCTCAAAATATTAATTTTTGGGGTTTTTTTTTTCACGCTTCGAGCTCTGTCCCCGCCGCGGTCGTCCCTCCCGGCGCCCCGTGAGCCAGGTAGCTGATTGATCGACCAAAAACCCGTAAAAAAATTGGCTCTGAAAACCCATCCCGACCCCAGGCGGCGCGGCGGTTCACGCTTGCTCTGCTCTCCTCTCGCCTCCGCTCCATCGGACGCGTGCGGTCTCACGGCGAGGCCGTGGCCCGAGTTCGTCTCAGCGTTGGTGGCTCCTTTTTTATTTTTATTTTTATTTTCTTTTCTTTACGCTGGGTGTAAACAGAGCTACCCTGAGCGCGTCAAGCAGCGCTGAGCAAACCGGGTTGTTGGCTCTGCTGCTTTATTCCCGCAGGCCGGGCTGCTCCAGCTGCTGCGCCTTGGAGTGCTGGGGCCGTCTGCAGCGAAAAAGTCCGCTCCGCTTTGGCCCCGAGCCCGGGGGGAAAAAAAAAATATTCCGAGCCTTCGCCTCGGATAACTCGGGGAGGAAGAGCGCAGCCCCTGACGGAAGAAACGCTCGGGGGGCAACGCGGAAGGAACCCAAAACGCGCTAAGGGATGCGTTTAAGATTTAAAAAGTAAAAAGGGAACGCGCCAGGAGCGGCGGGCAGAGGTGCCTCGGTGCTGTCACCGCACTGCTGCCCGTCCTCCGTCCCGCTCCCAGCAAGGATCCGCCCTCTGCGCCCTCCCTGAGCCCCTGGAGGTCCCCGCGTTTTGTTCCCCGCTCGGCGCCACCGTTCCTGGCCGAAACCAGGCTCCGGGTGCCTTGGGTGCCGCCTGGCAGCGGGGGCTGCGCCGGGCTGGGGGTGAGCCGAAGCTCTCCAACAGCTGGGGATGGAGCAGAGGACGCGGGAGGAGCACCCCACGGGGAGGAGCACCCCACGGAGAGGAGCACCCCACGGGCGTTCGGCGACAACCGCGGGTGAGGGAAGGAGCTGGAGAGCCGCGGAGGCACCGCAGGACCGCGAGGCGCTGACCCGAACGGGCTCCGGGCCAGGCAGCACCGCAGCACCCAGCCCTCCCGCGGCGCGCTGGGGGCTCCCGTGCCGCTGCGTCCCCTCCCCAGCGGGCGTTTTGGGTGTGTTTTTTTTTTTGCGGGGGGCGTTTCCCCCCGGCGTTCGTGCGCGGCGCCTGCGAGCGGGGCAGCGCTTCTGCTTATTCTCGTTCCCCACGAGCCGTGCCTCGCGCCTGGCGGCTCTGCCCCATCGGACTTCGCCTCGGGAGCGGCCGCCCCGTGGCGTCGCGGCGGGGCCGGCTCAGCCCTCGCCCTGCTCGGGAGTTTCGGGGCGTGAGAAATCCAAGGCCGGAGATGACCCGCTTGGAAAAGCGCGCCTCGGTCGAGGAGAGGAAACCGAAGCCCCCGGTGCGTGGTTAGCGGGCGGCGCCGCCTGCCGCGCTGACAGCCGGGTGGGAATTAATTTGGCTGTTAATTGGAGGCGCGGGGAGCCTGGGCATCGCCTCCGCGGGGATGCGGTGCTACCTGAGCGCTCTCCGGGGCAGGAGCTGCGCAGGTGGGATGCTCGAAGCTGCTTTTTCCTCCCCGAAGCCGTGACGTGATGGTGTGGCCTGCGCTGAGTGCCCGCTGCCCCGTCTCGTGCGTCCGTAAGCTCGTATTAATTAACCAGCGTCTCAAACGAGACGTTGGCGGCGGGGAATGGCAGCCGTGGCGAGAGCCGGCGAGGCCAGGCCAGCTCGCGAGGTTGGAGGTGCCCCCACGGGCGCACTGCTGCCTTTCTCCCCCCGGCAAGGCGAGGGTCTCGCGCCGGGAGGCTGGGCCCAAAACCTGAGCTGACCCGAAAAGCCGTCAGTTTAACCGAGGCGCTTACGGAGGACGGGCGAGCCGCCGCGGTGGCGGTGCCGGCGTCCCCACCCGCGCCTCGTCGTGCCCCAAACCCCGCGCAGGCACCCAGCGAGTGGCCGCCGCGGGCTTAAATTAGCTGGGAGCAGCTGGGGGGGCGCGGGCAGGGGCTGCGAGGGCTCAGGTTGCTCCTGCGCCGCCGCCGCCGCCACGGCTAAAACTGGATCGAGGCCTCGGGAGAGGAGCGGGACGGGGGCTGCGCCCCGCAGGAGATGCACCGGGGGAGCGAGGGGCGGCGCGGGGCGTTTCAGCATCGCGGACGATTCCTCCCTCGGACGGCTTAGAGGTCACTGTGGGGGTTTTTTTCGGAGCCTTTTCGGTTTCTTTTGCAGCTGTCGCTTATAAAATACCCGCAGCGAGCTCGCCGCGGCGAGGCCGGAGAGGAGACCGGAGCTGCAAGGGCTCATTCCTCAGAGGGGCTGCGAACGCGGCAAGGAGAGGAGCACAACTTTTTCTTTTTCTTTTTCCTGGTTTTTATCCCCGCCGAGGATTTAACGCCGCGCACAGCCCCGGAGGGAACGGCGCCAGGTTCCCGAGCGGAGGGAGAGAGAAACCGAAAGCGCCGCGCCGACCTTGCCGCCTTATCGCTCCGGCCTCTCGGACCTAGCGGCCGGCTTCCCGGCTGGGGAGGGCTTTTGGGGAGAAAAAGAAAATAAAGAAGCGGGGCCGGGAGGCAGAGCCCGGCTCATCCGTCGACCCCTTTCCAACCCCGGGGGGGAATCCCAGCCAGGTAAGAGGGCTGGGGAGCCCAGCAGCCCGTCCCGATTGATTTTGGGGAGCCCGGGCTCAGCCCGGCTGCTGCCAAGTGCGAGAAATCCACCCGAGCATCTTCCCTTCCTCCCCGCCCCAGCCCCGAGCAGGCCCTTCCTGCCCGCAGCCTGCACGGAATTAGAGCGCTGGCGGAGCGTAAGGATCGAATTAAAGCTCGCCGAGCTCTTTCGCAAACCGGCAAATATTTCTGCCTGCCTTTAAAAGGCTCATTTTTTCCATTGTTCCGCCCGAAACCCTCGCCGGGGCTCGGCTTCCCCCGGGGCGATTTCCTGGCGGATCGGTTAGTAACGCAGCTGCGTTTTGGGGGCTTATTTATTTATTTATCCCTTTTGTGATTTTCCTCAGCTGAGCGGGGACGCGCGGCGCCGGAGCCGAACAAAAGCGAAGCCCCGCGAGCAGCTCGCTCTGCGCCGACGCCTGAAATAAAAGAAGGGGGGGTCCCGGTTGAAACTGGGGGTGAAATGGTTCGGTTTTCTTTGGGGTTTTGGGGTTGTTTTGGTGGTTTTCTTTTGGTTGTTTTTTGTTTTTTCTTGGTTTTGGTGGGAGTTAAAAGTGGGAAGTTCGCTTTCTGTGCGCCAAAGGATCGCTCGGATCCTTCTCCCTGCTCGTGAAGCCTCCCCCGCGCTCCGATTTAGTTCCCCTCTTGATGCTTCTCTCGGATTTATTTCATTATGGTTCTCTTCCGAGCGAGCAGGTACAGCCTGAGAGCCAACCTTCCCGAAGCAGGCGGCTGGTTTTTGTCACAAAACAAAAAAAAAAAAGGCCGAGCCTTGCTTCGTTCCCCAGATCAAATCAGCTCTCCTCCCGGTGACCCGTGCTCGCTGCGGACCCCCTCACCCCTTCTCCTCGCCGCACCCCGCTTTGGGGTGCATCTGCCTGAAAACTTCTTAGGCTCCCTCCATCGCCAGTAACTCTAATCCCTTTCAATGAGATCAACGGATTAACGTCTTATAAAATCGGAGGATTAGCTTGAGCCATTTATTTTTTTTCCCCCCCCCTTCCTCTCTGCGCAGCCTCACGTCACCGCCGCGCCGGAGTTTTAAAAGGGACCCTCTCGGAGATGGGGTGTAAGGAGCTGAACCAGGAGCTGGCCTGAAAGGTTTCCTTGGAGGAGATCCGCAAAATCGCGCATTGAGGTGCCTCCCCGAGCAGCTCCTGGAGGCAGCACGATCCCTGGAAATAGCGTTATTTCCAAAAATACCGTTATTTAACAGGGTTGCTCCTCTGGAGTGATGGCGGGGGGGCTTGGGCTGCGCGGGGTCTTCGTCGGGACGTGGCTTCCAACCCGACTGTCCCCAGCCCACGAGGAGAAACCCGTGCCCACCCCGGGGGGGGGGAGGTTTTGCGACATCCCCGCTCGCGGCGCTGCCGCCCGGCTGGGCCAGGAATGCCTGGCCGCAGCCCAGCGCGCCCTGAGACGCTCGCAAAAAGGCCAGCTCGTAATTGCCACCGCACTAACGAGGCCGCGGCGCTCCCGTCGAAACGCGCCGGCAGCCGCCGCGCCGCTCGCCCCGTGAATTCGGACGGGCTTTAAAAGCGAAGGCTGAGATGCTGAGGGGCGCCGAGGGGAGGATTCGGGCTCTCCCCTCCCGTTTTAAGGGCCGTGGCGGGCTGCGATTTGGCCCCCAGGCTCTCTCCAAGCGCCTTTGACTCGTAGTAAGAGCTTACGCAAGGGCTCCCGGGCATCGTGCGCCCCCCTGACCTTTGGAGAGACACTCGATGCAGCCTGGCGCGCTCGTCGCTAAGCCGGGTCGTTAGCGCCAGCAATATATTTCGCCTTCTAGTAGACGATTCAGCAGCCAGGAATCGGTAGAGATCTGACCGGCGGGCTGCTGCGGGCCTGACGCTCTCGGGGCTGTTTTCGGCTCGGCTGCCCGAGGAGGCCCCGGTAGCCTTGAGGCAGGTTTGGCTTTGGTTTGTTTTCAACGAGTTCGGCGTCAGCGTCGCGGCCTTAGCCTGCGGTTTCGCTTCTTCGGGGTGAAATTTCTGAGAAACTTAAGCCCTTGAGCCCGCAAGCAAGTGGGGAGCTGGGGCGGGCGATGCTCGAGACTGGTGCGTTGCCCGCCCGTCACCTCCCAGGTCCCAGCAGCCCTCCCCTGAATTTTGCGGTCCCTTGACTTTCTCCGTCCCGCCAAGGTCAGGCCGTGACACGGGGAGAGCTTCCTGGCTGCAGAAAATGTCATTTTAAAACCGTTTCTGTGCCAAACAGCTTGCCTGGCGTGAGCACCGCCGTGTCGGGAGGGGTCTCCTCTGCCAGCTCAAGTCTTCCCGGCAGCCCGAGGACTTTGTGGAGGAGGGAAGGAAGGAAGGAAAGCGCGCTCCTGAAAGTGTCCGCTCCTTACGTAAGTCAGGAAAATACGGATCATTGACCTCGTTAACACCTCCAGCTCTTTTCAAGCCTCCTTTCTCCTCTTGGACGCGAAGCAGGAGAGGGGCAGCAGCGCTCAGCATCCTTGGAGATGGAGAGAGAAGGACCCACGTGTGTTGTTCCTGCACACGTTTCTCCATCGGGTGCCCAGCTTGGCCCAGCACTCCGGGAGCAGAGAAGTGATTCTCCTGTCCCCTGCTGACCTCGGAGGCTTTTGCCCACCTCGCGGGGCCGTGGGAGTGAAGCAGTTTGTGCCCCTGGCTCTTTTTTTTGCTGGGTTTTAAAGCGCCGCAAAGCCCCCGGTCGCTGTGAGCGGAGCAGAGCGAGTGGGGGAAGAAATATTCCCCCAAACCCAGTGCTTTTGTTAAAAGCAGAGGAAGGGCAGGCCAACCACGCAGCTCCTTTTTTTTTTCTGTAAGCATTAGGAAAAATATCAGATGTCAGTGACATGGCGGTGGGGTGAATTCCCAGCAGGCTGAGGTTTGGCTTTGGGGTTGCCTGGGTTTTCCTGAAGGGTTTTTAATGCTGTCAGCGCCTTAAAACGCAGCCCTCGCAGACACAGAGGGGCTTTCGGGGCGGCTCTTCCGCGGGATTTGTTGCCGATTTCGGTTTTGGTGTCCAGCTTTTCGCTCTCCCTGCATCAAGCTACCTGTTCTTCTTATGCTTCTTGTATATTTGGTAAAACCGAAGAGAAAGGATCCGTGGAGGGCACTCCCAAGGGCCAAAATCCGGGGTCCGGGCTCGGAGAGAGCAGAAGGCAGCAGCATAAAGAGGAATTCTTCCCTCCCAGGCCTCACGCTGCTTTTCCACCGCGAGGCTTTGCGGCCATCTGGATCCCCTTGCAGATTATGCCCCCCCCCCAAAAAAAATCCATAACCTAGCAACCTCGTGCAGTTTAAACGAGAGCGTTCTTCCCTCCCGCATCCCAAATTGCCCTTGGCTCGGCTCGCCGCCTTCCTCGGGCTGCCGCCAGCAGCTGCGCCGCCCGTCCCCAGAGCAGGGTGCCTGCCTCCAGGAGCACTCTGCAGGGATTATTGATCCCCGTGCTGGTTTTTTTTTTCCCGTTAAAGGAGCTTAGGAAGCGGGGGCAAAGGGATTTCGGGAGGTCGTATCGCCCATCTGCTTGGCGATATAAAAGAGCGGAGAAGGCCGGTTGCTTTTTTTTTTTTTTTTGCTTTTGTTCAGCCCGCTGAGGGTGACTTGACCAAAGCACGATTTTTTTTCCCCCCAGGAAGCGATATCTTGGGATGTCTTAGCATCCACCAGCTCTGCTTGGCCGGATTGCAATTCCCTGGGTTATCCAGGCGTTTGGCACCGGGTTTGGCCTGGCAGGGCTTGCAAGGAGCCTGTTAATTGGGGGAAAACTCCGTAAATCGGGACTTTAGCACCTGATGGGATGCGGTAGGGGCCGGTGCTGCGGGGGCAGCGGTGTTGGGTCCTGTGGGGTCCCACGGGGATGCCGCATTTCACAGCCAGGAGGATGGATGGGGTCGGGGCGGGGAGGAGGCAGCGGCGCATCCTTTCCCTTCCCTCCGCGCTGTCGGGAGGAAAAGCGAGCTCAAGAGGGTCGCGACATCACAGCTGGGAGAGAGCCACGTGCCAGGAAAAGGGGGAAAAAAAGTAAAAATAAATAAAAAAACACGGGGCCAAAGGGAAAAAATTCCTCCAGTGTTATATCGTCGCCAAGAAGAAGCCCGGCTAACCTCACTCGGGCAGCTCGCGGCCGCGCTTCGAAGCGAGCAGCGCCCGGCTCCGCTTCAGCCTCCTGAAGATGCTCTGGCAGCCGCGGGTCCTGCAGCTGCTCTGCCAACTTCCTGCGGCTTTCCCGAAACTCGCTGCCTTGCCTGCAGTTCCCAGAAAAACTGTGCTGGGTGGGATGACCCCGTAGCTGCTTTCCAGCCCTCGTTCCTGCTGCTGCGATACACGGGGAGCCCGAGCGGCACGAACTCCAAGCTCCGCTCCCCGGCTGGCTTAGGCTGAATAAGAAGGGCACCGGGGATTTTTTTTTTTTTATTTTATTTATTTTACTTCTTTTTTTTTCGCCTGGATCTTGCGAAATCGGCCCTGAGCAAGCCTCTTGTTTGCCTCGCTGACGGCACTCGGCTCTAACCTCGCGCTGGGAACTGCGGCTGACCTCATTTCTGCGTCCCTCCGACAGCAGCGAAAACGCTTTTCCTTTTCAAGATGCGCCTCGGGATGGCAGCGACGGGGCTGCTTCTCCGCTAGACTGACCCTCGAGGATCCAGAATACCGCAGCGGTGCTGGCGGCGCTGCCACGTTGTTCCGTTGCTTCTTTTATTTTAAGGCTTTTCGGCCTTTTTTGGCTGCTGATTGCTTCGCCGGGAGCCGCGCTTCCAGCTCGCTCTTTCCCCGCTGCGCCGCCGGCGGCCGAGGGGGTTAAATTTCTGTCTTTGGTGTCGTCCAGCCAGGGAGCGAAGCCAGGGAATTTTGGTTCCCGTTCAAAAAGCATCCGACTCCCTCTTGGAGGGGAGGGAAAAGGGCTCAAAGGTCGGAACCGGGCAGCATCCTCCTGGGCAGGCTTTGCTGGAGACCCGCGGCACGATGGACCGGTGGCCCAGAAGGTGCTGGGCTCGGCTGTGCTGGCACAGGCGCATTTGGAGTGAGACAAATTACGCCAGGAGAGGTTTCAGGGCCTCTGCGTGGGGCTTCGCAACCCCCATCCCGTGCACGCAGCTGCCCCTGGTCCCTGCATGGAGCATCCCACTGCCACGGGGAGGAATTTTTAACTTCGCCTGGTCCCCGGGGAGAAGTCGGGTCCTTCTGCTCTCCAAACTCCTGCCGTTCCCCGTTCTGCTTTCCGTGGGCTCCGCCGGGTCTGGGGGGCTGGCACCGGCCTTTGTCACCCCCCCGGCGATGGCTCTGCTCGCTCCCACGTGCGGTGACCCCTTGGGTGCCCTGGTGGTGACTGCTCCGCGTCGGGGTTCACCAAAATTCGCCCATGTGTTGCTTCCCCCGCCGGGCTGCTTGTCTGAGTAGCTGCGTCTCATTACTGGTTCCAAAGTGCCCAGAAAACCCTTTTTTTTTTCTTTTGGAAATTATCCCACTAGGTAGACACACGTCGAGTACCCTTTACGTCGGGGATTTGTTGCGGGGAAGCAAACCCCGCTCCGCAGCCGACCCCGGCGTCGGGAATTGCAGCGTTTTCGCGTTCGAAGCCGCTCTCGGTTTAACTTCCAGCCAGGTTAATAACCGGGCTTTTGGTTCAACCCGTCCAAAAACGCGTCATGGGCTTGCGTAAAAGCCTTTGAAACTCGAGAGGCGGCTCGAAACCCTTCCCGCAGATAAAACAGCTCGGCTTGGAGATCGGCCAAGGCCGCCGTTTGCTCTTGCCGAGATCGCTGCTTCCAGCGAGCCGGGGGAACCCGTGCAGCTCTCAGGATTTTTTTGGGGGGGTGTTTCCAAACCCTATAGGTCCTGGAGGCGAGGCAGCAGGTTCGATCTGCCCGGCCCGTGGGGTGCTGCACCAGCTCCCAGCACCCCTTCATCCAGGGCAGCTCTGTCCCAGCGCCCCCAATTTAGGGGCTCGGGGCCAGTTGCAGTTTGGGACGGGTTTGGGTTGGATTCGGATCCCCGGGAGGAAGTTGTTAGTCTCAAACCCATCTTGTAAATCCCTCAGGAAAAAAAAGTTTCATGTTTGTGGCTTGTGGAAATTCCCAGGGGGAAGGCGATGGGGCACGTTCCTCAATTTCCCCTACAAACGAAGGGGCTTGGGGAAACTTTTCCTTGTGCCCGCTGCCCGGGAGCCAGCAGACGCGCCGCCGCCAGCCCCAAAACCAGCCCTCGGCTCGGGCTGAACGTGGCCGCGATGCCCAGCGCTTTTCTGCAGCGGCGTAAAGAAACGACAGCAACGAAGACACAACGAAGACGCTCGGGCGGCCCCTCGGAAGGAGCAAAAACCGGAGGACCGTCGGGAAGCAGCACGGGCGAGGTCCCCGCGGTGCTCCCGCTGCCACCCCGTGCCGCGGTTCCTCGCCGTGCAGCGGGACGGTCGCCTCCTGGGGGTCCTCCCTTGGAGGTCCCCCGATGAAAGCTGCGTGGAAGAGGCCGGCCGAGCTCGCTCGGCTCGTTAAGCGCTTGCCGTTCTAATAAGGATTAATTTGGCTGCGCGGCTTCTTTGGGTTTGCCTTTAACCCGCCCGACTTGCAGCCAGCAGGGCGCAGCGAGCAGGGGGAGGCCTGCGGGACCTGCAGCGCTCCCTTTCCTGCCTCCCCTGCTCTTTAACCTCGCGTTAACCGTAGCGTGGGTTTAATTAAAGCTGTTAATTAAATCCCCCCGGGGACGGAGGGGACGCGGAGGCTGGGTCCTCCCCATCCCCGCAGCCGTGTGCGCACCGGCACCTCCTGCAGGGAGTTTTGGGGTTTCCGGAGGAATCCCTGCGTACAGCCCGGTCCTAAGGGCACCACGATGCCCTTTAATTTCTGTGAGCCGTCGGGGCGTTCAGCGCACATCCTCCGTGCCGCAGCCTGGGAAAATCATCCGACTTTCCTCTCCTTCGCCTTCAGCTAGGCGGCCGGGTTTGCACTGGGGTGGCTTTTGTCTGCTTCCCTCCCCGCTGGCCCGCGGGACTCTCAGCGGGACTCACCGGGGGACTTCCCCGCTTTGGGGTCGCTTTGCTTTTTCCCCGGGTTTATCTTCCTCCGGCAGACTCCTTTCTGCCGCAGCGGGCGGTCGGGCACCTTTTTGTAACCCGGCCTCGAGGGCCTGCTGGGTGCGGGTCACGATTTCAGACCCTCAGCCAGCAGAGGGGTCTCCAACGCGGGGTCTGGGGACCCACGGGCACAGCCAGAAGGGTTTTTCTTCTGCCTCGGAAAGCTCCCGGCCTTCCTCACAGCTCCTTTTTATTTCTTTTGGCTGCGCTCTCGTAAATCTGAAGCGAATTAAAACACAGTGCCTCCCCTACCACGCTCCCCACCCCCCCTCCCCCACCAAAAAAGAAAAAAATAAAACACAAACCAAAAGCTTGGCTCCTTAAAATCATCCCATTTCAGTCTTCTGCAAGTTAACAGTTTCCTGGATCCTGGGCAGGCCAACTCTTTCTGCCTCGAACCGCTGGATTTTTCGCCCTAACGTTTCTCAGCCGTTGCAGAGGGACCACACGGGGGTTGGATGATCCTGGCACGGGTTCCCCTGGCACGTGCACCTCCGGGATCGTCCCGAGGACAATGAGCCCCTGCCGTAGGGTCGCGGCCGCCTCGGGCACGTCGTTTTGGGGCAAAACACCAGCCAGGAGGATGCGGCGGGCGGAGCACGGAGCTCGGGGCCGCTCGTTTCCCTCGAGGCTCTCAGGCAGCCGCGGCGGTTCGGAGCTGCGGTCTGGTGGGGCAGCTGGATGTGGCCGTCGGGAATTCGTGGCTGGAGGAGATCCGAGGCCCTAAATCCAAGGCCCTCGATCCGAGGCCCTGAGGGACCGGCGCGTCTCTGCCGACGTTCTCGGTGCGCCGCAGCATCGGCCGCTCCGGGAGCTGAACCGAAGCCCCCAGAGCTGGCTCAGTTAGGAGAGCATGGCGACTTGAAGGAGCTACGAAGGAAGAGGATCGGTGCTGTGCTGGGTGCTGTTGTTGTTTTCTTCTCCGAGATTGGTCCTGGATTGTCTTGGGTGCTCGGCTGACCCGAGGGATGCTTTGCGGGGCCATTCAGCTCCTCTCCATGCCCCGGTAGCGAGATCCAGCACGTTGGGGTCTTCAGCTGCTCGTGTTTCTTCAGGCCTTGGCGGTTCCCCCTGCTTGCTCCTCAAACCTGCGTTCCCGTGGAGGATTTACCGTCCTCAGAACCCCAAAAACACGCTGCCGACCACGATGGTCCCCAAGATGGGGACCTCGGCCGCTGACATTCGTGATGGGAGGCCACGGGCGCTGCTCCCGGCTCGCAGAACCGCTCCCTCCCCGCGTGGGGCGGCCAGCAAACCTGGAGAAATTCGGGGCAGCCGAGGCAGCAGCCAGCGCAAGGAGCCCCTGGATCAAAAAAAAAAAAAGCAGAAGGAGGCTCACGGAGCGATGCGGCGCGAGCACGGCTGACGGGAGAGGCCCTGCACCGCCTGAAATCCCTTTGACCCAGCAAATGGTGCAGGGATTAAAACCCGAACCCAACCCCACGCAGCCACGCTAAGCTGCGCATTAACTGTGCCTGAGTCGGGAACAAAGGTTTGGGGGTGGTGTCGCCTTGTTTTTATTTAATTATTTATTCGCAAAGCAAGGAAAAAAAAAAAAAAGAAAACCACCTCGGCGGAGTTGAGCAAGCCCCTGTGCGTGCAGGCTCCCGGCTCCTGCGGCCTCCCCACTTGGGCTGGGCGCGTTGCTGAACACGTGCTCGGGGCTCTCCGGAGGCTTTAATCAAGCCCAGGCTTTACCAGGAATCGCCTCAAAAACTTGCAGCGGGGCCGGGGGAGAGCCGAAAGCAGCGGCCGGCGGAGGGGAGCTTCGGGCGGTGGGGCTGCTGCCCTTTGGCGAGGGGCGGGAGGTAACGCCGGGCCGGGAGGCGAGCCTCGTGCGCTGCGGAGGGGAAGGAATTCGCCCCAGGAAGGCGCGAGGATGCGAGGTGGGTGCTGGAGGCCGCGGGCGAGGGGCTGGCTCCGCGTTTCGGGCTGTTTTTTGTTGCCCTGGGGCTGCCGAGCTCGCTGCCCGCCCCGAGCAGCGGGGCCCGATCCCCGCGAGTGGGCGGCGCGTGGGATGGGAGAAGTGCTCCTGCACCAAGAAAGCACCCGGTGGGGGTGGCAGGCTTAGAGAAAAAAAGGGTCCGAAGGAGGAAAAGATGCACAGGAGCGTTTGCTGTTGGGTCGGGCTTCTTTGCTGAAGCTTCCCGGGCTTAAACCCAGTTCCTTTAGGTGCCACGGCGCTGCGTCCCTGCGCTGATGGGGCTGTGACAGCAGCAGCCAGCAGCACGGATAATTTCGGGGATTGTGTTCTTTCAGACACCGAATCCGTCCTTGCCGGGAGCCCAAACCCTTCCCTGCAGCTTTGCGGCTCAGATCCGGGGCTTTTCATCGCTGTTTTCCCCCCGCTGTCCGCGGCCACCTCCCACGCTTTCACCCCGTCCTGCGCCAAACCTGGAGCCGTGCGGCTCCTGCGCCGGAAAAAAAAAAAAACCCTGCTCCGGGGGGATTTTGTCATCCCTCCGTAATTTAATTCGCCAAAAGTCGGGGGGGGGGGGGGGAGACTGCAGGTAGTTTCCCTGTTTGTTGTAAAACTTGCACGCGCGCCGCCTCCCGTGGGCAGTAACTGATGAAAGGAAAACAAGGTGTTTTTTTTATTTTTTTTATATATTTTTTTTAACTTCCTTCTCGGAGCTGGGGGCGGGGGAACTTTGTGCCCGGCCAGAGCTGCGTTCGCGCGAGGGTGAGCGGCTCGGGAGCCGTGAAGCGGAAAGGAATGATGAGGAGCAACACCAAATCGGTGCTTTTCGGTGATTGTCGTGATGTTTTGGGTGCGGGGAGGTTTTATGTGGCGAGGCCCGGACGGCGGGCTGCTCTTCCACCGGATTCCGTAACGCGTCTGCTTAAAAAGCGCTGGTTTCGGGTTATTGTACAATATCGGCGTCCCGCCTGCTGAACCGTCACGCTAAGCCCGCGGGAGAGCTCGCACGCTGAAATCCTCGCCCCAGGGGTCTGCACGCGAGGTTTTATCGGCCTCTGTCCGCGGGATTTTGTTCCGGTCCCGCGTTTGGGACGTGGACACCAGCACCCAGGGGCGCTGCGCCCTCCTCTTCCTCGCCTCCCCCTTCCCCTCACCCGGCGTGCTGGGGGGTAAAGCTGCACAGGCGGCGCCGGGAAACTCAAACAAGGCTCTTTTATGGCACCTGTAATTCCCGGCGGCTCTGCCATCTGCCGTGGCTGTGTCCTCGCCCTCCCCTCGGCTCCGATGCCAGCGTGGAAAGCTGTGCCTCGGGTCCGGGGGGATCACCCTAAAGGAGCGGGGACTGGTGCCGGTGCTGGAGGGCAGAATTTCTGCCGAGTGAGGAGACCACGGGAGGGGAGAGGAGGCAAAACTTTCCCTTCCAGCACGCCTTCCGGCCGCTTTGGGGCATTTCAGTCTAATTAATTGAGGTTTCGGGTGCAGGGGGACGTTGGGATTGGGGTGGCTTGGATGCAAATCCCCGCCTGGAGTTTAACTGAAAGGACTGCCTGCATCGGCAGGAGGGGAAATAGCTGGGCGAGGAGCACGCGGAGGGAGAAGGGGAATCCCAGGCACGGTTTAGCCTGCCCTGCTTTGTTTTCGGGGCGTCCCTCCTCTCCTGCGTAGGGCATCCCGTGCCGACAGCCCTCGGATGGAGCCTCACGTCCTCTTCTCTCCCTTTCTTCGCAGCCTACCCATGAGCTCGGATTTCCAGCATTACAGTTTCAGGATGCCGAACATCGGGTTCCAGAACCTGCCTCTCAACATATACATCGTGGTTTTCGGCACGGCCATCTTCGTCTTCATCCTCAGTTTACTCTTCTGCTGCTACCTGATCAGGTAAGAGCTGCCCCGGCTGTTCGCAGGAGGTGTCCCCGCACGACCGCCTCACCTCGCCCCTCCGCGAGGAGCTCCCCGCACCTCTGTCTGACAGCTGGATGCGACCCGCGGGCTAGTTTGTTAGGAAAAGAATTAGAAAAAAGAATTAAAACCAGAAAAAGGATTTGCTCAGCAGTTAGCATCGGACGCAACATTCATCCCCCGCAGAGGAAACGGACGCAGAGCTCGCGCGGTGTGGACCCAACACGTCCGGGAGCGAGCAGCTCCGAAGGGAATTGTGTTATCGGCTCCAAACCCCGCAGATATTTATTTATGGGGGCACTTACACGGGCAGGGAACGCGGTTGCTCAGGCGGCCGTCTCAAACAGGACTTGAAAGCGGCGTTTTATGGTTCCTGCCCTCCGCTTAGCGTTTCACCACGGCTCGCTCTTTAATGACTAACTCGGGCGCCGTGTGCTTAGGAAATGTTTAATGCCTGCCCCCTTCGTTACCGGACCCAAATTGCTCGTTCAACAGCGCAGCCCGGGGATTAATGGCGCAGAGCTGATCTGCTAAGCTGGGCGATGGGGACAAGGTTATTCCGCTTTGGGGCTTGCTTTAATTATTTCGTGGGCCAGAGGGGAGAGACTTGGGCCACGAGCTGCGAGGCGAAGCTCCCAGCCTGCTTTTAACTGGGATGCCGACAGGAGGGGAGGCAAAGAAAAGGGCAGATGGTTTTTGGAAGGGTGAGGGATGCGTTTTCCCCAGGTTGAGCTGAATCTATACAGCTTGCTTGCAAAACGAAGAGGCGTTTGGGCTTTCCGAGTATTTTCCTGGGCGCTGGGTCTCGCTGGGTGCGTTCTGCCCCAAAGAAGAAATAACAAGCAGTAACGTCTGGAGGGTCAAGCCAGAAAACCTTTAAATTTAGAAGTTGGAGGCGTGTTGAATAACTGCTGAAAGAAGCCAGGGAGGGAAGTGGCGAGCTCTCCGTCTCTGGCTGTCTTTAAATGAAGACGGAGTGCCTTTCGGGGAGAGGCGTTTCGGCTGCCGCCCCCAGGAGTAACGCCGTGCTGGTTCCCGACCTCTGATAGACGGGAGCTTGGGTTAGGTCATCTGAAGATCCCTTCGGAGCCCCAGCCTCGACTGAGACTCGATGAATCGAACCACCAGCACCAGCACCAGCTCCGGGATTTGCAAAGGCGGTTCCCCCGCACCCGGAGCAGCCTCAGCTTTGGGGATTTACCCGTGCCCTGGGCCCCTGGAGCACCACCCCCTCCTAGGAATTCGCCGCAGAGCTGCGCTCCCAGACCTCACTTTGGGTTTAAAAGCTTGAGGTTCAGCGTGTAGATGGACGGGGAGGGGGGGGGAGGACCACGCACGGAGCATCCCAGCTCTGGGACAGGATCTCCTCGCTGCTCCCCGCTTTGCCGCTTAATCAGGAGCACCGCTGGCTCCTGGCAAGCAAAAACCCACCGGCCACAGAGCAAGATCCTGAGTTGATGCTGAGTTCCTCCCCCTCCTCAGCCAGCTGCTAAAGCCCTCCTGGATTACCCCGCGCATTCCTGACCCCTCCTGCGCTGAGATGTGTGGCTTTTAACAGCAGGACCGCATCTGGAGGCCGTGGAGGAGCGAGGGGTTCGTTTAACAGTCAGGGCGATGCGGCGCGGGAGCATCCTCTGCAGCCCGCTTCGTGCGAGGCAGCCCGAGCGTGGGAGAGCCGATACCTGGTGTATTTACCCCAACCTCAAAGCTGACAGCATGGAAGAAAGGATTGCTCGTGGGGTCTGCCACCACCGTCCCCCCCCCGTAGCCTCTCGTCTCGTGAGTCTCAGGTTGCTCACCAGATCCACGGGGCGCGGTTCTCGGGCTGGGAGCTGGGTCTCCGAATTCCTCCGGGGTCGCGGCGCTTGGCACGGGACGGACGAACCCCTGGCTCCAGCGGGGAACCTTGCTTGCCAGATCCCGGGCTCACGTTACGGCAGCTGCTCCGGATCGGAGCGGGATCCGTCCGGGCTGGGATCCTCTCCCCGCCCGCGGCCAAAGCCACGCACCTAGGGGGACGTGTGGCTTTCTTCTTTCCGCAAGGCAGAGGCTTCCCCCCCGGGCTGGGAGAGCTTTTTTCCCCCCTCGTAGGTGGTCCCCGGCAGCCAAGCTTTGCTTTCCCCCATCTGCGTTTCATAAGCGCTTTCCCAGCCTCGGGGCTGGGCCGGTTTCACCCCTCTGGCTCCACACCCGCACCTCTCCTGCTGCCTGCTCCGCGTGCCCGCAGACCCCGGCCCCCCCTGGTTTCCCCCCCCAGCTTTTGGGGCACGTTGAGCACCAGACAGCGATGGCTCCCCTCCAGACTGGGGGCTCCAGAGCTCCCTTACTGGAGCCCTGAACAACATTTGCCGAATTGAGGCGTGCTTTTTAATGCCAGCAGTGTTTCGGGGCTGTTTTCAAGCAAAAAAAAAAAGGGATAGGGATGTATTTTTACACGGCTTTTATAACTTGCTGGCGTGGTTTTCTGCTTTTTTCCCCACTGCAGCCTGTAGGGAGCAGAGCTCGGTGAGAAGCAGCCAGGCTCTGGGAGAGGAAATATTCTGGGGGCAGAGAAGTGAAACTGCAGGCACGGGGGGGTTCCCCCCCCCCCAACAAACCACACTCGAGGCTGGGGAAAGCACTTCTGCGACCGCCCGAGCCCTGCGGGCGCGCTGACGTCCCTGCTGCGAACCCTCCGGCAGCTCTTCGGCCTCGGTGACCTCCCTGCCGAGTTTTCAGAGCACTTCTCTAAGCGCCGTGCAGCGAGGGGGCAGCGCTCGACGTGTGGCTTTCTTCCCGTGGGTTTATTTCGGAAGCACAGCCGGCTCCTTCGCCTGCACGATGGGCTGCTTAAAACGGGCTGCCGCTCCTTCTGCCGGGGAAAGAGGTTTTATTAAGGGAAGCCTGAAAGGGAAACCTGCCGCCACAGCCTGGGCTCGTCGTGGGAAACCCTTTAACGGGGAGATCTTGCCCCGTCCTCGCTCAAGCAGGAGCAGAGCTTCCCCTGGCTCTTCGGCGCTCGCTGCTTGCGGAAAGGTGCTGCGTGCAGCCCGGAGGTGCTGGCAGCAGGGGGGTTGGACAGCGGGCCTGTTTCTGCCGGCTGCTAATGCCCTTGGCAGCTTTCGTCGGCCTTAACGCCGCTGGAGATGCTTGCGCTGAAAATTAGGGAGTTCAGGAAAGGAAAGCTGTGGGAGTTTTGTGTGCTCCTGGACGGAAACGCCGTGGTTCCAGCTCCACAAAAAGCCCCAGCCCGGGCTCGGCGGCCTGCGTTGTTTCACGTGGCCGTTCTCCTCTCCGAAATAAAAAAAACTAAAACCGAAGCGATTAGATGGGGAGGGGAGGGAAATGAGGTGTGTTTGGGCTGTTAGGGTAGTCCTGCTGTTTTGGCCTGCCCTCACTTCTCTCCCTCTCTTCGTTCCAGGCTCAGACACCAAGCACACAAAGAGCTTTACGCCTACAAGCAGGTGAGGTGATGAACAGGCTGCGGCTCCCCTCCTACCGAGAGCCAAACGCGCGTAAAGGCTGCGGGTTTGTTGGGATAATCACTCTTTCGGGTTGCCATCGAGCTTTTCTTTTCAGTGGGAGGCTCTAGGTCTTTGAAGAGAGGTTGCTGACGCTCTGCCAAACCTCTTTTCCTGCTGATTTAGGGTTTTTTGGCCAGCCGGGCCCCCTGAGAGCATCTCCCGCCTGCACACGGTGCTCTGCAGGTCTCAGCATTTCGGGGTCTGCTGCCGTCCGGCCTTCGTGCTGCCCTGCAGGTGCTTGGGTGCTTCCTCCTAGGCGAGCTCAGGGGCAAGAAGAGCAATCAGCAGGACAAAAAGAATAGAAATGCTATTTATTTAAAGATAAAACACCTTGAAAGCAAGAGTTTAAGCTGGACGGTGAGAAGCGGAGAGGCTTCCCCCAGCTGAAACCAAACACAAGTGCCAAGTCCCCGGAGCCTGGTCCCCGGGCGCTGGGGGCGTCTCCACGCTCAGCACCTCCACTGGCGCTTCCCAAACCCTCGGCGGTGTCGTGGTGGGAGCATCCAGCGCTCCTCCGGCAGCTGCAACGTGGGCTGGAGCTGGCTGCGGGGTCAGCGCGGCCCCGTCCATCCCGGGGAAGGCGTCCAAGTCCCCGCGGCCAAGCCAGCTGCTTTCTGCAGCCACCCACGCGCAGGGGTTAAAATAAATGCTGGTTACCGCCGAAACATCCCATTTTCCCGTTTTCCCCAGGGTTTTGTAGCTTTTTCCACCTCTGACCTAGCACTCAGGCAGGAAACCTAAGGAGGTGGAGCTGGGCTGGATGGATGCTCCGGCACGTGGCTGTTCCTGGAGCGCAGCCCCCTCCGGGCGCTCAGCTCGGAGACCTCCTGGGGTTTGTCCTCGGATCTTTTTTTGTGCGAACGCTGCTTTCGCCCCGTCCACCCACAGGGCTGACGCTGGATGCGTGCAGGCTGCAGGTGGGACGCCGGAGGTTTCTGGCTCCCGGGGAGCGCCACGCGTACAGACAGCTGTCACAGCGCGGGCACTTTCGTGGTTCTGTATTTATTTATTATTATTGCTAGTAGCGTGCAGGACTGGCCCGTTTTTTAGCATATTTTTAGAATTTAGGTTTAACTTTAAGCGGGCTCTTTCTGCTCGCGCCGTGCCCTGCAAAACCTCACCCCATCTCTGTGCTGGCATCTGCTGCCTTGGCGCGGCACGTGGCCCCGGGCTGGTGCCCGAAAGCAGAGGGTTTTCACTGCAATGGGAGGGTAAATGCAACAGAAAGGGGTTGTGTGTGGAAATTTGGGTTTATGGGGACCTGAGTGGCTGTAAACGCGGCAGGAACCGTGTCCCGACCCTGTCTCTGTGTTGCAGGTTATTCTCAAGGAGAAGGTGAAGGAGCTGAACCTCCACGAGGTGAGCGTGCGCGGGGTTTTTCTTCCTGGGGCGCTGTCAGCAGCAGGGGAACTCGCTGGGTCTGCAAAATCCCCGCCCCTCGCAGGGTGGGTGACAGAGGCAGGCGAGCAGCGGCACCGGCAGCTCCCCTCCATCCCTTGCCACCTCCCGGCTGCGAGGACACGCGGTGCCAAAGGCTCGTGTGTGCCCGGGCGCGTAGCCACCAGCCTGCAGCCTCGCTGCTCCTCCTCGTGCTCGCTCCCCGATGCTGCTCCTCGTCCTCGGCGGGTCCGGCCGCTCGCTAACGCCGCTGCCACGGGCACAGCTGCGGAGGGGCTGGGTCGGGCCAGCCCCAGCCTCCTCCCCGGGGGCCGTTGGCTTTTTATGCACCGTTATTTTCATGCGTCATTAATTTTCGTACATCATCATTTTTAGGTACTGTGGGTGTCAGGCAGTTGTCTTTATGCGTTTTCATGCATGGTTGTTTTGTGCATTTTCATGTATTTTTATGCATTTTCATGTATTTTTATGCATTTTCATGCATTGTTGTCTTTATGCATTTTTGTGCATGGTTGTTTTGTGCATTTTCATGTATTTTTATGCATTTTCATGTATTTTCATGCATTTTCATGCATTTTCATGCATTTTCATGCATTGTTTTTATGCATTTTCGTGCATGGTTGTTTTGTGCATTTTCATGTATTTTTATGCATTTTCATGCATTGTTTTTATGCATTTTCATGTATTTTCCTGCATTTTCATGCATTTTCATGCGTTGTTCTTATGCATTTTCGTGCATTTTTGTCTGTATGCATTTTCATGCATCATCATCTTTACGCGATTTTCCACACGTTGTTGTTTCTCATGCAGTTTTTTCCACGCACGACTCTTTTTGTGCATTTTTTCGTGCATTTTTCGTGCATTGCTGTGCTTTTTATGCACTGTCATCCCCGCAGCAAGGAGCTGTGGCTGCAGGAGGCCAGCTGCGGGCTGCTTGGATGCGTTAGGAATTAAAAGCCCTGTTTGCATCCCCAAAAATGAGGGGTTCTTCGCAGATTGCAGCAGCCGGGGGGGCGTCCGAAATCACAAGAAGTGCCGGCTGCAGCAGTGCCCCCTGCCTGCATCGCTGCGTTTAATGCGCTAAGAGGATCCCCGGGTGGCTCTGCCCGGGGGAAACACCTCTCGAAGTAACGAGGTTTCCCTAATCCACCTTTTCCGACCTCACCCACCTGGTTTCAACCTGAAGCTTTGAAACGCGTTAGGCGTTCACTCTCCCCAGCTTCCCGGGCCGCTCGACGGATTAATGTCCTTATTTACAGCCCGTATTGTGCGCCGAAGCTGAGCCGGGCCGCGCTCAGCTTTATTTATGACACCAGCGCTGCCCACCACGCCTGTTCCATACAGCCTCCTAGTGAGCTGCTGCTTTCCCTCCTCTGGCAGCAGGAGGCGGAGCGGGGTGCCCCTGTTCCTGCTCGGCAGCTCCCTGCTGCTCTGATTTCCCGGGGGTTTGGGGAAGGCTGGGAGGGTTTTTGCTCAGGCTCCTTCCGAAATATCCCATTTTCGGGCAAAAAATGGGATATCGGGGGTTTGCAGCAGCAGCTGCCAGGGCTCGCCAGGAGGTAAATTCCATGCTGGGCTCCTCAGCGCTTGCCCAGCTCTGTTTTTTTTTCCCTTTTTCCCATGACGCCGCCTCTCCGAGGGCTTCAGAGGGTCCAAAATGTGCTTGGTCCTCGGTGCAAACCCACCGGGCTCTGCAAAGAAAGCTGTGGGGGGTCGGACGTTTCCACGGGCGGCGCCTCCCCGCAGCCTCCCTGCGATGTTTGTGGATAAAGCAGGCGGGGAGGCGCTGCCCGGCCCAGAGGCTGCCAACCCCGGCAATTAGAGCCCGGATTAAAGGCAGATTGGGCTTTAAACTTATTTTGATTGCTGTTTAAATGAACGTATCAGATTAATGACCGCAGGAGCTGGAGGATTTACCTCCGGGAGGGCTGCAGCCCTGGGGCTGTGCAAAGCTGCGCTAAGCCGGGCTCTGTCTCGCGGCCAAGCCAAGCCCTGCCCAGCACCGCTGCTCATGGCGGAGCTCAGACGGGAGCCAAATTCCCCCTTTTTTTCCCCAATTAAAGGCAGTGGTGAGGTGAGCACTGGGGAGAGGACAGAAACCTGCACCAGGAGCCAGGAAACGCTTACGGGGAGGTTTTTTTGGGGAGCATTTCCCCCCGTTTAGAGACACGCGGGTATTTTTTGCGTTCGAAAACGCCGACCGTGTCGGTGACCTGCTCGTCTTTCAGATCTGCGCCGTCTGCTTGGAGGAGTTCAAGCCCAAGGACGAGCTGGGGATCTGTCCGTGCAAACACGCCTTCCACAGAAAGTAAGTGTGGGACGATGTAAAAGAAACAAAGAGCCAGGGACTGGGGCCGGGTTCTTTGCACGCCTCTGGTCCAAGGCACGCAGTGATGGACGGCCCCTGAATTACGCAGGCGGTGCTGCATTGCCTGTCCCGGGCTTTAGAGAATAAAAACCTGACATCTCCCCTTTAATCAGCTTTTATTTACGGCGTTGAGCGGTGCTGGTTACCAAACCAACAGCTCCTCGGCTCCAGGATCGGTGCCAGGCCGTTCTCCCAAGCCGCCTGGGAGCCTGGAGAGCCGAGCGCGGTGCGGCCCCAAATCCACCTGCGTCTGCAGCTCCTGGGTGGCTGCCGGGCTCCCCCTGCGCTGGGCAGGGAGGCGCGGGATGGAAAAGCCCCTGCCTGCGGCGCTGCGATTTTCCGAAGGCGTTGCGAGAGGCAGCGAAGCGGAGGCGAGTGCCTGAGCCAAGCCTCGGCGGCTGGGGAGGGAGAGAAGTCGCTCACAGCTGCCGCGGCATGGCACCAGGGGTGCCAAAGCCAAAAATCCTCATTGGGGTGGATTCACGGTTCTCTTAAATTCCCTTTTTTTTGTTTCTCTCCCCCCCCAGGTGCCTCATCAAATGGCTGGAGGTGCGGAAAGTGTGCCCGCTCTGCAACATGCCGGTGCTGCAGCTGGCCCAGCTGCACAGCAAGCAGGACCCCGGCCCCCCCCAGGGCCCCCTCCCGGGCGCGGAGAACCTGGTATAGCTCTGCGCCCGCACGGACTTGCCCCGGCGCCGGGGGTTTGGGGGGGGGGGGGGAACCCCGGGCACCCGGAGACGACAACCAAAGCACTACGGCACCAGCACGGAGCGAGGGCTGGGGACGGACGGACAGACGGACGGACAGACGGACGGGGAGCTGAGAGCACTTTAGGAGGGAGCCCGTCCTCCCCCCTCATCCCGCGCTGGTCCTCGGAACGAGGTTTTTGTTTTGTTTTGTTTTGTTTTTTTCCCTCCCCGGGATCCCGGAGCTGGGGCAGAGGGGGGAGCGCCTCGCCTCGATGCCCGTCCCGCACGCGTGCCCGGCTTCGGCCACCCCCCCAGAGCATCGCAGCCCACATCCACCGCGGGTTCGGTGGCATCCGAAGGGGGGGGGATTTCTTTCTTTTTCCCCTCCGGGGGGGTGGTTACGTGGGTGCAGCCCCGCCTGGGTGCTGCGTTTCGTGCTCTCTCTGCCCCCCAGGGGCTTCACGCCGGGATCCCCAAAGGGCTGAGCGGGGCAGGGAGCCGTGTGCCCCCCCCCCCAGGACGCTCGGGCAGCCCGGTCGGGGCCCCGCTGCGCCCCGGTTCCCGCAGCGGCGCGCCGTGGGCTACCTCAGGGCTTCCGAAAAACCCCTAAAACCCCTTCCAGGGGCGAGCCCCCGGTGTGAACGCCTCTCCCACCAGCTTGGCTAAAACCACCTCCGGCCCTCCGCACGGCCTTGGCGGAGCCGGGGAGGGGGGGGCACAAAAACCCTGCCCTCTCCGCCCGCTCTCAGCCCCCGGGGGGGCTCGGGGTCTCCAGGTGCAGCCCAACGCGGTGCCAAAATCCCCCAACCCAAGCAGCCCGCGGGGCGCAAGCTGCTGGGGGGGCGGGGGGGCCACAATCCCCCCCTTTGCCTTTCGGGGTGACCCCGGGCACCCCCCGGGCACCCGTCCCCCTTCTCCCCGCAGCTCTCGGTCCCTTTTGGGGGTGCCGGGGGGGGGCTCTCAGTATTACCCGGTGGCACAGCAGCGGCGCGGGGCTGGGCGCGCGTCCCCCCCCCTCGTGTAAATACCGCGCGCCTCTCCCCAGCCTGTTTATGGAGCGTGGAGCCTCATAGACGTGTTTGTACACTACGAATTCTGCAGCAGAATATTTTTTAAAACGGTCGCTGTTTTTTTTTTTGTTGTTGTCGTTGTTGTCGGTTTTTTTTTGTTTTTTGTAAGCTCTATTTTTGTATATTTAATTGCTATTTTAAAATTCTAATGCGTCCTTTTTTGCTAATCACACTATTCTTAAGGAAAACGAGGAAAAAGAAAAAAAAACACGGTTTTTGCATGTGATTTGACTTGAAATGTAAATAAAAGCAGGTTTTGGAAGCGGGGCTGTGGTTGTGGGGGGGGTGGGAAATGGCTCCTTGGGGGGGGGGGCGGGGCCGAGCCCAGCCCCAGCCTCGCACCCAGAGGGATTTTTAGCTGCGTTTTGTGGGATTTGGTTTGTTTTGGGGCCGCCGGTCCCCAGTGCGACTTCAGGGACGGAGCAAAGGGCCGGGTCCCTGCGCCCCCAGCCCCAGGGGAGCCCCCCCCTGGTTTCCGCAGCCCCCCCCCCGGGGGGCAGCCAGGGGTCCCCAGCCCTGCAGGAGGTGGTGCAGGGGCCTCGGGTACCTGCAGAGCCCCCATCCTGCCGCCCCATCCCGTCCCTGCCCAGCGCTAAAAGCTGCTGCCCCCTAACGCTGGCAGCCCCGGCCGGGTGCTGGGCGGCGGGAGGAGTAATTAAGGCTTGCTGGCCGTTAATTTTAATCAGCTTCTGCCATCAGCTGAGCGCCGAGGGACGCGCTGCGCCCGTTTCCCCTGCACGCTCCCGGCGCTCGCTCTGCGGCCGGGGAGAAGACCACAAGACGCCAAGGGGAGGTTCGCGTATACAAAAATAACTGAAATATTTTATTCCAAGGAAAAAAAAAAAAACGAAAAGCAGTTTTACAGAAGAACGCGCAACAACACAGCAGGGCATTTGGCGCGAGACGTCCGAGCACGCGGCTGCAGGGCCCGCCACGAAGCCACGGGCGGCATCGGGGACGTGGGTTTGGCACCTCGCCGCGTGCCGGGGCCGGATCTCGTTTCACAGAGGGCGGCGGGGGCACCGCAGAGGTTCCCCAAATCGTTTCAAGGTGGCTTCCGCCTTCCCTCGGCTCCCCAGGGCTGCTACTGGAGCCATCAGCCCCCTTCCCCGCCTTGCAGGGATTCCCCTCCGCACCAAGGGGGCTCTGGAAAAGCCCCGGGGCCGATCCTGCCTGCTGAGCCCCCCCAGCCTTACTTCCCGGGGCCAAAAGCAGGCCCTGGGCACGGGCACGCTTCAGAACGCCCATTTTTCTCTCCTTTCCTCCCCACCCCCTTTTTTTCTTTAATTCTGGGATGCGCTCAGGAAGGTCCAGGCCCCTCGAGCTGTGAAGGTACCTTGCTTCATGCTCTGTGCTGTCCGGCGCGCTGCTCCCAGCACAGCTGACGTGCCGGCCTTTAGAGAAGCCTCACACAAGATCTAAACTAGGAAAGAACACACCTGGACGGACTATTTCTTCCCTTTTCAGCCCCAAACGAGAGGCAAGTGCCACGCAATGAGCCCAGCCAGCCGCAGAGCGCTGGGGCTGCAGCAAGAGCTCAAGGGACGGACGCGATTTCGCAGTGCAGCCCCGGTGCCTCCGCTGCGCGTTCCTCCGGCCCCCGGTCACCCAACCGCACGGCTGTGACTCCTCCTCGAGACGGCCATCGGGACCAGAGAGCTGAAAATCGACGTCTCTGGGAAGAAACCACGCCTTCAAGAGACGCGGTCGGTGAGGACGACGGGCACTCGGGGCAACAGGAGCCCTCGCCCGGCTCCCGGACGGAGGCTGCGCGCTTTTAGCAAGTTACGGAGCTGGGAAGCCGAAGCAGGAGGCAGCAGGGAACGGGCCGAAGCTGCGCCTCCGCTTAACCGCCAGCAGCAAGGCAAGGTGCTGAGGGCCCTGCAGGAAAGCAGCTTGTTCACGCTGCCCGCCTCGGGTCATACTGGGACCAGTAAAGCTGGCAGCGCGGAAAGGAGAACGCTACCGATGCCCTGCTAACTAGAGACCCTGCTCCTTTTAGAGCCAAACATCCAAGACTGGGAAGGGTTTCTAAAAAAAGAAGGCAAGGCAAAGCAGAGGGACAAGGAAGGAGGATGGCTGTACAAGCTGTGTGCATGCAGCTGGTCTGTTTTAAACTGCTGGCCACTACCGGCGTCTCTGTTCTTCTGAGGGATCGTTTGTTCGGGACGCAGCAAGCTGCCTCCACATTCCCAGCCTGGAAGTGCCGAACCTGTAGAGGCTCCAAGCTGCAGCGAGCCGCTTCGCAGGCTGTACGAGCCACTTCGCTGGCTGTACGAGCCGCTTCGCAGGCTGTACGCAAGACTGCACGCACGGAGAACACGGGGAGAAGAACACCTTGTGTGAGGGAAGAGCAGCTTTCCCCCCAGACTACAGCCGTTTAGCAATTAGTAAGCATAAAACGGAGCGTTACAGAGAAGACCCCAAGCGTACGACTGAAAGAAAAGTAATCTTTGGTATAGTTACACGCAGCCAAGCCTTACAACAGAGGCAGGAAAGGAAAAAGAAACCTAGTTCACCTTCACATTTGCTTTTAGCACGCCTCAAGGTCACAGGCTGACAGCTCCTAACGCGACGCCAACGCTACGGCGTGTCCCCGGGGGGGCTGCGGTCCGCACAAAGCGTCACCGGCTGCAAGCGGAACCGCCCTCAGCGCATTCCGGTACCCAGGGCACGGGATTTTCGCCTTCCCTTCCGGCTCTAACGATCCCTACACAAAGGTTAAGAACCCGCGCTAGCGGAAAGAAGCCCTGCTGACAGCTCGGCGGTGTCCGACAGGCCGCTGCGCGGTCCGGAGGGGACAGGAGCGGTCCCCCCACGGGTTTCACACGCCAGGGCTGTGCTGATGGTCCCGCCCCTGTGCGCAGGACTGATAGCGTAACGAGAACTGTTTGCAAAAAGGCAGGCGGCAGTCCTTTCCCCCCTCTGACGGGATCGCGCAGTTTAACGAGTCACCGAACGCCTGCTTTGAAGCTGAACGTGGGCGTCGAGGCCCAGGGAGCGCCCCGACTTCGTAGGGCCGACGTCCGGAGGCTGCACGGAGTCAGGCTGAATCCAGGAGTTCCAGAAGAGCACCGACGGCACCAAAATAACCCTGCAAGCCAAAACGGAGCATCCATTAGCACCTCACACCTGGGCGTGCACCTGATACGAGAGTAACAGGAATAAATATCGAGCGTACAGCACGATTTTAAAAACTTGTAAGGGGTGGCGGAAGAAATAACTAGACGTAGGTACGTTAGGAAGTAGATCCGGATTCTATTTGCTGCGTAGGACAGCAGAGCTGCAGGGTGCAGCATCAGTAATGGAAATGGCCTCAGGAAAACTGAAGTTCACAAGCAAGCACGAGCCTGGCAGTAAAACATTCTTATCGTAGTTACCAGAGCAACCTGCGTGTTAGCAACCTGCAGCAACGGTGGCCAGAGGAACGGGGCAGCTGGAACCCACTGCACAACGCTCAGCACCGCAGCTACAAACCCCACAGGACTGCCTGCAGGGCGCTCACGGACCTGAGCTTTGGTAAGAGAGAAAATAAAGCTGGAGCGTCGCTTCACCTCGTGTTCCAAGAAGAGAGCTTTCAGCTGTCCCTTCGACCAGTAGTCCAAGGCGTACGCCAGAAGCCTCATGGAGATCGTATTGATCCGCAGGAAGTTGCCAACAAAAACCACTCGATTGATGTTCTGCGAGTACGAAGGAAAAAGACGGGAACGTTAAGCCTGAATTTTTCATTTTCTGCTTGCAACAACGGAAGCCCCACCATAGAGTTAGAAGAAAAAAAAGTTAGAGTGTCTTTGAAGAAGGCCATGGGTAGCTTTTCAAATCCCATTCTCCAGTGGGACTTGATGCAAACCAAAAATCACCGGTCAACGTTAAATTCCCTATTAAATCCAGAGAAACTTTACATCGCCCCAAAAGCCTGCTCCTGGCAGCTAAGGAGCAGAACTGCCTTGGCGGGTAGGGACAGGAGCCACAGACAGGGGAGTTGGGGTGCACGCGCAGCTCTCTGAATGCAGGATTTGAAACCTGGACCCAGGGGAGGCTGTCTGCAGGCCAGAAATGACACCAGGTCAGCCTGGGCTCTTGCAGCAGCAAGGGACAGCTCGAAAGAGCAACGCAAGATCAAAAAGGGCGCGTTGGAAGGGTCAAACTGCACGGGGAAGGGCCAGGGAAGAGAGACAAAACAAAGTGACCGTGCTGAAAGGGCCGAGCCGGATCCGCGGAGCGCTACCAACAGGCACGTTTCCATCAAAGAGCGGTGCCAGCGACGGCGTTCTAAGGCGGGCTCTTCTTCAGACTCTTCTGCACCACCCAGAAAACTACAGGTGTAACTCCAGCCTCTCTGGCTTAGGGATTTCACCAGAATCGTTGGGGTTTTGTTATCAGATCCCTTAACTGCGGAGCAGCACCGTTCGGCGCGTGCCACCTCTTCTCTCCCCCCACCTCTGGCCTTCGGCTCCTCGCAGGGAAAGCTGAAGAGCTTTCAACCTGAAAAGAGCACCTAAAACCTCACAGCCAGCGCAATTCTGAAAGAAAGGACAAGACTGACCCAGTTCAGATTTAAAGCAGATTTTCTGCCAACCTTCTCACTCACAGAACGGTTCTCTGGAGCCAAGTGACGACGGGAAACATTCTTGTCCTCCAACGGAGAGGTAATTTTCAGCTCCCCCGCTTCCAGAGGAATCAGGAACACCTCCCACCTGCTCCTTCCCTCACGTCCTTCTGTGGATCTCCCATCCCCACAGTCATTAACGCTTTGCCCTCCCTAACCCTTCAGCATCTTCCCTTCGTTACCCTACGGGCTGGCAAAGCGAGGAATCTGCTGGCGTTTTGTGGGCACGACCATTTGTAAGATACCCGGCACAGTTTCCGCAGCAAATGATGATAAATAGGGTTTGCCGACGAGTGAGGAGTGCTCCAAGCCACGCGAAGAGCCTGTCTCTGTTCTTTCATAGCCCTGTACAATGCTGCTTGACATGAATGCAACAAGGCAGCACTGTAAAGAAGCTGAAAGCACAAAGATACGGTGACGGCCATGGAAGCGGTGGTGCTCGAGCGAGGAAACGGGGTAAAAATAACCCAGGGGACCCAGAGTACGCAGGCGGGCAAGCACAAAACTCACTTAAGAATCCAAAAGGAGCGGATTACATCTCCCTGAACATCCAGAAACACAGGAACGAACGCGCCTACTGAAGCGTACGCAGGGAGAGAGGCACGGCACAGCAGCGGCACGGAAGCGATGCCCCAGAGGGGAAGCAACGCGATGGCTTTTCCCAAAATACCTCATTGAGGGCGCACATCCGTGCGATGGAGCCGATGTTGTTGGTGATGGTTATCAGGGTGGCCTTCGCGAGGTCCTCCTTGCTGACAGATTCCCGCTTCTCCTTGCTCATCATGTTCCCAAAACTGCAAAGGAAGGCTCAAGGTTAAAGGCCTGGCTGCATCAGAACTCCGGAAGAGAAGGGGAATTGCTAAGTTAATTAAAACAATTCATTTGGAAGTGTTTCTAACATCAAAAAGCAGCACAGTCAGTCATTTACATCTGGCGTACCACGAGCAGGAGGAGCGGCGGCTCCCCTAAGACACGCAGGTTCAGTTTTTCATCATTGCAGAACTTTCTGTAGAAAAAAACCCCACCGCCAAGCCGTTACCTGGACGCCACGGCCCAGCCCGGCAATCCAAAGCGCTCGTAGTCGCCGCCGTAGATGTCCCGCACCAGTTTGTCCACTTTGGTGCTGTCCCCGTGGGACGCCATCTCCAGGGCTTCTTCGAAGGTGGAGCAACCGGTGAGAAGGCAGCAGAGACCGAAAAAGGTTCCCCCTCCGAGACTGCGACGCAAAGCAGAACCAAAGTCACCCACCCGGCTTCTGAAGGGGCGCGGGAGGGGAGGGCTCGTGCAATCTGCCCCGTCCCTCCTGCTGCTGCTCTTTCTGGTGGGAGTAGTCCCAAAAGAGGAGCTCTGCTCTTTAAACCTGCTCCTTTTCAGCAACCCGCAGCCCGTAAGGAGTCCCGTGCCCTCACAGCCTGCTGCAGAGGGCGCGTTACTAAACGAGAAGTTCGTTTTCCTGTTTTACAAATATCCACCTTCTCCCCAGCGCTCTGAGAAGTTGATCCCAAAATAAATACTGGTCCTGAGGGGTTCGTGGAGGAGTATTAAGGGACAGCTATGCAAAACTCTGGAAAAAAACACATCCCGAGCACGTTACTGTGCGAACATGCCATTAAACATGTCTGAGAGGAGTAAGATCTGTGCTGTGGGGCTTTTTATTATTATTATTGTTGCTCATTTTCAAGAGATTTGGGAAAGCTTAAAGCCACGGAGCTCTCCAGCTTCGCTGGCACCACGAGTCACATCTCCAAGAACAGCGGCTGCAGCGGTCCAGCAATGGCCGGGGCATTAGGGTTGTTCCAGCATCCCTTCGCCAAAATAAGGTACCTTGCACGAGTCCGGATTCAAATCTCTGCTGCTGTGACCGGAGCTAACCGTGGTCACGAGCAGGTCTGGGTTAGTACCAAACCGTGGGATCTCTGCTAAATAAAAGGGGTTAATTCCTGCAGCAGGGTAACTGAAAATACAGCTTCCAGGGACGCAAGTTGCAGCAGGGAGGCTAAACCATGAAATTCGGGTTCCCTCTTCCAGGAGGGATCTTTATCGGCAGAGACACGGGACCGCAGGAGAAGCTGGAGGCTGACATTCAACTCATCACCCTCTACGCAGCTCGGCCCCGCAAACGCCACCTGCCACGCAGGAAAACGCCGCAGAGCCTGAAATAAGGCTCCCTTCCCCCTTCCCAGCGCTCACCTGGTGCCCGTTACCCGTTTGTAGTTCTCTTTGGAGTAGACGGCCAAAATGCTGACCCCTGAGCCGATGTTCACCAGCAGGAGGGGGTAGGGGTTCTCCAGGTTGAACGGGAGCTTCTGGCACCGCTCGGCGTCGGTCGGGTTTTCGAAGTAGTAGCACTCCGAGCGGCCGTTGAACCCGACCGAGTCGATGTACAGAACTCCTTTAATAAGGCAATCGAGTTCATCGAGCTTGCGGAGCTGAAGGTCGCCCATCTGGCGGAGGGGAAAGAAAAAAGAAAGAAACAGAATATTCAAGAAGTAGCGAGGGACGGGAAAGGGTTTGTGCTCAGGGCCAGAAAAAACGCGTTCGCTGCCAAATTCAGTTATCCCCGCAACTCCTCGCGGTGGCGGAGAAAGAAGTACGGGGGACAGGAGGGCTGCGTGCCCCCCACCGCGGGCGGCTCACTACCCTGCTGCGAAGCACGCGTACGTGAAGGAGGGGGGAAACAAGTAATTTGAGCCAGATTTGGAAGCCAAGAGAGCCCCATCGACTTCCCAGGGGCTCAGGACTCTGAGGGACCGGCAGGAAAAGGAAAAAAAAATAATGAAAAGGGGCTTAGCTGCTCAAAAAATAAATAAAAAAGAGAGTTCTGAGGTTGTTTTCCCCTTATGTCGCTGCCTGGAGTGCACACAACCCCTCTTAGGTACATTTTTCAAGGCTTGGTTAAGCAAAGCATCTAGCACACCCGTACTTCAGCCCTAAATGACTCCATCTTACAAGGAAGCCACACGATGATGTCAACCCCCGCCTCCCGACCTCCTTTCGGTTAATTCCCCACCTAACCGGACTGAACCTCGACCAGCCCAGTAACAGACGCGAAACCACGCGAGCTAGGGAATGACATGAAAAAAAATGAAGCGTGCGAACAGCCGGCAGTGAGGAACCACCACTGAGACGGGCACGATCACGGACTAGTGACACAGCGGGTCTCGGCAGAGCACACGGCGCGGCAGTCAGCGAGCCGCTGCGGAGCCGCGGGAAGGCTGCATGCGCTTTCAGGGGAGAGCGGGACCCGATTTAGGGACGTCAACGTGACCCCGCACGCCGTCTCCTGAGCTACGTTTGATCTGAGTTAGGCGCGCTCTTCCGAAGCTGCTTTAGAGGAGTTTAGAGCGGGGAAAGGCTGGAAGCGTTCCTAGCTCGAAGCTTAAACGGAGTTTCACTAGCAGATCCTAAGTGTGTATAGAAGCCAAAAATGCCTACTGTGCGAAAGTCCTGCTCAAATTTGTACGCTCCACCTCCCGTGGCACATAAGGTAGTATGGAGGCTCGAGAAGTGCTTTTCGCTTCCCATTTGAATAAAAGCAGGCATGTCATGAGTAGGAAAGCGTATAAAGTGCAGATTGCCTTTACGTCCACACAGGGTAAGGTCCTTTAGCTCTAGGTGCACATCCCGAATGCCTGCGGATCCGTAGGCGACGTTGGAGGTCAGGTACTTCCGGATGCTTTTGAGATTTTCCACTTCTTCCTTCTCCTCTTCGGCGGTGATGTCCTTCGGTTCAAAATACACCAGCTTGACCAAGGTGCCTCCGATGTCCAGGCCAAACCAGGGAAAGACTGGAGAGGGGAGGAAAAAAAAAAAGAGAGAAAGAAACGGGATACGTAACGCCAAACTGTCAGCAAAATACTCACAGACCGAATCGATCCGTGCTAATCCCTGAGGACTCCGAAGTCCAGCCCCACTCGAGCTACCCGAATCAGTGGAAAATAAAACCAGCGTGCTCTTTCTTTGACAGAACGTGGCTGTGGGCGCTCAGACCCCTCAGCTACCTCCTCCTTCGAGGCACCTGGTGCTCAGGAGCCCCCAGAACCTCCCGAGCAATCCTCCCAATACCCGCAGCGCCGCCACAGAGCGCCCCGAAGACACGGCCCCGGCCGGGCAGCAGCCTCACACCGGCCGAGTGCCGCTCCGATTTTAATCCCCAGCCTTTTTTTTTTTTTATCTATAAAGCCCTGATCCAGAGCCAGAGCCCGGGATAATACCAGCGCTGCTGCATCAAAGCGACGCACAAACGGTAACTAATTACAGCACGTAACGCCGAGGTAGACAAGGCATCTAAGATGCCCCAGGGAGACAAAAACAAATGTCTAATTGGATTATTTTATTAGTCAAATTCCGCCCCCCCCCTCCCCCCCGGTGCAAAATATGCCCTGGTGGCAGGCCCGGCGCCGTTTACAGCTGTATTAGATAATGAGCTTCATGGAGAAGATCAAGAGAAAGCCCCGATCAGATGGAATCTGCGATTAGAGCGGGGAACTGGAACGGATTAACGCCGCTGTTAACGAGCTGAAGGCTGGGCGGGAGCTGCCGAGACCCGAGGGATGCCGAGCAAAGAGAAGAGCGCAGCCGCGTGCTCGCGGCAGCGGGACGGAACCCTCACTGCTCCGTAAAAGAAAGCAAAACCCTCGCTGTTCTGTAAAAAAGAGATGAAAGGAGGCGCCAGGTCTATTTCGGGAAGCGCGGCCAACCCCCGGTCAGCCTCGCTTTCTGATGCGTTTCCTTCAGACAAGAGCAGGCGCAAAAATAACCGCTCGGGAGGGAGGGAGGGAGGAATCCGGATCGCTGCGTGACGGGGAGAGACAGCGGGAGCGGCCCGAGGGCTCCTTGCACAGCGCTTTCCAGCCCTGCTCTCCTTGGATGACCTGCAGCACGCACAGCCCCGGCAGTTTCGGGACGAGGAGCCCGGCGAGTTCTCTTAACGCTCACCAAAGGGCTTCCAGGAAGCTGCTGGCGGACCTCCCTCTTCATCCCGCACCGCAGCTGTGCCCTCGGGGGGGCGGGAGATTTCTATCCCCCCGCGTTAAGAAGCCCGTAGCAGGCTCACAAAGCTCCGAACCGGTGGAACACCAAGCGTGGAGCCTCTCCACGGTGGGCTCCCTGAAGATGTGCGACGTCCCTGCCAGCCCCGGGCAGACGGCCCGAGCCAGCCACGGGGACAGCCCCGAAGGCAGCCCCGGGGGTAATTAACTCAAACCTAACGATTCCTCGTCACAGCTCTCTCCTTAGAGGCCTCCCACCGCCGGTCAGGATCCATTTTCACGCCTCCTTCCCTCACCTGGGCGAGAGCGCCCCGACGACCACGGGCGGACGAACCCAGACTGTGTTTTTTGGAAGGGCGCAGGCAAGAGCAGGAATTTGGGAATTCATCCCCACGGCACAGAGCTGTGCTTTTCCTACAAGTCAGCCACATGGCCGTGCCTGGCAGCAGCCGTCCTTCCCCATACCAGAAAAAAAAACCAAGGGGAGAAGCAGAAAAACCCAAGGGGAGGACGCTCTCCTGGCCGGACGCCAGCACCAGCTGCTGTTTCTCCTCAAACACCCATTTCTCCAGCGTCTACCGCGGTCGGAGCCGGCTTTCCTGGCCCGATTTCGGATCCGCAGGCTCTGCTCTCGCCCGGCACCTGCCGGGAAGCAGGCTGCCTCTCGGTGGCGTGTGAAAGAAAGGCAGGAAATCCGCCTCCCAACGCAGGAGCTGCTCTCCTCAGGGCCTGCGAGCCTGTTCTTTGGAGCGGCTCTGCAGCATTTTCAGCACCGACAGCCGCCAGCACCGCCGCCAGACCCGGGGGAAAGCTTCAAAATAAAAATAAAACCAAAACGCCGTGGAATTGTGCATGAAAAGGAGCGGGGGTGCGAACGAGGCGCAGCACGGCGGGCACACGACCTGGCCTCCCCAGCACGACAGCCTGCGAAAGCAGGTGCAAAGCGTCTCCGAGGCAATTTTCTTCCAAAAAAGCAAAATTCTTCACCTTTTGGCCCGATGAAGGTTCTCCTCCCTCAGCACAGGCGCTGCACGAGGCAGCCCGCTGGGACATTTGCATCCACACGGTTCACGTGTGGCTTTCTGTCTCCACACCAAACATTTTCTCCAGCGGGCAGACCTCTGGATCCGGTACGTGAGGCAAGCGGGGAGCTCCCAGCCCCCCAGACACAGCTGGAGGACGCAGCGCGGCCCCGCGGCAGGAGCTGAAACCCTCCCTTCTCTGCCCCCCCGTCCGCCGGGGGCAGGGAAAGGGAAGGCCTTTGTCTGGTGTGTAAATCACCTTAAAAATCCGGTGCTGCGTAAATAAAAACCCTCCTCGGACCGACTTCCTTCTACCAGGTTCGGGCTGTGAGAGCTGCAGAGTGTCAGGATGAAAGAGGCGATAAGTAAAGGTCTCCGCGGTGGGTTTCTTCACGTGACGGGCGGGACCGCAGAGCGATCCTTCGTTAGGGGGCAATTAGATGAAAAGCTAAAAGGATTTGCCCGTGGAGCAACGAAGACCGACGATTTAGCCGAGCGCACAACAAAAAAAAAAACCAGCCAACGCTGTATTTTAATAGCGTTGTGCTGCTGTGGAAATGGTAGAGCTGGGGGAAGAAGGAGGAAAAAAACACCAGCATTCGTCAGTGTTCAGCGTAAAGCGCCACCGATCTCACAGCTCCGAGAAGGGGAATGCACATTTCATACGCCACTCCAAGACAGGAAAATGCATTTAGAAAAAAAAAAAATCAAAGCTTACATTTTGTGTTGCAAAGGAGCTGCCAAGGCCGAGCTTTAGGGCTTCTGATTTGGAAGAAGACGCTGAAGCTTCCAAAGCCAGCGTTCTGCTGCTCCTCGCTGCCTGGGCATCGCCCGTTTCGTGCCCGGCACGTGGCCCTACGCAGGGAGCCGCAGGGCCCAGCTCTCCTTCCCTGTGCACGTTCGGCCGTGCCTCTTGCCCTTCCTCTTCCTCTCGGCCCAGCCTGCAGGCGCAGACCTCACGGAAGACTCCAACAACTCCAGAAGGGAACTCCTCCTTTGGCAGGAACCGCCCAAGAGCAAAGCAGAGGGGCTTCATCCCTTAATGCACGGCTCCACCTACGCCCACCCTCGTTTTTGAGCTCTCCTTTGCAGCCGACGGCTCCGCACGGAGCGATCGCACGGCTCCCAGCGGGATCTCTGCGGCGATCTTGTTAGCTGCAGCCGCACCAGACTCACCCCCCAAGCTGCTTTTCCTGCATCCCAACGGCAAAGCCGATCCCCGCTGCTCATTACATCCCGCTGCTGCGCTCCGCTTCCAGCCTGTCAATTCCTCGGCAAGCAGAGAGCCCCACAGTAACCTCGGTGACTTCGCGTGAGCTTCACGGCCCTCGCCAGCTACAGGATGGCTCCTGCAACCTCCCCCGATCTGGAGCGGAGGAAAGGGAGAGGAAAAGCCTTCTGGAGGAAGGCTCTGCAGCGGGCGAGCGCTTTGGAACTGCTTTTTGGGTTTGTTTGGTTTTCTTTGCTGTGGCGTTTGTCCGCGGCGTCCTTCAGGCAGCCGCGTCACGGTGCTGCCGCCTCCTCCTGCGGGCACCCCCGGGCACCTGCAGGCACCCAGCTCCGCGCCACGCATGGCTGAAAGCGGCCACGGCTGCTGCCAAAACCGGGGCTGCCGCCCGCTCCGTGCCCAGCCCGGGTACTGGGGCTGGGGGGCCGGCCCGTGGCCGGCTTGTCACAGCGTCCCTGCCAAGCCGTGGGGCTTCTCCCCTCCCCTGCTCCCCAGGGGAACCAGGCACCGCTTCAGCCCTCGCTGCCTGGCTCTGGGCTGCTGTCCCCCGTGTCCCCGTGTCCCGTATCCCCCCCACTCCTTCTGTCCTCCCACCCCCTGCCCTCTATGTCCCCTCCTGTCCCCTGTGTCTCCCCCTGTCCTTCTGTCCCCCTGTCCCCTGCCTGTGTCCCTGTGTCCTTCTGTCCCCCTGTGCCCCCCCCGCCACCCCGCAGCCCCACCACCCCCATTACGCGCCCCAATACAGCGCCTCCCCCCCCCCCCGGAGCCCCCTTCCCTTAGCCACGCCCCCAACCCCGCCCCCTCCGCCCCAGCCCCACCCACCACTAGCCCCGCCCACTCCCCAAGCCCCGCCCACTCCCCAAGCCCCGCCCACTCCACAAGCCCCGCCCACTCTCTTCTACCCGCTCATTTGGCCCCGCCCCTCCCCTTAAGCCACGCCCCTCCCTTTAACCCCGCCCCTTCCGCTAGGCCACGCCCCTCCCTTTAGGCCCCGCCTCCTCCTCTAGGCCCCGCCCCCCCCCCCGAGGCGCACTCACGCGGCCGGTTCTTGCGGACCGAGTCCCGCCGCTGCCTCCCGCTAGGCCCGGCCGCCGCCGCCGCGGAGCTGTCAGCGCCCGCCGCGCCTCCGCCACCGCCGCCGCCGCCGCTCCACCGCCTCGGGGGCCCGGCGTCCGCCCCCCGCCTCCGGGCCTTGTCCTCCGCTCCGCCGCCGTTGCGCAGCGGCTCCATCCGCAGCGCGGCCCGGCCCCATGGGCCGCCCGCCCCGCCGCGCCCCGCCGCTCCCCTCAGCCGCCGCCGCAGCCGCCGCCCGCAGCGCGCCTGCGCCGAGCGGCCCCGGCCCTTCCTCCCCCCCCCGTCTGCGGGCCCGGCCGCGCTCGCTCCTGCCCCGAGGGAAGGGGGCGGGAGGAGCCGTGAGGCGGCGGCCAATCGGCTGCCGCCGCCGAGCGGAGCGACGGGAGGGTTGGCCAATGAGAGGAGAGGGTTGGGAGGCGGCGGGGTGGCGGGCCCGCCCGCCGCGCTCTGACAAGAGCGGGGAGCCAATAGGAGGAGAGAGCGCGGGGAGGGAAGGGGCGGGGGATGGGAGACGGAATTGGCCTATGGCGTCCTTTCGGCAGGAGAATGACACGGCCGCTGTCCAGTGGCGTGAGGCGGCTGCCGGGTGGGGGCGGGAGAAAGCGGATGATTGACAGCCGGGTGTAACCATGGCAACGCAGACGGGGGCCGAGGGGAAGACTGCAGTAGGCCCGGCTGGGCCGCGCGGGGGGGGGGCTGCTTTGCATACGATTTGCATACGCAAATAGCGAGGCCTCTCCCCCCCGGCTGCCTTCTAAGTCGTGATATAACCGCAATATGTCACGACATGCATCCTTACCCGTCCCTAGGGCCGTCCCGGGAGGGGGGCAGCAGGAAATGGGGGCGCTCCCAGAGGGGGGCGGGTCTGGACTGACGGGTAAGTGGTAATTAGTAAGCGGTAATTAGGGGGCAGCGGGTGCCTGGCGCGCCTACGGCACGGCCTGGCGTGACTGCAGCGCCGCGGCGTGCCCTGCCCCGAGCTGCGCCCCGCCGACCTCACCTCAGTGCCCTTAATTCCGTACCGAAGAGACTATGTGACCGGGAGTCCAGAAAATACAAGTATTTGGATCGCAGCTCCAGCGGGAATTTGCCCAATTCTGGAATTCCCGAACTCCCCGGGCGAAGGGAGCGGGGGCGGTTGGGATTCGGGTCTCCTCCCGGGTAAGCGTGCCGTGGGGCTGGTGCGCGTAGGGCAGAGCAGGACGTCCCTCAGGAGAAATAACCCTTTTATTTAAACGTTGCCTTCGGTTGTATAAAGCCTGCCTTTTCTCATCGCCGAGCTCCAGCCGCGTGCGACACGGCGATGGCAGTCGGGCGCTCCGGCTGCGGACAGAGGAAGCCAGGAGAGGTGAAGAGGTGAGAGCTCAGCCCCCAGGGGGCACCTGCGCAAAAGGCAGCATGGGAAGGACACCCAACAGAAAAGTGCTGTTTCCAGCCACGCTGCCTGAAACCTTCCTAATTCTCCCCAAAAGACATCCGTGCCCACCCCCAGGACCCCCCTGCCAGCGCCGCTTGAGCTGGAGCCGCGCACAGCGGCGGTTTCGACGACGCTGGTGTGATTTCGATGACCGTCCTCTGCAGGTCGGGCCCGGCCGCTCAGCCCGTGGGGAGCCACCGCCGCCGGTCCTGGCGCAGAGCTGAACCCCGGGTGCCCGGAGGGGCTCGCTTCGCCGATCCCGCGACCCGCTACGAGCACAAAGCCCGGGGCTGCAGAGGCAGGAGTGCAAGCGGAGCCCCGTGCCCGGTGCGTACGGCCCGCCCAGCGCACATCTGCTCACGGCGCCCGCCTCGGACAAAAATCCAAAGGCAGCCAACTCCCGGCAGCAGAGACGCTTCGAAACTGCTTGTGGCAAAAGTCGTTCATAATTAACGTACAGCTCTCTTAATTAAAAGCACCTCTCAAGTGGGCTGAGAAAGCTGAATGAACTGGAGCAACGCCCCCCCCCCGACCCCAAAAAAAGCGGCAGGCCGGGTGTTTGGATCCTTCTTTGTGGCCTCGGTGGTTCTGCGGGCCTGTAAACCCAGCCCAAGCACGTGAACGCGCTGATTTAATTCTCTGCTCAACTTCTCCCTGAAAACCGCTCGGTGCCCTTCCTCGCTCTACAAAAGCTGGGGTTCTCCCCCCCCGTTATAAAACACACAACACCTCAAAAGCTTTGTGAAGTGGCAAACGGTTTTATTGCGTATTTCAAAATACGCCTTGCTCTCGTTTAGAGGATTTGCAGGACGCGATCCCCCTCCTGCAGGCTCACCCGCCGCCGACGCCCTTAAAGTGCTACGTTACAGCGGCGAGAACGAGGGCACACCAAACGCCGAGAAAACCGCGTGCTTTTATCAGGCCTGAGGCGGTGAAACAACCCGGCCGCTTCCCAGGAGCGATTCGAAGTGGAAATACGAAGTGAACGAGCCGTGGCTACAAAGTACTGGGGAAAGAGGGGAAGGATTCTGCAGCCGGGGAAAGCGCCCGCAGGGAAGAGAGCCTTGGTCCGGGTGCTGCTGCCTTGGGATCTCCCAAACCCCGCCGAAGGCTGTGGGGAAGGCGCGTGCCCCCTCGCTCCCCCAGGCTGAACTTTCAGCTGGAGGCCTCACGCGCGCTGCCTCGCAGCACGTTACGACTGCATTTGCTGGCGCCTCCTGCTCCCGTTCTGAGCAATATATTCAGGAGCCTTGCACGGAGTGAAGGCATTTGGGGAAGATTTCCCCGTCCGCCGTAAATTAAAAGTCCGAGCGCTAAAAGCTGCAGCTTTCGGGGGGGAGGCCGCGGGTCCGTGCGAAGTGCTCGCGGCCAGAATTGCTTAAGGCTGAGCCAAATGTCTCACTGGGCGCCGCCGGCGGGGAATCCCGGGTTCTTCCCCCTGCTTGTGGGGAGCTTTGGGAACTCACCACCTTCTCTTCAGCTGGGGAGAACAGCCCCGGCATCCCCCAGGCCCAGCAGGGACATAAAGTGCGTTCAGAAAGCCCTCTCCCCTCCGCCGACTGATGCAAGACCGGGCGCTGAGCAGGGAGCGGCTCGCGTCCACCCTCCAAATCAGCCCCGCCGGCCCGAAATCGACACCTCGCTGTTCCGTGCGTTTATTGCCCGTCGTTTCAGGAAGGCACTTGGTGCATTTCGGGGCAAAGGGCGAGCGCTAGCAGCTGGCGGCCCTGCGAACTCGGGCAACAATCCCCCAGCCCCCTCTGCACTGGAGTCGGAGAGGGGGCGTCCAGCGACGCTCCGCGTCGTGCCTCCCTCCCACGGGCTGAGGCAACAAACCACACACGGGGCAATAAACCACACGCGGGGCAATAAACCACAAGCAGTGTGGAGCTCCGGGGAAGGGGCTCAAAATTTGGGGACACAGGACGAGGCGGAGGCAGGCAAGCGCCTCCCGAAGCCGCTGGTATCTGAAAACACAACTCGTGAGCACCACGGGCAACTCCCACCGAGCACCCCGCAACCCCCGGGGATCCCCTTTTGGGACATCGCCGCAGTTCCTCACATGGAGAGAGGTCCCCTGAGGAGCTGCTGGAGAAACCCGGCGCTGCTTCCCCCCCCGCAGGAGCAGCCCTTCGTCCCGCCGCGGGGCTCGCAGACCCACCCCGGGCCGGCCGGGCCCCATTTCGGGAACCCGAGCTCAGCGACAGGGGCCCCAAGGAGTAAGTTACTGGAAACGTATCGCAGAATTTTGTTGGGGTTGGGGTTTTAGCTCAATTGGGAGCCTTGCAGCCCGACCCCCGTGCTGCTCCATGTGGGCAGCAAGGAAATTAGGGACCCAAATTTGGAACTGGGACCTTTGAGAGAACCCCGAGCATCCCGATCAGCAGCTAGCACAGGGCTCGATCCTGGTTGTGTCCCAGCCCCGGGGCGAGCTTCCTGCCCGCCGCGCCAGGAACGCGGGAACGACGCTCACCCTGCCAGGCCCAAAAACGCAGCCTGAAGACGAACAAACGTGCCTAAATCCTCTCTTCCCCCCGGACGGGGAAAGAAGAAACAAGGCTGATCCTTGAGAAAGCAGCACGGGGAGCAGGGAGGTCTCCGTGGGTGTCGGTACCCCAAATCCTGTGCCATGCCGACCCGCCGGACCAGGGGAGGACGTTTCGGAGCGCTGAGGCAGGACGACGGCTCCCGGGAGAGGGGGCAGCTCGCACCGCTCCCTCGGCGGGACGGGGAGCTTGCCGGGACCGAACATGGGAGATGTGGAGAATTTCCAGCAATTTCCCCTGACTCCGGGCTCGAGGGATCGCTGCCGAGCGACGCGCTGCCCGCGGGCGCAGGAGGAGAAGGCGGCGGGCGGGAAGGTTGTTGGGAGACGTGGGGGGGGGAACCAGGGCAGAACCCAACAGCATCAGGCGACCGAGGCCTCTTCCAGCGAAACCACCTGGGAGGAGATTTAACGGCGGCCCCTCCCTGCCGTCCCTCGGGGTTCAAACGCGCCAGACGGGATTCCTGCCGGGAAGAGGAACCTCCCGCGGGGCGGCCGCGGCACCCCCGTTGCTCTCCGCTATTTCTGCAGCCGGGCGTACACCAGGAACGCCACGGCGGAGATGAGCGCGATGCCCACGGCCGGGACGAGGTAGGGCAGGGAGGGCCCGGGGCTGTCCCCAGGGCTGGGGACGCTGCCGGGCGCGGCGTCGCTGCCTCCGCTCGAGGCGGAAGTCGGGGGGCCGCCCGAGGGACCGGCTCCGTCGTCCGGGACGTCGTTGCTCGCCTTCAGCAGGGCGCTGGGGCCGTGAGCCACGCGGATCTCGTCGGTTCTCCAGCTCGAGGGGGACCAGGAGCGTTCTCCCCCCGCTTCGTCTCCGCAGGATGCCGAGGAGCAACGTCCCGAGGCGGATCCCTCGCGTGCTCCTCCGGGACCTGAGCTGTCGGTGCTCAGCAGGAGCGGGTCGCTCCTCAAGCCCAGGTGATCGGTGGCCTCGGAAGCGGAGCCGCCCGCGGGCCTGGCGGCTGCCTGCGGGCTGTCGCCCGCCACGGAGAGGAGGACGCCCGGCTTGCTGAGCTCCGCGTCCTCCTCCGGGACGGTGGGAGAGGCCCAGATGCTTGTGGCAGAACTCCCCCGGGGGGACGTCGGCCTCCCAGCTGCGCCCACAGAGCTTCCCCCGACCGCTGGGCCCTGGAGAGGGGCCGCCGAGGCCGGGAGAACCTTTGGGAGACAACGAGAGGGGGAGAGAGCGGGGCAGGGAGGTGCCGAGGCTCGGGGGGAGCCTTTGGGGTTTGGGGGCGATGCAGGAAGGAAGAGGAGAGGAGAAGGGGCTGGGACGAGAGGGGTGGAGATGGCCCCTGGAATGGGCTGGAAGCCCGTGGCCTGGCTGCCAAGTCACAGCGGGGAATCGGGAGTCGGAGACCAACGAATCTCGGCTCCCTTCCTCCTCCCAGCGTTCGGGAAGCCATCGCAGACTCCAAAGCTGACAAAGCGCGAGACAGCCAGGGCTCCGAGAGCCAAGGGTCCGGCCAGTCCCTGCCCCCCGCATCCCGGGGGGGATCCGCTCGAGCCCTCAGCCCCACAAAATCAGCGGGGGACACCCCAGGGAGGTTGGGGTCAGGCTGGGACCGCCGTCGGGGCTACGTGTGTATCGCAACACCCAGCAGCTGAGGCAGCTCCTGCACACAGCTCCGGGACAGGAAGAGGAACGCAGCGGGGAAAAAACCCCGAGTAAACTCGCCCCCAGCTCAAAAAGCCTTACGCTGCAGCAAAAAAAAAAGGTGCCAGCCAGGGGAGACTGCAAGGACCTGAAGGAAACGCAAGAGGCAGTGAAAGGTCACCTACTTTCTCCTCTGCCGGCTCGGAGGGGGTGCTGCCGGCCGCCTTCCCCACAGGCAGCGCTTCCTCTGGCACGGGAAGCTTCCAGGAGACGTCGCGGGATGGGGAAGTGTCTCTGGGGGCGGCGGCCGGGGGGGTTGTTTCCATCCGGGTGGCTGATGGGGAGAGAACAAAACGCCGCGTTAACCCGGAGACCTCAGCGGGTCTCTGGGCGAGGCCTGCCGCCAGCCGCGGAAGCAAACTCACCTCCCTCTTCGTGCTCTCGCAGCGTCCTGACCCGCTTCTGCTCCGCGTCAAACTGCTGCTGTATGAGGAGGGGGCTGCGCACGTCCACGAAGCTGCTCGGAGGCCCTCGGTGCTCGGGGAGCTCCGCCTGCTTTTCCTGCGTCCCCTGCGGGCCGCGGGGCTGCGGCACCCCCTCGCCGCCCAGGGGCTCTGCCAACCCCGCGGGCAACTCGGTGGAGACGTAGACATCTTCCTGGGGCTCGTTCCTGGGCTGCCCGGCGCCACGAGCGGTGACCGGGTCCCTCAGCGGGACGGCCGTGCCCAGCCCCGAGCCCGGCGCGGCGCGGCGCAGGTGCTTGGCGTTCCCGAAGCACCCGTTGTCCACGCACACCGGGTAGCGCTGGCCCAGCCACTCCCGGCCCTGCTCGGGGGGAGCAGCCGACGGCAAAACCACGCCGGCAGCCCCCGGGGGCCCCGCTGCCGCCTGCTGAGCCTCAGCGGGGCACGGGAGCGGCCCCCACGCGCTCTGCCCGTCGCTCGCTCCAGCACGGGCCGCGCTCAGCGGCTGCAGCGGTGGCTGGGGACTCTTTTGTTCCAGGGGCTGGAAGAAAAGGAGCTGTTAAATCGCCGCGCGGCCCCGTTTCGGCCTGGCTGAGGACACACGGGGCCACCGGGGTGCCTCACGGTCACACGGGGGCAGCAGGAGGGAGCACGGACCAAGAGCGAACCCTGCCCTCGCGCAGTTACAGGGCTGCATGCAGGCTAAAAGGGGGCAGCTCGCTGCTGCTCACCAGCAGAAGCTGCATTCTACCCCAAATTGCGCGTGGAAATGGCACAGAAGGTGCCTGACCCCCTGCTTCTCCGTGGGCGAAGCCGCCAGGCGCAGCGAGCACACAGCAGACCGGCAACGAGAGCGTGCTTGTGGCACCCAAACCACTGAAACCCCGCTCCCAAAGGGATCTTCGCAGCCCTGTCCCGCTCACCTTCTCCTGCACAGGGGCCCTGGCGTCCAGGTCGGTGCTGGGAACGTCTGCGCTCGCAGCTGAGCTCCTGGCTGGGCTCGCAGCAATGGCAGCAGCGCGCTGGAGAGGTGGATGGCCACCGGTGGGCGAGGTGCAGCGGGGAGGATCGGCCAGCGGGGTGTCCGCAGCGGGCTTGGGGCCCGAGAATGGCAGCTGGGCGCTGACGGGCTGGGCATCAGGAGGGAAGGAGGCCACACGAGGATTTGGAGCAGCTGGTGGAGCTGAGGCTGTTGGAGGAGCTGGGGAGGTGAAGGTAAAAGCTGAGGCAGCGCAGGAAAGCCGAGGAGGCAGAGGATGGGCGTGGGGCTGAGGCAGCCCTTCTCGCACCCATGCTCCGTCCCCACACCGGCCAAACCTGCAGCACCCCTTAATTCCTGTTTCCATCTCCCCTTACGACAAGGGTGACAAGGCACCCGGCCCACTGCCAACCCAAGCAGTTTTGAACAAGGAACCCTGGGGACCTCCTCCCATCCCCAGGCATGCCACCGGGGCAAGGCCCGGAGATGAGGCCACTTACGGGTTTGGTAGAGGTCATAGACCTGCTGCAGCTCTTCGGCCAGGTGCCCCGCGTTGTTCTGGTGCAGCGCGTTGATCAGGTCGGTCACCCAGCCCCGGCGGCACTTCACGTGCTGATATAACTTGTAGGCGGTTGCATTGCTGCCCCGCACCTCCCCTCGGGTATGAAGTTCATCCTGAACAAAGAACACCAGGAGGCACGGCGTGCCTTAGAAGGAGAATCAAAGAACCACAGAACAGTTTGGGTTGGAAGAGGAACCTCAGAGCCCGCCCTGCCCCCAGCCCAGGCTGCCCCCAGCCCCATCCAGCCTGGCCTTGGGCACTGCCAGGGATGGGGCAGCCACAGCTCCTCGGGGCGGCCTGGGCAGGGCCTCACTGCCCTCATAGCAAAGAATTTCTGCCTTGTATCTAACCTAAATCTGCTCTCTTTTGGTTTAAAGCTGTTACCCCTTGTCCTATCACTGCCCCCCCGCCACAGAGTCCCTCCCCAGCTCTCCTGCAGCCCCCTTTAGGTACGGGCAGGCCGCTGTGAGGTCTCCCCGGGGGCTTGTCTTCCCCAGACCCAACACTGCCATCTCTCAGCCTGGCCCCACAACAGAGCTGCTCCAGCCCCTGAGCACCCCCGCGGCCTCCTCAGGCCCTGCTCCAGCAGCTCCACTTCCCCGTGCTGGGCCCAGAGCCGAGCACAGCACTGCAGGGGGGGCTCAAAACAGCAGAGCAGAAGGGGACAACCCCCCTCCCTCGCCCTGCTGGACAAAAATAAACAGAAATAAAGCTGCTGTACAGCGCCCGTGCTATAAAACCAGGCGAGGGGCCCCGTGGGGCCGTGTCGCGGCCTGGCAGGGCTGAGGAAAACAGAAAGTTACCCTGTCCGCTTCGGTGAGGCAGCTGAGGGAATCGACCAGCGACGCCACGTGGATGTTCTTGAACTTGTCCATGTTCCTCAGGATGTGGCCGTACACCTTGTCCTCCGCAAAGCCCATCCTGGCTCGGCACCTGAGGAGAGAGGGAGGCCGGGGGGAGCGGGGCCGCTGGCGACGCCCGCTGGGGCCGTAGGGCCGGGCTGTAAGGGGCACCAAGAGGCAGCTCCTGGGCACGGAAGCAGCAGGGGGAGCCCTGTGAGGGAAGCCCAGCTCAGCCTGGCCTCCAGGGCCCGCTGCGGGGGGATTTGGGGCCGGGAAAACGCGTTTGTTACCTCAAACACCCCCTGCCCCGCTCCCCGGCCCGCCGCTGCCACCGCCCCGTCCCCGGCCGGCCGCTAAGCCCGCCCACTTTCCCCCTCTCGCGCCGCTCATTGGTCGCACCGCCCGTCCGTCGAGGGAAGGGCGGGCGCTGATAGGCGGAGCGCTGTGAGGGGGCCGGGGGCCGCCCCACGGGCTCAAGCCGCGGGGCCGGGCCCGATCGCGGGCCTGGGGGGAGCTGGGGTTGGGGGGCCGGGGGCAGCCGGGCCTCGTCCCCTCGTCCTGTGCCCACAGCCCCGGGGGGATGTGGCGGCAGCTCCCCGGCCCCGGCTCGGGCTGGGCAAAACACTTCATGTTCCACATTTTGTCCACATTTGGGCTGTAGTTTGCCTCACAGGGGAGGGAAAACGCTTCATTTTCCACAGTTTGTCCACATTTGGACTGTAGTTTACCTCACAATGGAGGGAAAATGCTTCATTTTTCTCATTTTGGGTTCAATTTGGGCTATAGTTTGCCTCAGGGTGGAGGGAAAACACTTCATGTTCCACATTTTTTCCACATCTGGGCTGTAGTTTGGCTCACAGGGGAGGAAAACTGCTTCACTTTCCACATTTTGTCCACATTTGGGCTGTAGTTTGCCTCACAGGGGAGGGAAAACACGGCATTTTCCACATTTTGTCCACATTTGGACTGTAGTTTACCTCACAATGGAGGGAAAACGCTTCATTTTCCACATTTTGGGTTCACATCTGGGCTGAAGTTTGGCTCACGGTGACAACAAAACGTTTCATTTTCCCCATTTTGGGTCCAAATTTGGGCTGAAGTTTGGCTCATGGTGGAGGGAAAACACTTCATTTTCCACGTTTTAGGTCCACATCCGGACTGAAGTTTGGCTCACAGAGGAAGCAAAACGTTTCATTTTCCCCATTTTGGGTCCACATTGGGGCTATAGTTTGCCTTACAGTGGAGGGAAAACACTTTGTTTTCCACATTTTGGGTTCACATCTGGGCTGACGTTTGCCTCACGGAGGAAGTAAAACATTTCGTTTTCCCCATTTGGGGTCCAGATTTGGGCTGAAGTTTCACTCAAGGTGCGGGCAAAATGCTTAATTTTCCACATTTTGGTTCCACATTTGGGCTGAAGCTTGGCTCACGGTGGAGGCAACCACCCCGGTGCCCGCCAGGCTCAGGCTTAGCCCGGTTTCAACACCCACGGCGTGCGCGTGGTCAGCGCTAGGTAGCTAAAACCCCGAAATCTCACCACCGTACCACCGCCCAGGCAAACCCTGCCTCCTTCAGCCGGCTGCGTTCTGCGTGATAACGCCAGAAATAACAGCAGAGACGGCACCCGGGCCAAAACCACGGCACCCCACGTCACTTGGTGGGGCAGGGGCCGGGGGCAGAAACCCGCGGGGAGGAGGCTGAACGTCTCCCCCGGCACAGGGCACGCTGCAGCCCACGGGCACGGGTGGAAAAGCTCTGGTCCTAAGGGTTTGTCTACAGTCGGTTTAAGGTGTCTACAAACCGGTGATCCCTAAGGGCGTTTTTTTGTAGGGTCTGGGTGGGTTTATATCAATAAGATAAAGGAGAAGGGTTTGGCTTTGAGGTGGTGTTTTCACGGCAGCGACCCCGAGTCCAGGCCGGCATTTTTTCCACAAAGCCCGTCTCCAAACAGCGCCTTGAACTGGTGGAGGCTGCGAGGGGTTTCTTCAGTCAGCAGCACGGCATCTCCAGGTAAGATTCAGCCTTTAACTTCGTACATTTCTCTTCCTTACCGCTGGCTTCCTCTCTCGTTTAATATCCTTAGCATGATAATAACTTTCATAGTGTCATCAGGTATACATTTCTGGCGTTCTTTCTGGTTCTTCTCCGCAATAAATAAGTCTCCCTCTGTGTCTGATCTCCCGAGAGGCTTTGGGAGCCTGAAGCCTTTATTCTGGGGACCAGAAGCCGGATGTGTTTGCACAAGGAGCTGGGAGGCTCGTTCCCGAGCAGCCCTGCGCGCGCGTTGCGTCCCAGCGCAGCGGCGGTTTTTGGGGAAGAGCTGAAGCTGCGTTTCTTCGTGCGGGGCTGCGTCTGCTGTGTCGCCCGGTTCCCTCATGAAGCAGCTGCTCCTGCTGCCTTTTTTCCCCTCATTTTAAGTCTTTCCCGGAGGGGGGGGACCATCCCGAGGAAAAACGAAGCCGCTCTTTTTGCCCCCAAAGCGGTGATGCTGAGTTGAGGAGGTGACGGCTGGCATCACCCCGGCCCCCCCAGGAGGCCGGTGCCAGCAGATGGCAGCAGCATTTTGGGAATCTTCCCCGAGCTGTGGCACACGTCCCGGGGTCGGGGGGGGGGAACGGAGGCAGCAGCAGGGCCGCATCCAGCCACCCCAACGGGCAGGTGGTCCTGGAGGAGGGTGCTCAGCCCCTCTGGGGGCCCAAACTCAAACCCAGGTTTAAAACGGGTTGAAAAACAGATTGCGGATGGAGAGGGCAGAGCACGGCACGCCCTGCTCCGGTCAGGTTTGCCTCTTTTTGCCTCTAAATAAAGGCGGACGCTTAGCGACAATCATTTATTCGTACCGCAAGCAGCTCACGGGGTTAGCACCGAGCTCGGGTGGTGGCGGGCGTTTGTGTCACAGCCTGGCGGCTGCAGGCACCCTGTGGTTTCTTGCCCACCCAGCGATACCCGTGGGGCTGCTGTAGGGGTGCAGCCGCGTCCTCAGAGGGGCGGTGGTCTGAGCGTGCCCCCAGGTGCCCTGCGACGACCCAGAATTCGGGATTTTTATCGTCAGAAATGCGATTTTTCTTGCAGTTTCAGGGGTAGCGAGCGGTGACCGAACAACTTGGGAGCGCCCCGAGGATTCCCAAGCCGTAAGGCAAGAGGAAGCCGCGGGTTTTATTTCGCTCGAAGCTTGTTCTGGTTTGGTTGGGCGCCCACTGTGGCGAAGCTGCACTCGGGGCTGGGCTGAGGCAGCGAAACAACCAGGCTGCGTACCGCAGACCGTACGGCTTGGTCTCACCAGAACGCGGCAGCTGGAAGGGTCGGAGCTTTTTAAACGATGTGCTAGGCTGGAATTTATCGTGGAAACATGTTTTTATCGTGCGTTTGACGCGCCGGAGGGAAGGGACGCGACCCGAGTTGGGGCAACCCAAGGGATGTGATGAGAGCTGGGGCAACCCCAAGCACAAATACAGGCTGGGAGAGGAGGGAGGGAGAGTGGGTTGGGAGCAGCCCTGAGGGCTTGGGGTTGTGGGTTCGTGAGAAACCCCAAATGAGGCAGCAGCGTGCGGCCGCAGCCCGGCAGCCGGCCGTGTCCTGGGCTGCGTCAAAGGCGGCACGGTGGCAGGGCGAGGGAGGGGATTGTCCCCCTCTGCTGCTCTCAGGGGCTGAGCACCTCAGCTGGGGAGGGTACCCTTTGTCGGGGCGGCAGTGTTGGGGCAAGGGGAACGGTTTTAAGCTGAAAAAGGGCGGATTTGGGTTAAACGGCAGCAGGAAGAAACGCTTCAGGTTGAGGGCGCTGAGGCCCTGCCCAGGCCGCCCCGAGGAGCTGTGGCTGCCCCACCCCTGGCAGTGCCCAAGGCCAGGCTGGATGGAGCTGGGGGCAGCCTGGGCTGGGGGACACGGGGCCGCAATTAGGCGGAATTAACCCCCCACTAATCACCAGCGGAGTGGGGGGGGAGGCAGCCAGCGCGCCGCTTCCCTTTTAGCCCCGCCCCCAACCCCGCCCACCACCCCCTTAGCCCCGCCCCCTTCCCTTAGCCCCGCCCACCCTCCCTTAGCCCCGCCCACCCTCCCTTAGCCCCGCCCACCCTCCCTTAGCCCCGCCCACCCTCCCTTAGCCCCGCCCACCCCCTTAGCCCCGCCCCTCGCGCAGCGCGCCCCGCCTGCGGCCGCACCATGGCGGCGGCGGCACCGGCAGCGGGCGGGCGGCGGCGGGGGCGCCGCTGAGGGCCGGAGCCCCCCCCCCCCCCTCCCCCCCCCGCCTTACGAGGAGGCGGCGGCGGCTCCAGCTCCGTCCCCGGCCCTTCCCCCCCCCACCCCCCCGTCCGAGTCCCGGAGCCCCGGAGCCCCCCGGAGCCGCCCCCCCCCCGCGGCGTGTCAATGGTCGCGGCCGCCGCGGCCTCGCACCGGAGCCGTTGGGCGGCGGCGGGAGGCAGCGGGGGCGGCGGAGAGCGGGAGGAGCCCGGGGGAGCCCCGGGGGGGAGCCCGGGGGGAGCCCGCCCGGCTCCGCCGCCCGCAGCTGAGAGGTAAGGGGGGGGGGTAAAGGGGTGGGCGTTCGGCGCCGGGGGGGGGGGAGGGTGGAGGCCTCTGGCAAATCTTCCTCCTCCTCCTCCTCCTCCTCCTCCTCTTCTTCTTCTTCCTTCTTCCTAATCTCCTTCCTCCTCCTCTTCTTTCTCTTCTTTCTCCTCTTCCTCCTCCTTCTCCTCTTCCTTCTTCCCAATCCTCCCCCTCTTCTTCCTCCTCTTCCTCATCTTCCCCCTCCTCCTCTCCTTCCAGATCTCCCCTCTCCTCCTCCTCTTCCTCATCCCCCTCTTCCGAATCTTCCTCGTCTTCACCCCCCTCCTCTTCCTAGTCTTCCTTCTTT
>NC_139724.1:75794049-75948488 GCF_964211835.1 Anser anser
CCTAGTCTTCCTCGTCTTCCGCCTCCTCTCCTTCCTTCCTCATCTTCCTCCTCCTCTTCCTCTTCACCTTCCTTCTCTTCCCCCTCCTCCCTTCCCTCCGCCCCCCATACCTGCACGGCGTTTTTCCGCGTTGACCGGCCCCAACCCCCCCCCCCCCCCCCCCCGGGCGTTTCCCCACGGACAGGGGAGCCCCGGGGATGGGATTTGGGCTGGGGTCACCGCTACGGGCAGCGGGGCCACCGCCGCCTGCCCCCGCCCCGCACACGTGGGCACCGTGTGCGGGGCCGGGGCCCCCTTCCCTCCTCCGTCCCCTGTCAGGTGCTGCGGGACGGACGCCCGAACGCTGCACCCCCGCGCCGCGACGCCTCCCGCCCCGATATCGGGGGCGTAAAACTTCATGGGGCCGGTGCGCGCGGGTCCCGCGGCAGCCGAGGGCAACACCGCGGGCGCTGCCCCGCTCTCGTCCTCGGCCCCGTTCGCTCGCTTCTCAGCGTGGATGGAAAACGCGACAGGAAGGAAGGGAGGCTTTTTTTTTTTTCTTTTCTTTTTTTTTCTTCTTCTTCTTTTCCTCCTGCTAAATATGGAGTGACGTTAAAACCCCCAAAGAGCGTCGCGGAAAGGCATCCCGGCCCGTGCTCGGCAGCGGAGGGAGGAGGGAAGACGACGTTCGCTGGCGGCTTTGGCTGCGAGGTTCCAGCTGGGGAGTTTCGCAAGGAGCGACGGGGTCCGTGCCGAGAGCCTCAGGAATTTCGCTTCGGTCGCTCGCCGAACGCTCTCCCGAATTCGTCATCTCCCTTCCCTCTGCGCCGGCGGAGAGCTCGCGGGACGCGGGGGAAATACGGGGTGCTTCGAGAAAAGACGGGGAGTCGTGTCGGGGAGAGAAACCCGGCCTTGCCATGGCCAACGTCTGCTCCCAAACTCTGCTCGGGGCGTCGGAGCTCAGTGGTGGGACCCAGGGGGGTGGCGGACGGCCCGCGGTGCTCGGCTCGGGTCTGCCTGCACGCGCCTCGCGCCTGGCCAAGACGCGAGGTTCCTGCTCTCGTTCCCCAGCCGAGTTTTTCCCCTTAACCTAAACCCGGCGCCTCGTCGCTCCTGCGGCGGCCGAAACCGTTTAGGTGGGACCAGGTAGGCGAGCGGCTCGGAAGCCTGCAGGAGGGGAGGTAGGAAATGTCCGTGTCTGCGGGCTGATTCATCCCGCTGCGCTTAACTCCTTCCCTGCTGATGCCCGTGCTGCTTTTAGGGCCGTCGGGTGCTTTGCTGCCGGCCCCTCCGGGTACCGGGGTTTCCTCCCGATTCGGTCGTGAAACGCTGCCGCTTTTGTGGTTAGGGCGGGAATGGGGTTCGGTACCCGAATCGGGCGGCTGGAGCATCCTCAGCTACGCGAGGAGGGATTCATGTTTAATATTTAATGTTTCATGCACGGGGCGTGCGCCGTGGTGCTTAATCGGGGTGTGCAGGGATTAGGGGGAGATTTCCCAACAAGTAAGCGGTTCTCTAAGCATCCAGGGTGATTTCTTGCATCTTCCCCGGGAAGAGCTGGTCCTCAGCGTGGCTGAAGGACCTTCCTCTTTGTCCAGCAGCTGTAAGTGCGTCGATCAGCTTTCTTCCTGACTATTTTCCTTTTTTTAAACCCATAAAAACACTGGAAGCCCTCTTCTCGGACACGGCAAGCACCGTGCTGCGTGCATCCGCGCAGCCATCAGGCCCGAGGTGCCTCGGCCTCGATTTTCTCTGGCCGACTCCTTTAGGAGACCCTTGAATTTCACCCACGCGTCCACCCCGGTCCGGGAGGCTGCGGGGAATGTCTCTGTAGCTCCGTCCCGTATTCTCTAGCGGGATTTTTTGAGGCAGGGGAGCCGAGCCGAGAGGTGGAGGTCTCCTTGCGACTTCGGTGAGGCCCCCCCCACCTCGAATCCACACGCAGGCAGGTCGCTTCCTCAGGCGGCGGGCCCTCTTCGCTCCAGAATCATTTGTCGGCCTAATTTCTTCCTGTCGAAGCGGCTCCGTTTTGCGCGCGGGGTAATTAACGGTAATTCAGGCCCGGGGTGGGAAACGAGAGGTCCACGGCTCGAGAAGCGCGGACGAGAGCGCAACCTCTGCCTCTCCCGCGTGAGTCAGGTCCCGCCGCGCCGTCTCCCCTACAGTGAAATGAGGACCCGTGCACGAGACCAGGGGCAGGCGTTACAGGCAGGAGGGGGCAGGAGCTGGGGGAGGGGGGGGTCACCGATGTTCCCCTCGCCCTCCCCTTCCCCTTCCCCTCGCCCTCCCGACTCCGTGCGTGTTTGAAGGAGAGGCGCAGCCATCCTCCCTGGCATCCGCCGCGCTGCAACGTGGGGCGCGAGGTGAGCTACGCCGCGGAGGCGCTGCGAGCGCCCGGGCTCACCCCCGTCACCTCGCAGCCGTCCTCCTCCTCCATCCCCTCGTTCTGGTCTCTTTTGGAGAGGCTGGAACGGGGGAAGCTGGCCCGGAAAGCCCAGCAGGCTTGAGGCGTGCTGCAGCCGAGCCGTTTCTGAGTGTCCGCGTGCCCCACTGCCGAGGATATGGGCAGGTGAGGAGCTTGAAGGCCCGTATTCGTAACCTGGGGGGCCTGAAACGCTCCGACGCTGGAATATAAATCAATAAAAGCCTGTTGGAGGCCCGGTCGGAGAGGTCCCGGGGAGCCGTAGCCGCATACCGGTGTTAAAAACAGAGTTTGACGTGTTGGAGCTTGTAGGCTGTGCGTGTCCGCGTTAAGTAAGCGGTGACAGGAAGCCTGGGCTCAGGTACGAGCAGCGAATCAATCAGCGCCGGAGCAAGCGGCGGCTCGGCGGGCCTCCCCTTTGGATGCCTGCCTGCCCCTATCACGCCTGGCGTTTCGAAACGAGCTCCGCGAGCTGGGATTGTTGGGATGAGCTAAAGCCCAGGGGGTTTAGCTCAGCCCGGCCTCCACCCCGGCGCCAGTGACCTCGCCCGGGGCTGCGGAGAGCAGCCGAGGTTCCTTGGGGCGCGCGGCTCGGCCGCCGGAGGTAGGAGGTCGGCGGGGGCCGTGCTCAGGTGCCCGCCTTCACCGGGCTCTCGTGCGAGGAGCCGGGGGGGGCTTCCGACCGCAGGGCACCCCCGGACCGCTCCCAGCCACCCCCTTTTCTCCTTTCTTTGCTTTTTTCACAGCACGCGGCGTGCCGGGCGCACGCGGCCTCGTCCTTCCCTCTGGCAGGGCGGCAGGTGACGCGAATGGGATGGACGGGGAGCCGCGGAGGCGGCTCTGAGGCTTTTTGGAGTGCCGCCGCCTTTGGGAGGGCCGATACTGGCTGCGCTTAAGTGATTTAGGCAGCGGCGAGCTGCGGTACGTGCGAACTGACGGAGGGATCCTCCTTTATCTCTGGGCGTGCGTGGGGTCCCTCCCTTGCTCGAGACCCTGCCCGTCCAGAGTCAGCGCCTTGATTGTTACCCCGGGACTTCCAAACGGCCTCATTCACGAAGCGCGGCTGGCCGAGGGGTGCTGTGACAGAATTTACTGACACAAACCGGTAATAGTCCGTGCTGGAGGGCTTTCCGCAGCCAGGAAATCTGTTCCTGGCCTCGACGTGCGTTACACCAGCTCGAGGTCCCACTATTAATCGCAGCGCTGGCTCGCGCCCGGTCGGGCACCTCTTGCTTCACCCTCCGAAGCAGCAATCTTGTCCTCGGGGGCTTTCGGATGAGCACTAACGCGGTAACCGATGATGTGACCCAAAGAGAGGCCTCGGCACATCTGCGGAAGGTTTTCTGTTTACTCATCCTTCTAAAAAAAAAAAAATAAGGAAGGGAAAGGGAGGACCTGCAGAAGCGCGCCGCGGGGCGGTCAGCGTGAGCTGGGAAGATCCGAGAGTCGACGTGCCGCTTCCTGGCGGGGAGGGAGAAAATGTGGGGGGCGAGAGCGGCCGCTCGGGCTGCGGGAGGCTGGAGGAGCGCTGCCGGAGCGGGAAGGGAGCTGGAGGAAGGAGCAACGTGCCTCGGCGGTGAAGGAGGTTAGGGGAGGAGGAAAAGCCGGGAGCGAAACTCAGGTGGGGCGGCTGGCGGCGAGGCAGAAGGGACGGGCGGCATGGCGGCCTCCGGAGCTTCCGAGCGGCGGATCTCAGCCCTCGAGGAAGGAAATCTGCTGAGTAAGAGGAGAGCTATGAAGAACGGGATCCGCTTTTGAAAAAAAAAATAAAAAAAAAGGAAAAGCATTTTAGTGGTTTCGACGGATTCCAGCGGCGCCCTGGGAAAGGGGCAGCCTTTTGTTCCGGGCACCGCGCGCAGCGTGGGGACGTTCTGCCATCCGACCTGCAGCTCCTGAGGGCCCGGCCTGTGTCCCGTGGCGGCGGAGGGAGGCGGGACAGCGGGCAGAATTCCCCTTGCCGCTTTACCGTTTGCACGATATTTGTACCGTGCCGGCAGGTGATCACCTCAGTTTTGTTCCGAAAGCGAAGCACCGATGGGTGTGCTGGGGAAGCCGGAAAATAAACGGATCCGCTCGGATTTTCAGGCGTTGCTTAACGCTGGGCGAGGTGGGTGAGCGGATCCGTCCGAACCTCTCCATTTCACTGCTTCGCAAACCGGCTGCTCCGCGCCACGAAGCCCCAGCCTCCCAGCTCGCTGTCAGCCGCGCCTGCGCGCCTTTTGGTGGTCTCTAAGCAGAAATACGGACCGAGGGCTTCCCCCCGTCCCTCTGCGTTGCTGGGTCAGCGGGGCACTGAAAGCTGCAGCTCCGCGTCTCCTGGAAGACGCTTAATGCCACGCATGCCGGGCCTGAACGACAAATGAGGGATGAATAGAAATGAGTTGGAAACGAATAATAAATTGGAAAGAGCGGATAATCCTCCAGATTTTCTCTTGAGGAGGCTTTAAACCTATTCAGTTACAGACAGAGAGATGTTTTTAATCCCAGCCGCCGTGTAGGATTTGCGTTTTCATTCAGATGGCAGGTCGGGAGCGAGGCGGGATCTTCGACTCCATGGCAGGGGCTTGTTTTCAGATACCCTGGTGGCTGGAAAACTGGGGCTGAGCTTTAGATTGATGAGAGGTTACGTTATTTTCTGAGGTTATATGGGAATACATGGAAGAGAAACGGGAAGACCATTCTCAGGATCAGCAGGGTTTTACTTCGCAGCTTTGTGGACGGTTTTCCCGCTCTTTGGTTCTGCTTCGTTTGGCCCTTCAAAATCTTTCTGCAGGGCAGTGCATTTGTGTGTTCCTGCCTTTTTTTTTCCACATCGTTCTGACCTTCGGAGGTACCGTGTGTAGATTGCTGCGTGATGTCTGAATTTGCATTTTGAGCTCTCTGCTGGGCTCCGGCAGCCTGCACAGGTTGGCAAAGTCATCTCGGGCAGGCTGTATACCTTCCCGTAGGGTTATTTAAGAACCTCTTACGTAGCACTACCTTTTTTTATAAAATTCTTTAACCAACTCATCTAGCATCGTTTTCATTCCTGGCCTCATCTACGGTGCTTAGGTAATATTTTATTTTTATTTTTTCTTTGACTGCAGCGGGGAGCCGGGGGGTGAGAGCTCCAACCCAGCCCCTCGTGGGGCCTTCGGGGCAGTTTGAGGCGAAACCTCTGCTCTCTGCGGAGATCGGTGGCGTCGGTGTTTGAGTTCACGGAACTCCCACGCGGAGCCCCCCGCACGCGGGAAGTCGGGGAGAAACTACGAAAAACTGGGGGCTGCTCTGAAAGGACGCGCCGCAGCCCGACCGTGCCTGTTTGTGGCAAGGCAGAAAGGACCCCGGGGAGCCCTCCTGGGACCACGGCGGCCCTGCCCAGCGGGGGCTGGCATCGCAGGCCGGTCTTTGAAGCTTGGCCGGAGCTGCTCGGCCTGCCTTGATCTCGTTGAGGCCTTGCTCAGTTCCCAGCTAGTCAGACACCCCCGTGAGGGGCTCGGCTGAGTACGTACAAGCAGTTGTAGGCCTGATACTACCGGGTTGCCACGGCCTTCACTAATTACACAGCATCAGTCGCCCCCTCGGCGGGGTGTCTGGAAACATCCCTTTTCATTTTCCTCTCCAGACCAAGTGGAGCGAAGCCCAGAAGCCCAGCCCTCCCCCCGCCACAACGCCCTTTTGAACTGTAGGGCTGAGAAACTTATTTTTTATTTTTTTTTCCCCTCCGAAAGCTGCTTAGACTGGTGAATGGAGAACAAACAAGTGCGCGCACACAGGCGCGGCAGAAGGGGAAACTTGCGACAGGGGAAAATGCTTCGGGGATGAGGCAGAGAGGGCTGGTGAGTGCAGGGCTGGGCTGGAAACTCCAGCCGGGCTTCCCGGGCCACGAAGCTCCTCAGCCTCCCAGCCCAGGGATTGCCCTATTCCATCCTTTTTTGAGAGTTCCTGCAAGATCACACAGCTCTGGCTGGTTTTAGGAAGCAAGAGGCTCTGCAGTTGCTCAGTCCTTGCTCAGTTTCTTCCTTACGGTGGGAAGAGGTGGCACGGCGAGCGGGGCAAGGGCTTTCCCGTTGCCCCGTGGCAGGCCGAAAGACCAAAGCTGTGCTTTAATCGGTTCAAACTGGCACTGCCGGGCCCCAAGTGAATTCCTCCCCGTGCTGCCTGCGGTCGGGGTTGCTTGGGTGTGAGCCGGGTGTGGAGGGCAAGTTCAAACCTATTGATGGTTCGGCTCGCTTTGGGAGAGAATCCGTAAAACCACGATTTAAGGACTCCTCACTGTGCTTCTCAGTGCAGCTTCTTAAACGGTTACTGACACGGGGAGGGTGCTGTGCGTACCGGGAATTTCATTTTTCAGTGCCTCAGAGGTTAAGAAACGTGATGTAGAACAGATTTAAGGGAACTGGTCTGCCCAAAGTGCCCCCCGCTTGCATCGGGGATGCGTTGCTGGCCAGCCGAGCTGGCCTCTTTATGCTCGGTGTTGAATTTTCCTTGCTCTGCCGCTTTGCGAAGGCGATGCAGTTTCAGAAATGCAAGCAGTTAATGAAGAGCATGGGCGTGAGCCCAGCACCCAGCTTTCAGAGCGATGTGGAGATTCGTTGGTGAGGCACTGGGAAAGGACCGGGCTTTCCGAGGCAGCCCCGGCTCCGTGCTCCAGCTGGCTTTGCGAACTGCGTTCTGGAAAGCTCCTTGTGGGAAGGAGCGCTTCTGTTCTGCCCGTTCCAGTAAAACTGTTGGTCGAGCTTTGTCTTTAACAGGACCGGCCTGCTGGCGCGGGGCTTTCGCAGGAAGATTAGCCTGCCCCTGTGACGAATTGCAGCTCGTCTCCTTTGGGATGCGTTGCCTCTGCCTGCGGCGATCGGCCTCCCAAGCGAGAGCCCAGCGCTCAGGGTTCAATCCTTCCTCTCCCTGCAGCTCGAGGCTGAGGTAGGGCGGAATGAAAAGACAAAAACCTCTTCTCGGGTCTGATCCCCTGCGGCCTGGAGCGTGCCAGCTTCTTTATCTCCCTGCTCCAGCAGCTCCGACGGCACGGATCCGCAGCGTGGCAAAGCCTCCCAGCCAGGCAGGATGCGTTTTGAGCTGTGGCAGCGCTAAGGGGTTTTGCTCCTGTCCTCTGATCCCAAGGACCGGCTGCCTTTTGCCGCTGGGATCCGGGCTGTGCTGGCAGCCTGCCGGACCCGGCGCGTCTCCAGAATGAGAAACAGGCTGGGGGATTGTTTTGTGAGAGGTGCAGGCTCTGTTTTTGTGGGTTTTGTGAGGGTGCGGCGGTCGGCAGCCCCCTCCGAACCCCACAGGTTCTGTCCTGGTCCCCTTGGGAAAAAGGTTGCAAGAGGAGCGAGGAGCGGATGCTGCGCTGTGCTGTGTCATTTTGCTGCCCGGCTTTCGGCTGTGATTCAGCTGTGATAATGCATTTCTCCGCACCAGGATTAGGAATTGAAGGGTGATGTGTTGTTTTTATTAAGGTGGAAGTACCGAAGTGGCTGTAGGGTTGAAGCCTTGTTTTGGGGGTTCAATAAGAGCACTGCAGGCATCAGGGATAAACTGCCTTTCTGCCGCCCTCCGCGGTTACAGCCCCTGCTCTGGGAGGAATCAGAGCTCTCCTACTGGTTTCACCCTACTTTTATTTATTTTTTGTTTATTTTATCAAGTCTTTTTGGCAAGAGAGCGAGGCTGCATCAAGCCTTGGGAGGCCCCGTGGCCTCAGCCAGCTGCTGTGACACAAAGCGATCGTTCGGACTCGGGCTGCCGACTCGCATTTCTGTTCCCCGAGAGCTGTCCCGTCGATGCCTTCCGTCAGAGGTACACCAGGATTTCACAGCCCCCTCAAATGAGTCTTTCTGGGACCCTTTGTAGCTCTTCAGCGTTCTTCAGCCGGTTCTCACGCGTATCCGACAGCCCCAATTTATCTGTGGTCGTCTGATGTGCCCCCGAGCGACCCCGTCAGCCTGTGGCGTTGGGCGTCACGTTAGAGTCAATTTTCTCATTGCTGATAGCTTTGCTTCCTCTGTTTTTGGAAGCCGGGAGCTAGTTTTGATCCCAAGTGCTCAGAACTTCGAATAAAATGCTCCAAAGCTTAGGAAGAATTCGAACTACGTTCTCAAAGTCACTCCTGTGGTGGATCTGACCCCAAATCCTGGCTCTGGGCTCTGTCCCAGTTGCAGAGGCGTCGGTCACAAGTCAGAGGCCTGGGGAAAATCGGGCCGGAGCGGTATGGAGGAGAGGAACTGGATGTTTGCAGTACCTAAACCCATTCTTGCTAATGAAAGAGCAGCTTGAAATACATTCCTGAGCACAGGTTTGGGCTGTCCTGTTGTGGACCTAGCTCAGAAATTCATGCTTTGTGGATTATCTCCTTGCCTCTTTGCCCCAGCTGCCAAACCATCCCTAATCCACTGGGTTACGGATCCACTCGCTCTATCTTGAAGTCCAAGACTGCAAACGGGACTGCTGAAGGTATTGAGCTTGTGCAGGTATACGTCCTGGAGACAGCAAAGATAATCATTTCAGAAACGCTATTTCAGAAAAATCTGCTTGTTTCTGATATACTGTTTTTTTCTGAAGAGCACGATGGTGCTGAGCTTCTCAGAAGCTGGGCTTATTTCAGACCCTGGCTCTGTGTAGCACAGCTCCGAGGCTTTGGTGCAGTTTTTCTTTCAGATATCTGTGTGAGCTCGCCCCTCCGATCGGTGCAGGCTGGAGCAGAGGGGATGCTGCGGCTTCAGACCCTCGCAAAGATGCTGTCAGGAGGTCGGTCGGTCTGTCTGTCTGTCCGTGGGAAGCCTTGAGCCAGGAAGGGCAGCCCAGCCAGGTCTCTCCACGGTCTCGTGGCAGATCTGTCCTGCAGTTTGGGGCCGAGAAGCCGTTTTCATCCATTTTCCCCTCTGTGGGGTTCTCCAGCGCCTGCCCTCAGCCAAGAGCCCCGAGGTGGCCTTGGCAGGAGGTGCTTACAGGCAGGGTTTGGCAGGACCCCCACGGCCCGTTCCTTACCCGTCCTCCTCGGCTTCTGAGAGCCTATTCCATAAATTGTCCCTGTTCGCAGATAGCACGCTCGTGTCAAGCGCTCGCCCGCTGAATTCTTCCGTTTGTGGCTTTCCTTTCCTCTGGGCAGGGTTGTTTCTTAGCAGCTTAAGCGCATGGATGCCTGCTGGTTACGTCTTTCCTGGCTTCAGACAGACAAACTGAAACTCCTTCGTGTTCCCTTCTTCTCTGAGCTCTCCTCCGTGAGCTTCCCTGCCCTTGCCACCCTGCTCTTTATCGACACCTTGTGTGCAGGCTCCTTGAGCCCAGGTTGGGGCTGAAATATTCCTGGGAGGCCAGAGCGGGCTGCTCCCCGTGTAGGAAGGGGAAAGACGCAAAATGAAAAATGAGTTTGGGCTTCCCTGCTCGCTCAAGTGCTGGCTTTTGAAATCCTCTAAGCCTGAAGGCTCTCACTTGGAGAACGTGTGTGATGTCTGACGATGCCGGCTGCTTCCCACTCGAGCCGCCTAATGCTTGGGGTGAAAGGGAGATGCTTATTCTGAAGTGGGGCTCGTTCAGCTCCATTTATGTAATGGGCAGCTGAAAAAGCAACACTTCTGCTTTTTTTTTCCCCTAGCAGAAAACATCCTGCGGAGGATTCAGTATTAATAATAAGACGCTAAGCCTTGTCATCTTTGAAAGTCGGGCGTAGCTGATTTCGGGGGGTTTGCTCCTGTCCTGTGAGCTCCCTTTTTTCTTGCTGCCAGCTGTGCAGCAAGGTTTTTGTACTTACTTTTTGTATTTTCTGTTAGTAACTTAGGGTAAAGCCCCGTCTCATCCGCGTTAGGTGTGTTTCTCTTTTAAAAAATGGAAAAGGAACTTGGTGGGGTTCGTTGGTGCTTGGAGGAGGAGGCCGTGCTATCGCCCTGGCATCAAAAGGGAATTAAGGTGTGAAGAGCTGGTTAGTCGTCACGTAGCAGAGGTGAGCTGATGTAAGATTTCGGCGTTCTTGTTTTTTTTTTGAAAGCTTATTTCTCAGTTCCCTCTTTCCTGCGCGTGTCGGACCACATCTGACGTGGGCTGAGCCATTTCGGGCAGGGGTGGCTGGGGGGGACCGCCTGGGCATGGGGCGGTGGGGAAGGGAACTTGCTCTTGGTTTCGTCCATCCGTCTTTAACGTCTGATGCGGAGGAGCCCGAGTAACCCACAGCAGAGCTTGTGACTCCTCCGGGTGCCCCGACCGCCTGACTTTCCGTCCTTTTGGTAGGACGAGAGGAAAATGTGGAAACCAGCTGTGACCCGGCGATGCTATCTTGTTTAACTATCTGCATCCAGATGTTCCCAGCTTGTAGCGCTAATTCCCACTTACGGTTATCCAAGAACTGAACCTTGCAAGACGCTTACTGCCTTCGTGTCTGGGAAGAGGAGTTGAAGCTCCCTTAATTTTAGCCCCGTGTGCCGTTACTTTACCCGAGCAAACACCTCTCACGTTCACTCGGGCAAGGCTTTCCGCATCCACAGGGACACAGGAGCTGACATCTAAAAATGTCCTTCCTGTAGCGAAGGTTTTTCGTCGTTAACTGGACGAGAAGACTGAAAAGCAAGAGCAATAAGACTATTTTAAAAGCCATGAATAATTCGGGGTAAGTACTTCGCGAGGGCCTTGCGTCCTGTCCTTTTTTGAAGGCAGCTTTCTTGAAGGGATGCTCTTTCCTAGCGGTTGCCCGTGCCTTCCTGCAAATTTTATCGGCATGTGAACACCGAGCTCTGAAAGGCGCATATTAATTTCTCGAACTCCATTTGAAAAGCAAGCTGTTCTTGCGGCCTCTCCCGGATTCTGCGTGACGGGAGATGCTGTAATCAGGCTGCGCCGATAATTGCATTTTTAATGGGAAAGACAGAACAGTCTAAAATTCCCCTCCTTGACCGGCTCTGTGGGGACTGAAGGTAGTTAAAAAAAAAAAACAACAAAACAAAACACCCAGCATTGCTTTTGACATTTGAAATCGGTCTGGGCAAAGCATTAGGAAACAACGTACTCTGGGGGACGAGATGATCTAATACATCTGACTTTAAAGGAACAAGCTCCTGTGGAAACTTTTTTTTCTGTGCCTATTCCAAGGCGCTGGCTGCTGCCCGGATTCCCCCCGTACCGTCGTGGTGTGGCCAGCGAGCCTGGTTAAATTTCTGTGCCTCTTGCTTCGTTCTTGTATCTGCGTTGGCTCCGCTCCTAAGTAACCGGTAGGAAAGAAGGAAAGAAGAAAAGCTGCTGGTAGCATTCTGCAAGTCTGCCGCCTGTGTCCAGCCTACTGCTCCGGCCGCGATTTCCCACAGGAAATTTCCCCAGTGGCTCAGGGAGGGATTTTTCTGTCCTTGCAGGATCCTCCCCGCTCCTCTCTGTGGCCAGCCCCCGGGTGGGATGGAGCCCAGGGGGGCTTGGCGTTGCAGGTGGCTCGTTTGCATCCCCATTGCGTCAAATTGCTGGAGGTTTCCCTTTATTAAAGGTTTGGCTTTCCCCGTTTGGCTCGTTTCTTTCTCCTGTGTAATCCTAGGTGTGGCTCGGACTTTCCCAAGAGGATGTTTCTCACTCGGTCCCATCCTTTGCCCTCTTTGTGCAGCACGAGGGATAATACACTGTATTTTCAGGGGCTGATTCGTGCTGGTTTGTTCGCGAGCAGGTGCCAGCAGCCGTTATGGGCGTGCATTAAGTAATAGAGGAGACGCTCGCCTGGAATTGACTGCATCCTCTCTGCCTCTTGAGGCTTTAACCCCGTTGAAAGATTGCCATTTTCGTGAAATCCACCCAGAGCAATGAAACCCTGCATCCTCCTGTCCTGGGGAAAAAAAAATAAAAATGAACGGCCGTCTCTAGCAGAGGGAGTTGTGGTGGTATTTGTGTTTTTTGTTGTTTTTGGTTTTTTTTTAGCTGGGGTGAGTGAGTCAGCCTGTCTTGCTGTAGGGCGGTGTGAGCACACCAGGACTATCAGCAGCGTGTGATCAATGGCTTCCTGTTGTTCTGGAGCCTTGTAAACGACCAGAGAAATCGCCCTTGCCTCTGTCCTAGCGCCAGTTAAGCGGGTCTTTCCAGCATCCTACGCTATGGAGAAGGAGGGGGAAGTGCTCTGCTAGGCTGTGTCGGTTTGAGAGGGGCACATTTTCCGTTCCCTGTAGTCTTTGCAGGCCATCCCCAATTGCCGAGTCTCAAAACTTCTCCCAGCTCTGAAACCTCGGGAGAAATCCTTTTCAGAAGCAGAAACGGGATGCAGCCATCTTCCCGCTCTTCCCCTTTCCCGGAAGGATTATGGATGGCACTTCTCATGTAAAACCCCGCCGTTTTAACGGACTCGCTTGTGTTTTTCGTGGCACGCTTAGATCTCAGCCCGCTTGCTGTAGTCACGACGTGAGGCTGACTGCACCTCCTGCTGACCCCTTCCCTTTTCCCTTTCGAGTTGCAGAAGCAGCTTGCCCGGCGTGCTGCAGACTCTCCGTGTGCTTCTCCATCTCCCCCGTCCCGTCCGTGGCTCTGCCACGGTCCTGCACAGCAATGGAGAGGTCCCACAACCTCAGTCTTAGTACTCACCTTTTATTTATTATTTTTTTTCGACGCTTTTAGAGACCGTGTGTGTTTGTGAGAGTGTCTGGATGCTTCATGTCGTAGGGACGCTGCGGTACGGGTTTTCTCTGCCTTTCATTTCCAAGAGGAGGACCAGAAACACGCAGAGATGGGAGATGCCCTGCTCTAACCCTGAACTTCGGGTATCCTGACTCCAGCCGCTGGCCTCAGGGAGCTCCGGCTGGTCACTCCGCAGATAAATCTTCATAAATCATCGTTCAGCACTTCATTCGGGTTGATTGCCACATCACTTAACGCGCGACAGGGTAAATAATGTCAGCATTTATGGGGCTGTGGCTTTACAGGAAGATCAGTGCCCATCTAAAGCCAGGGCGAATGGCCGATTGTGAAGAATTAGGGCAAATTCATACCGGACTCCTACATTTGTAGGGTTTTTTTGTAAGGCCTCAGTGTCCTGGGCCCATCCTTTGCATCCTGGACGTTCGTGTCTTCTGTTGTTCGTCCCTTCTGCCTCCGAGGAGAGCATAAGGAGGTGCGGTGATGCTGTAGGGGAACATATGTGCCCGGGTGCCGGAGGCACGCCTTCGGCTTGTCAGCACGCAGCGAGATCCGTATGGAAAAAGGTGCTCGTGGATATGGGAACCATCCGGGCTGAAGGCAAAGCAGATGGGGCGCACAGACTGAACGAGCCTGTTGAGTTTGTGCTTTATTAATTAGACATGTTATCGGGAGTCATCTGTATTTTTTTTTTTTTTTTCCTCTTTTCAAACCAGTTCTTCTGCTTCTTTGCTTCTGCTGCTTCTGCTAACGAGGAGCGCCGTTTGAACCCGGGAGGTTTGCAGGGCGCTGCTTGTTGGTGTCGGTGCCTGTTAACGCCGGGAAACCCGGGCTGAGGGCCCCGACCGTCACCTTCTGGGGCTGCTGGCACCGTCTCGGTAGCGTGCCGTCAGCGATGCGGGCGCCTCCGTGCGATGGGGCGAGCTGTGCAGGCTGCCCGAGGGTGTTGTGTTCACGGGGGTGGTGGCTGGATAAACTCGTGGAAGGGTCCCGTGGCCAAAAGGAGCCTGCGCTGGAGACTGGGAGGTATTTTGGGGTGAAGATGGTGCGTGACGGGGGTGCTCTGCCCCTGCTTCCTAGGCCTGCTGCTGATCCCAACGTGGCTGAGGCGGGCAGGGCCCCCCGTGTCCCCCCCAGCCCCACGTCCCGGCGGCTGCTGAAGCTCCCCCAGGAGGAGCCCCCCAAGCTCTGGGCAGCCTGTGCCAGGGCTCCGGCACCCGCCCGGCCCAGCAGTGCTGCCTGAGGGGCAGGGGGAGCTGCCGGGGCTCCGCGCTGGGCCCGCGGCCTCTGGGCCTGGCCCTGGGCACCGCTGAGCAGAGCCTGGCTCCGGCCCCTCCGCACCTCCCTGCGGGGCCTGGCGGACACGGACGGGATCCCCCTGCCCTCCTCGTCCCCAGGCCGAGCGGCCCCGGGTCTCTCGGCCTCTCCTCGCGGGTGACAAGGAAGAGATGCTCGGGTGAGGGACGCCAACACCGAAGGGCTGCGCTGGATCAGCTGCTTGTGGTGCTGAGCCCCTGTGGGCAGGGGAGCCCGGCGGAGGCAGGACGGCGATCCCTGTGCTTGCCCAGGTTAGCCCTGGACAAAGCGGGGGGGAAACGGCTGTTGGCGATCAGTGTCGGCAGGCTGACGCTGCCCAGATCCCCTCCGACAGCAGGACAAGACGATGCCTGTGTCCTGTGTCCGGGCTCTTCCCTCGCGCACACACGCAGCCTGTGTGATCCCCAAAGGCCTTTTCCCAGGCGTGCCTTTGTGCGTGCACAGCGTCTGCCCCGTTACTGGGGGTGCTGGTGGCTTGTATCAGCGAGTTACTGGAGGCCCTGGGTGCGGGGATGCTTCCTGCTGCCGCGTCCCTTTTTTCTGGAGCCACGCGTACACCTCAGGTACCTCGCTGCTGCTGAAGGGACGTGGGGCTCCGTTACCTGCCCTGCCCTGCGAGCCTGCGAAGGTTAAATCCCAAATAATCCTTCAGGATTGCTTTCGGGCACAGGCTCCGCTTTCCTTAACCCCCCTGCCTCTTCACAAGCTTCATCCTCAGCCAGAAAAAAGTCAGGGTCCTGTGCTTCCTCCTCGGCTCGTGTCAAACTTTACCAGCTTTGCCTCCGACACCAGTTTGCAGGCGGGTTCCTCCATCTGAAAGCGAGCGGCCCCGCTGCTAGGGGGAGGGAAAAAAAAAGAAAACCACCTCCGGAACACTTATCTGCAGCGGTCCGAAGCTGCAGATAACATTGAGTCACCGCCGAAAGCCTCAGAGCAAAACAGATGTGGAGTTCCTAGTGGCTAAGTATTACAGGTACGGGATGAGCGACGGGCGTCTGGTTTTACCCAAAGCGTTTAATTTGTGGTTGGCAACTTGGACAAAGCGGAAGCAAGCAAGGTGCCAGGCAAAAATGGGCCTGTGTTGGGGCTTACAATTACCCACGTGTTTTCATGACAACTTTTCCATATTTTTTTTTTCCCCTTTTTATTTAAAGTAGGTCTTTCCGGCTTGACTCATCCTCGCTGTAATTGTAACCTTGACTCCTGGGTGGGAAGACAATTATTTTGCAGGGCCTTAGGCTGGCACGAGGGGAGTGGGGTTTTGTCGCTGCCTCTCGTGTCGCTGTTTGACAAGTCTCTAGGAGCGTCTTGGGGCTGGGGGTTGTGGTCCTGGTCCTCAAAGGTAAGGGAGCCGGGCTTATGGCTCCATAAATTTACAGGTTTTATAAATTAGGAGAAGAATGGTGAATCTGGGTGCAGCTGTCATGCAGCAGAGCAGCTGTTAGCCTCTGGCTGCAGGGCAGTTTTTGAAGACCTGCGTTCTTTACCGTAAATGAATTAAGCTAAGATCAAGCTGGGATCCCGAGAACCTTTGCTCTTTGAGCAGCCAACGCTGGCAGCTCCTTGAGATGCTCCTGGTCGAGGTGTTGGGTTCCTGCTCCTCTGGACATCGGCCGAAACCTGCGGCTCCCTCCGGCTGTTTGAGCACAGGCTCTGCATCCTGCCCTGCTGCCCAAATCACACCGCGCACCTCGTATTGCTTGCATGTGACCGGGAGGGCAGGAATTGTGTCCCCATCCCTTTTTTCATCCTTTTTTTCGGACATCAGTGGGGATCCGGGGACCCGAGGACAGCACCGGCCGAGCCCCTGAGCCAGGCTCTTAATCTCGCATCCCACTCTGGGGAAGAGGAGGAGACGCCAAAGCTCGTTTGGCGCCTTCTCTCGCTTAATTCTTGCGTTTAATTGTTCTTGATTGGGCTCTTAAGAATCTCTCCGCCAAGATCGGGAAGCTAAAAATTAAAATAATGGTTGTGGTGATGGAAGCAGAGGAGAGGCCGTCGGGCTCCAAGCCTGCGTGCGGCACGCCAGGGGAACGAGCCGGGTCTGATCCGATCCCCTGGGACGCGCCGGCCTCCGAGGGCTGCTTTTGCTCCCTGCTTCTGCCCGTGAGCAATCCTGTGCTGGAAGCCACCAGCGACTTGGGACGGTGAGGGTAGACTCTGGAGAAAATGTAGGTATTTGTCATCCCTATAGCCGTGCCTTTTTTTTCGCTTGGTGTTCATCTACATCAGGCTCCTTGGTGATGAGCTTGCCTGTGCGGTACCACGTTTCGTGGGGACCTACAAGGATTTCTTCTGCCCTGCGTGCCCTCGCCCTGCGATTTCAGTCACTGCCATAATCAAGCAGAAGACCAGGGAGGCAGGTGTGAGGTTTTCCAGCTTTTTGGAGCCAAGAGGCTGAGTACAGGTAGGGTTTGGGGAGGTTCGGGGGTCTCAGAGGTCTGGGGGTGGGTTGAGCCTTCTGTAGGGGGATGCGTGTGTATAAACGGAGCGAGTTTTCAAAACCGATCGCGCTTGTTTGTTGGATGCAGCGCTGGATAAACCCGAAATGCCTGGGTAGCTGTTCTCGTGCTGTTTTGGATTAACCTGTCTTTATGCTGTGTGTTTTCCCCCGCTTGCTTCCTTCTTTCACCTTCCCAGACGTCTCCTCGGAGCAAACTTCCGTTACTTTTATTGTTCTGCTCCTTTTCTTTCTGGGGTTAATGTATTTTATTTTTTTTTTCGAAGCGTGGTTTCCTAGAGCTCTGCAAAATGCCGTCTCCTTGCTGGGTTTTGAAATATTTGTCGTAAAAGGCAGGGGAGGGAGTCCTAATTCAGGTGCATCTCGTTATCTTTTCATTCTTTAATGATCTTTTCTTTAAGAACCGACTGAAGCTACAAATGAAGGACGCCAATTTCTAGCTGCCGTTGTGAATGCAGGGTTAGCTTTTAAACAAAGCCGCTTTAGAACGGCGTTTTTATGCTTTTTTTTTTATCTTCAGGGGGAGGGAAGGTGCAGAGCTGCTCGCATTGGCAGCAGTCATCCGTCGCCCACCACCTGCAGCCTGCGCTCCCACCTACCACCCGAACCCAAACAAAACGCAGCCTGGCGCAGAGGCAGGAAGCCTTTGGTATGTAGTTGCCGGTGGATCTCCGGTTTCCCGGGTTTGGTTTCCCCCAGCAGAGCGGCTGGGTTTGTTACGAGGTCTCGCCCTGCTCTAACTGGACGTTTTTTGGCAGCCCCGGGAGTTTCTAAAACCTCCCGAGCGCCGACGGGGCTGCCTCCGGGCTCCCTTTGCTTGGCCTCGAGCCCCTGCTTCCAGATCCCTGCCCCGATCCCTCGCCCGCTGGCTGGGCTGGGGTTAGGGCATCCCGCTGCTTCCCCAGACCAGTTTGACCTGGTCGGACTGGGACGCCGGTCTCTCCCATCACCTGCACAAGGCGGCCGGCTGCATCTGAAACCCTCGCTCGTATCAGAGCCTGGCTTTGGAGGCTGGAAAAATCAAACCTCGAATATTACCCAAGGAAATAAGGGGAGAACTTGAGGCTCTCGAGGCCAGCCCCGCACCGTGGCCGAGCTCTCCCGGTGAAGTCGTCATGGCTCTGCCCACTGCCGTTCTCTCTTCGTTTCTCGTTCGTTTACCCAGCCCTAATTGGGCTGTGATTTACCATCGGGCTCTTCGGGAAACGTGTCCAGCGGGCGCTGCGTAAGAGGGTGATAAAACTGCAGCTGCCGAGCTGCGGTGGGGCAGCGTTGCCCGTTGGAAACGGAGCCTCGGGGCTGGGAGGTACCTGAAGGGGAGGGAGTATTGATGGATGGACCCCCAGCCGTAACTGGGGAGAAAAAATCTGTTTTAGAGGCGAGGAGGTGGTTTATCTGCTGAAGGCGCTGAGCCGGTCAGCCAGCACGTGCCTGCGTGGACGCATGGGAAGAATTTGGGCACCGGTGATCCCGGGCAGCGCGCACGCTGCACGGCACGTAAATCCCTTAAGCACCGATCCCTTCTCCGTAATTGTTTTAAATGAATCTCGCACAGAGGCGCGAAGGATGATCGGGTTTGGTCAGGAACAAGCTGCGGAGAAAGCCCTGGGGACGTACGGGGCCGATAAGCATTTATCGGCCCCCGTCCCAGCACCGCGATCGCAGCACCGAGGAGGGGGCTGACGGCGCCTTTTGCACCCACGCGTTTAATTCAGGAGCGGCCCCGGCACCAGCCTCCTTTCTCCTCCAGCTTTGGTGCGGACAGCACGGGAGCCGCCGCGGGGCTGGCGCTTGGTGTGGGGGCCGAGCCCCAGCACCCGTCGGGGTGATGGGGTTTGGGAGCGGCGAGACGGGAAGGGATCGCTCTGCGTGGGGTGCTGTGCTGCGATCGGGTGATTTACGCTGCAGGCAGTCCCTCCGAAGGCAGTGAGATTCGGAAAGCGTGTAAATCAGCACGGGGTTGGGCATTTTCCTAGAAAAACGGGGAATATTTCATTTTGCTTGCACATAAATTGCTTGTAATCAGTCTGCGTAGACACGACTGGTCCTTCTAATCGCACGGCCGCCCCTCGCGCTCCCGAAGTTTCTTCCCCCGTGTTTTAAATCCCCAGAAAAAGAAATCGCGCGGGGAATGTCCACGGGTGCTGCTGGGCCGGGGAGCGTGGCCCAAGCCCGCGGGAGCCGCGGCGTCGCCGCGGCAAGGAGCTGGTCTCGTTTTCACCCTCTCTCATTTGGAGGCTCCGGGGTAATTAGAAGGGAGCCTGCCGTGCCGCGCGGCCGGGCTGGGAGCCGCTGCTGCCGTCAGCGAGCCGGGGCGCCTTGGAGGGGAATGCAAAGCAGCGGGGTGGGCGGCCGGGGACGAGGGAGCAGACGCTGTGCTGCTTCCTGCCTGCGTCTGCAGAACGTGTCCCTTACAACTTAAAAAAAAAATAATAAAGAAATACAAAGAATCGATCTGTCGGATGCAGATGGAGCAGCTGCTGTTGCAATGCGTCGGATTGGAGCGGGGATATTGAGCCTCCAGCTCCGTGCTGCCGGAAGGGACGGCCGCGGGCACGGCCCGTCCTGGGCACGCTCGGGGTTTCGCTGTCTGCAGGTGCTGGACGTGGAGCCCCCTGCACGTAGAGCCGTGTTTGGGGCTCACCTGCACTGCTACGGCTGGGGTCGGGGGTTAAATTTTACCGGGATGTTCTCGCGGCAAGGATGGGTTTGGCTTTTTTTGGGGCTACGCTGACTTGATCAAAACGCCTCTTGCGTTGGGGAGTGGGGAAGGCGTGGCGAGCTTTGGTTGAAAATGAAATCTGAAGCTGGGAAGAGCACTAGAGAGAAGCTGGCTCTGTGTGCGTATACGTACATATGCGTACCTTTCAATATATGTATGTACGTGCTTATAAAACGGCTTAACTGAGAAAATCGCCAGGTCCCACTGACCTCGTTGCCAAGGGAATAATTCGCCCGTCCCTCCAGCAGCTTGACGCAATAGCTGTTGTTTTCCTTGCCTCCTCGCTACCGTACCCACGGCTCCAGAAGAGCCACCTCAGCTCCCTCAGATGGCCCAGGCGATACATACCTGATTCGCCCTCGGAGCGATTTCCGCGAGCCGAGCGGAGCTTTGAAGGCACCTGGTTGCTCGTCAGGCCTGCAGGCGGAAGGAAAAAGGCCCGCCTCCTTTCTCCCCCGATGCCGGCCGGCCAGAGGGTACCACTCCTGCTCGCAGACCTTGTCTGGAAGAGAGAGAATAAGGTCGTGTGTTTCAGGTAGCGCTCCGGATTCGGATGCGAAATCTGGCGTGGCTGGAGATCTGCCCAGCTGTAGGACAAGCGATGCGTGGTCCTCGTCGTCCTGTCTGTAAAGGAACAGCACAGAGCTGGGTTTCGTTAGGTGAGCAGGCAGCCTTGGGCTTGTCCGAGCTGCGGTCTTCAGCTCTCCTCTACCCCCTGTGGCTTCGGCAGGCCGGTGTGCCTCCGGATGAGCTTGCGGATCTCCGTGCGTAGGTGGGCGATCAGCTTCGTGGGACGGTGCCCGTCGTTCCCAACCCAGCTCCAGCAGTCGGGGCAAGAAAATAAAATAAAATAAGAAATAAAACGGCCGATCCGTGGGAGCTGCCTTCCTCGGCTGGGCACGAGCCGCTAACGGGGTGTCTCTCTCTTGCAGGGCGCCTCGGGAATAATCGGCGGCCTTCCTAAGGATCGGCCCCGTGCTGGTGCGGTACCCAGCGGGAGAGCTTTGGCCGTCTGCTGGGGAGGCGAGCAGCTGGAGGAGCGTCCCTTGTAAGGTACGGCAGCCACGTTAACGGGGTGCTTTCGGGGTCCCCAGCCTTCGGAGGTTTACGAGCTCACGGGTTCATAGCTCTGAGCCTTGCAGCATCCGCACGGCTCCGTCTTCCCCGTGTTTGAGCTGAAGGAGCGGGGTTTGCTTAGGCTGGGGGGCTCCCTTTGTTTGGACGCAAGCCTTTTGCGAGCCCGGTGTTTCATCCTTTATTGAACGAAGCTGTCGGTTGTGAAGCTCGTAGCTCGCGCCGCAAGATGTGCGGAGGTTGGTGTCGATGTTTGTGCTGTTTTGGAAAGGGTTTTTCTTGAGGCTTTGCTTCTTTGATCATACAAACTAGCGTCGAGTGGAAATACGCCGCTCTCTGCTATTACCCGGGTGCGTAATTCTAGCAGCAGGGGGTTAGTTAAGGAGGAGGAAAGAGGGGAAAAAAAGATCCTTTTGATGCAGACGAGGTCGTGGAGTATGAAGGAAGGTTACGGAGTACGAAGCAACGTTACGCAGCGTGGCAGTGAGTTAAAAACCGACACCCAGCAGGGAGGCTGTGGGCAGTTGTTCTGAGTGGAGCTCTTCCCATGGTCTGACTCGAGGAGAAGTTTGAGAAATGGTATTTAAAAAAAAAAAAATCTGGCTGCAAGGTTGCTTGTTGGGTATTTGATTCCAGCCGTAATGGGTTTGGTGCTAGGATTGTGCTTCTGGAGTAGCAAATTGTGATGCATGCGTGAAACCCGGTGATTTTTACCAACAGGGTCCTTTCTTAAAGCATTTTTTGTTGCCGTGGCTTTCATGTATGTAGGCTCACGCTGTCTGGAGATGAAGTTTGTATGTGTGGTTTGGTATTTCCTTAAAACTTTCACATAGGTTCCTGTTGACGCTGCGGGCTTCACAAACTTGACCAGTTTATGGTTTCGTGCAGAAATTCTTTGAATTCTTTTGCAAGCCTTGTGTGATAACCTCTGTTCCAAACCGAAGTGACTCGCAGCTTTCACGGGTGACTAAATGCTTCCCTTTGAATCTGCGTGGTACTCGGCAACGCGTTCCAGGTCTGTTCGAGTGTGTGTGTGTTTGTGCTCGGCTGAATTTCGTGCTGTGTTTCGCTACGTGTATTTTTCACTCTGCTTGGCTCCCTTTCTGATTTGGGGAAGAAGCTTATTGAGGTTAACAGCTGAAATAATCCCGCCGGCTTACTGAGAAGTGGCCAGCTCTCTAGAAGAATGGCTTTGCTTCTTGGTGCATGTTTTCCCCAAAAGTGAACCCGGGAAAGGATGAGACTGAAGTGAGAGGTAAGGAAGAAAATTGCCTGCAATACTCACCCTTAGTAGCCTCAGATGTGTTTTGATACTTGTTTTTTTGAACGTATAAAATCTATAAAACCCTTTTTAGGGAAGCAGAGCCTGAGGATGGTCAAGCGTCTATCAGAGCACTACGGGCTGTGTCATAACCCAGTGACCGTGTGCTCTACTACCTGCTCTCAGGCAGCAGCTTTCCCAGAAGGCGTGCCCTGGATGTGCGTATCGAGGCCTCTTGGTGGTTTGGGGATGGAAACTGGAAAGGCAGCTGGGCTCGCACAGAGAGGAGACGTTTTGGGAAGGGCTGCGTGGTTAGGCTGGCCAGCACAAAGTCTCAGAGAAATAACTGGTGTGGGAGGTCTGTGGCGAAGCCAGGCACGGATGTGATGTTGGCCGGAGCTGAGCAGTGTGGAGCCGTCGGTTGTCCGACGGCGCTTTCCGTCCCTGGTGAGAACCTTCGGAAGGAGACACAAGGCAAGTTGCTGGCTCTTTTTGTCAGCCCTTCCAGCACTGTCACGTTTATTCCAGCTCAGACTTACCGTGGGCTGTGAAGCTGGCAGCCCAGGCAGTGCGCGTTTGCAGAGTGCAGGTAAGATTTCCGAGTTTGGATGTGAAACCGAAGAGGTTCTGTGTTGGAAACCTTGGGGGCCCGGATATCTTCATGCTCCCTTCCTCTGGAAGCTCCTCGTTAGAGACCTTGGTGCTCTCGTGGTTCCTGAAGCAGCAGCGCCCTTCTGCCCTCACGGCATCAGGAGCAGTGCCCCTCACCTCCCGTCCCCGGCCGTGGCTCCCATGGCAGGCGTTGCTGGAGCTGCCGTCTCCATCAGAGCTGCATTTCCCTGGTGGGCGAGCTACTGGAGAGGAGAAGAACCGGGTTAAAAAGTATTGCACGAAGAGTGCAATAATAAACATAATCCTTCGATCAAAGTCAGGGTGGTGGTGGTAGGGCACAGGTGGGATCCCTCATCTCCTGCCTGGGGTGGTAGCACTCACTCCGTGCCTCTGAGGCTTGCTTGCTTTTCCGAAATAATTGCTTTCCCGGTCCCAACAGCTTTATAAGAAGGGTAGGAGGGAAATGCTGGCGCATAAGCGAGCGTTGTTCGGGGCTTTGCTCCGTGCCGTGGTGCCGCTCTCCTGCTCCAGGACGGGCTCTTCTCCTCCCCGAGCCTGGGGCCACCAGGCTTACATAAACAGTTGTGTTTAGAGAAATCTAGCGCATTGTTCAAAAACACTGTGGTATTTCGGTGCTGTGCTAGCGTAAAGGATGTGGCAGGGAGGCAGCTTCGTAGGAAACTGAGCTTTCAGAATCGGCGGCGAAGGCGAGCTGCGGGTCGGAAGCTGCGTTTTAGGAGTGGTGCCAGCAGACGTTTCTTGGAAACCCTTCCGCGTGTAGCAGGGCTGGAGGTCTTGATTTGAACTCGAGATGATAAACCACTGAGGTTTTGGCAGGGCAGCGTGTTTGGATGCCTTGTTCTTGGCCTTTCTTGTTCGGTATATAGGTGAAAGCCCTGCCTGGGCTGGCTCAGAAACTTCCGTCCGAGTTCGCAGCAAACAATTTTCCACTGAATAAGGAAGTTTTTTTTTTGTGAGTGAAACGTCTCCGGTTTTTTGGATGGAATTCTCCAGCCCTTTGGCAACACCCGGTCTATTTTTCTGAATCAGACCTACCCTCTAGGGGCATAATTTTTCTTAAAGCTGTTGTTCTTCTGTGTCTGTGCTCTCTGACGAGTAGTCTGGCTGCACACTTTCTTGGCCCATAAGAGAGAACAGTCACCTGCCTGTCTGTATCTCTTGTGACCTTCATTTGAATAGAATTTTTTTTTAATTTTTATTTTTCTGGTAAATCTCTTATTTTGGGTAGAGAGCAGGGAATGGATATGTAATACCTCGACTACATCTAGCATTGACGCTTTTTTTCCCTTCAGCGGGAATCCTTCAGCACTGTTGACGTGGAAGTAACACTGACCATTACTATTTGTCTTTAAATTCCCCCCAAAATATCCTCAATTCCCGGTCATGTAGAGGTTTAGAAGCTCGCAATGTGGCAAGATGCGGAGGTAGCAGGGGGGACTCGCTTGTGGCCGCTCCTGGAGGCGAGTTATTGGCTTGCACCTTGGGGCACACGATCACGTAGACATCAGCGATGTCCAGAGGTCTGGTTTTGGCTGCCCCAAAAGCTGGGGGAATATTAGAAGAATTAATGGAAAAGGGACAAATGGCAATTAGCCTTCAGCCTGGGTAAGACTTTTCTTGGTCCCTTTTTTTTTTTTTTAAAGGTCCCCCATGACTTCTCAGAATCCCATCCTTCGGTTTATCAGGAAACCTTAAATTTTACGTGGAGAAGGGAATAAAAAAATGTTATTTCCTTACTGCAAGGGCTGTTTTAGCATCTTTGTTTGAAACCCCCGTGAGAGCAGTTTGCCGAAACACCTTGGGGAATGCGGAGAGCTGAGCCTAGCCGAGCTTGGTTTGAGCTCACCTGTACCAGCAAGAAGCAATGGGAGCAGAAATCTTTTTTTTTTCAGTGACTGCACGGGCTAAGGAGGGAAATTTCCCGAAGGTTAGGCGTCCTCACGAACTTCTGCTCTCCAAGGAGGCCCTGAGAAAAGCAGTTGTGCTGGGAAGCTGGTAAGTGCAGACAAGTACGTGCACGCACTGGCACGCATACCCACGTAGACATGCACAGTGCTTTCCCAAATAGCCTACAACCTGAGAAAACGGAGATAAAATCAGAAGACAACCGACGTTAATTATGCTTTCAAGGCAATTGGAAATTGGTGGAAAAATGCTGGGGTTGAAATCCTGTGGGTTTTGTGTCCTCCCACCGAGGTTTCTCCCTGCAGCCCTGGCAGTGCAATTTGGTGCTGAGCGTGGGGAGGAAGGCTTGGTGGCTGCGGCCGCTGGTGTCTCTGTGGGGTCTGTCACCTCGTGTTGGGTCAGATGATGACAGCTTTGGGGTTATGGATTACACAGATGCTACCACCAAAACACAGTTATCATCTTCTTGTGTCAAATTCCTCCTTACACCACTTGGCTGCTCGCTGGATGTGTGCTTTCGGGGTGGAGGAAGCCTCCCCTTGCTCTTTAAACTTCACGACACAAATTTGGATTCAATATAAGTTTGGCTTTAGATTAAAAAGCAACAAGGAATTGTTTTGAAATACGACCGAGCTTCTTCCACCCACACGCTTTTGCCCTTTCTTTCCATTCACACAAAATCTGCCCTGCATTTTGTGTTTTGGACAATGGGGAGACGGCTAGCCTAACTTTGCACTCTGAATGAGCTTCTCAAAAGAGCCGTCAGAAGAATCATAGAATCATTAAGGTTGGAAAAGACCTTCAAGATCATCTGATCCAACCAAGAAGGCGCGTCCTGAGAAGTCTTGGATGTCCCCGTGCTTTAGGGAGGAATAGGGATGTGACTGAACTCTTCCAAATGCCAGATATTGGACACCCGGGGTTTACAGGTGAGCTGGTGTGGAGTAGCTGAATTAGAAATCCATCGTGATGGGTCAATGCCTTGCTTGCTGCGGTGTGAACTTGGGAAACAAAAGGAACAGCCATGTGTGAAGAACCCAAGTCTTCGGGGAGATCACAAAATATGGACATAAGAAGCTCTACGGGACAGTTGTTCTTGCCATGCCCTTCTGTGCTAGTGTGATCTGAGGCCAGGAGCTGGCTTCACAATTTTTCCTGAAGACACGTTGTAATGAAGTGCCACGCTTTGGTTGAACGCGTTGTTACGTGAAATTGTACCATGCATTTTCTGTTACTTGATGTGAGCATTCATTCAGGATTGTACTTACCAGTAGAAGCACGTGGTACTGTTCAGAAGGTAACACACGCTTGGTTTTTTATCCCTTAAGCTGGAAGATCGGCCTTCAAAGAATCATGAATAAAACAAGACAGTGCCTCATAACAGATATTAAGGGGAAAATTTTTTAAAAAGTCTGCTTTGGTATAGTTTTTCCCTCTGGCATCTTCACTCGGGTTCTGCAATCAGTAATGCTGAGGAGGTTTTGTGGAAAGATGCAGGAGTTGATATGACTTCCCCAAGGGTGAGAACTTCAAGAGCTGGGACACGAACGCTAATCTCGTTAATTCCGGCTCAACGCTTCACCAAGAGATAATTATTCTGTTTGATTAATCCACTCCATGCCTCTAAAGCCATAATGCTCCGTACGCATTGAGGAATCCTACTGCAAGTCCACATTTGAGCATCTAGGAGCCGTCTGCTACCCCTGTTACCTTTCTGCTTGAACTAAACTTGAGTACGCGTGTGTGTGCCGTAGCCTTGGCTGGCCTTATTCTCATCTGATCGTCGGGGCTGAAAAGCTCTGTGCATTGGTCGTTCTTCATCACTTTCACATAGAGAGTAAATGGGGAATTTAAAAATGGTGAGCTAAATGTTGTGTTCTTGCAGCTTAGTTCCCTGAGGATACAAGAGTGGGAAGAGCGCGCAGCCCGCGTTTATCAGCCCGCTGTCCCAAGTAGCCTTCAGAACAACTGGGCAATTGCAGCCAAACTTGAGAAACCTCAAAATCTTCAAATCTTGCAAGTGCCATGAGAACTGAGCAGCACGGAGGTTGGGTGGAGAGCTCATCGCGCTTCCTGGGCTCGATGGAAGGTCTGCAGTGTAAACTTACCGCTTACCTGCCACTGGGGAATCACAGAATCACTCAGGTTGGAAAAGACCTAATCCAGCCTTAACGTAACCTTAACAAATCCACATTTGGATCGTGTAGGAATGAAACCAACTTCCTGGCTGAGGTCATGTTGCTGCCAGTGCCATCCGTGTGATACTGGACAGTCGTTTTGCCCTTCTTACCCTATTGTACCTATCACGGCTTCATCTCTGCTCGCACGTGCTGCCCCTTTTCCAGGCAGTAGCAGATTTACTGACAGTCGCTCACAAATCCAAAACGGTGAGTAAATGCTGCCAGCGCCCCGCGGCTGGAGACCCCGGAGTATCTAATGCATCACATTGCAAGCTGTGAAATTGAAAATTCAGCGCAACTTTAATGCTTTCGCATCGTTAAGCGGCAGAACTAATGCAGCTCAGCATACTAATGAGGGAGGTATTTATCGGAAAGTGCAGAGCCGGTGGGGAATAGCCAGTGCTCAGCGTTGCCCTTGGAACCTTTCTGGGAGGCTCATCTCGCCCTCGGAACGCGTGTTGCAAGCAGTGGAAGGAGCATTGGCAGCGGCACAGCCTCCAGAGGGAATCCCGCTTCAGGAGAAAAAACACAACTTGATGACTTTCAGGGAAATGGCCCAGAAAATAAAATCCCGTGTATAATTTATAAAAGACCTTAAGTACAGAAAGAGGAGCGGCTGATGTAGAACTGATTGTTCTTCCTGGGCAGAAAGTGGAGATGAAACTGAGAAGAGACCCAAGCCAGTGGTTTACCTCTGGGATAAGAGAGATGCTAACAGCTTACGTTAGCACTTGGGGGGGATACAAAAATATTGCTAGTTCTGTTTTGGAGAACCTCTTCCTTCTTCAGTCCTGCTTATTAGAGTCACTGTCATCCATTAACTTTAATTGGAAAATGTCAATCTCAATGCACGTGTCATTTTTAACTTTCTCTACAATTGGTAGAAAAGCGTTTAGAGCTAAGAAAGCATTTAGGGGTAAAAGCTGGTATTAGTGTTTACCTGGAAATATTGACTGGAGAAGGCTTCGTTGGGATGCAAGATATTTTTTAAAGACAAGATTGAAAAAAAACATGGGATTTTTCAGTTTTTGCACCACTAGGCAGGCACCTTCTGGGAGGGAGGTGTCATTTACACTTCTTGTTTGTCATCCGGGTGGTTTAAATTCTCTACCTAGAAAGAAAGGGGGTTATTTGGGAGTATTTTGCTTACGAGGCCAGCTGTCACGGGAGGGGAAAATGCCGCGGACAAAGCACCCATCCGAGAGGGTGTGGTGGTTTCTTGGGCTGGAATAATTCAACACCAGCTGCAGGAGGCCGTCCAGGTTGGGAATGGCAAACACAGAATCACAGAGTTGTAGGGGTTGGAAGGGACCTCCAGAGATCATCGGGTCCAACCGCCCTGCCAAAGCAGTTCCCTAGAGCAGGTTGCCCAGGTAGGCACCCAGACGGGCCTTGAATATCTCCAGAGAAGGAGAGCCCACAGCCTCCCTGGGCAGCCTGTCCCAGTGCTCCGTCACCCTCACCGGGAAGAAGTTCTTTCGCATGCTGGTGCGGAACTTCCTGGGCTCCATTTTGTGGCCATTGCCCCTTGCCCTGTCCCCACAAACCACTGAAAAGAGGTTGGCCAAATCCCTCTGTCTCCCACACTTAAGGTATTTATACACATTGATGAGATCCCCTCTCAGTCTTCTCTTCTCCAGGCTGAACAGACCCAGGTCTCTCAGCCTTTCCTCACAGGGAAGATGCTCCAGGCCCCGTATCATCTTTGTGGCCCTCCGCTGGCCTCTTTCCAGGAGATCCCTGTCTTTTTTGTACCGGGGAGCCCAGAACTGGACACAGTACTCCAGGTGAGGCCTGACCAGGGCAGAGTAGAGGGGGAGGATCACCTCCCTTGACCTGCTGTCCCCGGTCCTTTTAATGCACGCCAGGACCCCGTTGGCCTTCCTGGCCACCAGGGCACACTGCTGGCTCATGGCCAACCTGTCGCCCACCAGGACCCCCAGGTCCTTAAACCTCTGGCTTGCGAGTGATATAACAGCCAAATTCCTTGTATCTGAAATGGGCTTTTCTGTCTGAACGGAGGCTTGGATGGAGGGCCTCCGACAGGGACCGAGGCTTTAGTTTAGATACTCGTAGTTGAGCAATGTGCCTCTAAAAGCCAGCACACACACATTCTGCTGTAATTGCTTCACGTCTCCCCATCTAGCTTAATTTGTTTCCATCGAGAACGTGAAATTCCTGCCGGACGGCATCGTGCTGGATCCGGAGCAGAGCGTTGACGCGACGTTGATGGGGAACATGAAGGATTGGAAGAGCCCGATGGGGAAATTACAGCAAACGAGGCCTGTTGGCAAGCAGCTCCCAGATCCGAGTCCTCCGTGGCACAATGCTCTACAATTATAGCAGCTTTCCCGGGTCAGGAAATAAATGCTGTGACTGCTGTATTCCTGTGTGTGATATTTATGACACACAATGTTATCTTTGTAATTGTTACGTATGCTTTTATGTAGTGCAATTAGGGTGGGACTGAGGTTAATGCTAATGTTAATCGTTTTCATGTTCCTAATTTAGCCTCTGAATGCCTTCGTTCGGTAGGGAGTGAGTAACAAAAATTATTCATGCTATTGTACTGCTGTCACATCTGTGGTGCGGGGAGATGGCTACTGCACAGCCCGGATCACCCAAGTCTTGGATTTGTTTGCTGAAAATCTCTTTCACTTGAGCTTTGGGGCTCGTGCCGTGCTGGGAAGTCCAGTGGGTCTTAACAGATGGACGTGCTCTGAAACCAAACCCCAGGCTTTGGGGGATGTCCGTCTGGATGGACTTCAACCCAGCTGAGACATAGAAAACTATTTATGATGTACTTGTTTGGAGAAACTCACCTCTGATGTGATCGTGACTTTGCTTCACCCGAAAGTGCTCTTTTATGAAATGTAAATTATCCTGGAGTTTCTCGGAAGTGTCTGGAAATGAGTGCAAAGTCCATGGGTATATGGCTATAGGGCTCTTTTTTTCCCCCATGAACTTCTATAAGTTGGAATGTGTCTGAGTACGGGGTTTTTTTTTTTAGAAAATACCAAACTCAAAAAATCCTCAAATACCAGAAAATACTCCAAAATATCAAAGATTTTTAAATATCTAGATATGCTTTTGTTTCATGACTACTCCTAAGATAGTTTTGCTCACCAAAGTTAGGGAGAGGGGAATGCCATGCTTCCTAAGCACTGGTTAGGATACGCAGCTCAATGGGAAATGAAGAAGGTGGGAGACTGGGTTATTTTATTTATTCTGCTGTGGCTGAAGGTGAGGAATTGCTGCGGTCTCCAGGACCGGGTCCATGCTGCTGCTGGTGGATCTCGTGGGGCCATTCTGCTGCAGCTATCTTGGGGGGTATGAGTTAGGTTACTGAAGTCCTCAGCCTCTTAATAGGTTCAAACACATCTTGTTGCACCAAATTAAGGTTAAAATTACACCCAGGACCAATAGTTCTTCTATAAAATGAAATCTTGCAGCCATTTTCTTGAGCGTTTGCAGAAGAAACACACGCAGCCATTTTGCTGAGGATCAAACTTTGCCTTTTTTTCTTTTTTTTAATGATGTGCTCCGTTCACAAATAAACAGCTTGTTTGCTGAAGACCTTTTGCTTTTCCTACCACCCGACCCAAAAGCGCAAAAGGCTGCGCTCAGGAAGCACCAGAGGGTTGGCTCAATTGTGAAAGAAAAAGCTTCTGAGCTCGCTCTTCGTTGTGTACTTGCTCACTTCTGGCCTCCAAGTCTTTCACAAAGCTGAGAAGCATCCCGCGGGGCTGGAGCTGTCCCGGGGTGGTGGATTGAATGACTTAAGTATCATTTTTTTGGTCCGATTTGTGACTGTAGCTTTAATTTATTGCCTCCTCTGTAAGCCACAGATATGTTTGTCATTTGCAATTACATGGTAGGAAAAAAAAAAAAAAAGAGCTTTATTTGGATTTTTAATTCATTCTTTCTCTTCGCCTTGGCGTTTGTTGCAGTGAAAGCTTTTCACGAGGCTTGTGGAGAGAGCCGGGCTGCAATAGCTGCTCACGCGGATGCAACGTTGCAAGCCCAAGGAAGGATAAGAAGGGGCTTTGTGCCTTTGTAGGGACCGATTAATGCAACTTTCACCCAAGTCAGTTTTATAGGCTGAATATTTTGAAACTGTAGCTTCTTTAATCCTCGCTACCCTCCTCCTAGTTTATTTTTTAAACCTGAAGGGCAGCCTACGGGAGCTGAGCTTCGGCTTCTCTTTCAAAGAGGCAGGGGTCGTCATCCGAAGCTGAGGGCATCGTCTGAAGCCAGGGGCATCCCCCTGCTGTCCCCAGCCCCGGAGGTGATGCTGGCAGCCGGGCTTGGTGTGCACACGGGGATCACCACGTACCCCAGCGCAGCAAAAAGCCTGCTTGCTTAGCGTTTAACACGGCCTTAAAGCGCTGACACTGGGATTTCCATCCACGTGCAGCAGTTTCTCTCTCTTACTTAACCGCATCTAGTAAATTAAATGCTCGTTTTCAGAGGGGGGAGAAAACCGGGGTGCAGATCCAGTTTGGGATTTCGATGGCAAAATACTTTCACCAAATTCGGTGGGGTTTTGCGTTGGGATGGGACCCGTCAGTCTCTCCGAGGGGCAGTAAGCTGAGCGTTGCCTGGGTGGTTTCTGTGCCAAACGTGTGAAGGTTTATTCGGTGTTCACAGGAAGCGCAATCTTCTGTTTGCCCAAAAGCTTTATTTTTGCAGAGCTCTGTTGTTCCATAGGCTGGTGCTGCCAGCAGCGGTTTGCCTCGGTGATGGTTTCGGGCAGATGCGATGCCAGCCTCTGCCGGAGAAGGTGGCTCATCTGCGGTGCGGTGGAGGCGTAGGCTCGCTGTGTGTAGTGGCTGGGCTGCGAAACAGTGGAAAAAATGAGGTTGTTCGTGAATATTTTATTATTTTTGTAAAAAACATAGTCCTCTGATTGCTTCTGTAGTTACTTTCCGTCTGCGTGAAAATAACGCGTGCCAACATCAACCGCGGCGGAAACGGGAAAGTTATAGTGGGAGAAAGTGAAGATCTCTCTTGGTCCGTGCTCCGTCAGCTTAATGATATTTTGATTAGGGAAAGCACTGCGCTGTGCCCCAGGGAGGCGTGGATTTCCTTTCTGCCCCCCTCGAGTGGTTGGGGGAAGACTGACCATGGCGTGGCTTCAACACCCTCCCGTTTGCCCTGTGCAAACCCATCCTGCTCCGATCGCACAGAGCACGGGGGGCAGCACAAGAAATGTGTTTCTCTGCCCCCCGGGGACGTGGGAATCGTTTTATTTTATTTTTAAAGACAAATCACATCTTCTAACATCTCGTCAGACGTCAGGACCGAAACGCGCCGGTCTCTTGGCAGCGCCGGCTTTCCAGTAGGTACGTAGTTAATCACCGCGGTGCAGCTAAAGGGAAAGCCTTTGCTCATAAAATAAGAGCGGGAAATAAATCAAGTTTTGCATAAATCTCTCGATTTATGCCACAGCATGGTGGTGGCGCTGGAAAAAATCCACGCGGACCTCAAAGGTAATGGGAACAGGAGCACACAGCAGCACTGGGTTATAGTTAAATAAAGTTTGCCTATTTTTTTCCCCAGTTAGGGAAAAATTGAGTGTGAAGTAGTAACGGTAGAGTCTGCGCACCTATATGGAGCAAGCCTTTAATGTGCTTCACTGAATACTTTCATGGTGGATTGAGATTGCGGAGATGAATGCTGGAGCTTGACAAACGCCCCCAGGTTCCCGTGCGAGGGGTGGCAAACTGGATTTCTGGGCTGCGGCCGTTGGGGGAGTGATGGGGAGGATGGAGCGATAAATCCAGGCTTGCTGCTCGGACGTTTGCTCGTGGTAAACAGCCCGGCGAGACGCGCGGCAGCGGCTGGGAGCGGCGTTAAATCTCCCCGAGTCGGTTCAAGCCAACACCCCCCCGTGCTTAAAAGCCATCCTGCGGGCAGGAGGGAGGTGGAGATGCCAAAATTTGGGAGGAGCTTCGGTGCACGGCGCCGGAAAGCTGCTTTCCTGCGCGGGAGCCCGAATGGATGGGTTCTGTAGGCGCTTCGGGTTCGGGTCGTGCGGGACCGCCGTCCTTCCCATTGCTACTTGTGTTCCCTCCTCGCCGGGCCGTATTTATTATTTCACTCGGGTTATAACTTCCTCGTCGGCGCACGGGGGTGTGGGAGGGGGGGGAGTGGGAAGGAAACGACACTTGCTTTCTTCGCAGGATGGTCGGAAGATCTGCAGATTAAAGGCCGGGTGGTAGCGGAGGCGATAGGAATAAGCGCGCTTCGGCTGAGATTCCGGCAGGTACGGCGGGGTAACCTGAAACCTGGCGCTCGGGGCGCGGCGCAGGAGCGCTCCGGAAGATTGCAGCCCGGCCAGTTTTGCTTTGTAACGTAACACACCGTGGAAAAGAGCCCGGCGGTTTGTTGTTTTTTTTAAAAAACCTTTTTTATTTTTTTATTATTATTTTTTTTTTAGCTGCAGCAGGGCGGCACCGGGGCGCTCCCCAGCCCTTGTTCCTGCAGGGGAACGCGCGCCGGGAGCTGGAGGTGAAGGCGCTTTGTTTGCTCAGTCGCAGAGCCCCGGTTCCCTTCGCCCAGTCGCAATCGAGCAGGAAACGGGCTGCCTGTTCCCTGGGCCAGCCCGCTTTTCTCGACAGCGCTCTGGCACCAGCTCCCTCCTCGCTGGGTCCTGCCGGGAAGGGCTCCAGCTCCGCCGCCCCTGCGCCTCTCCCCGCGTTTCTCCTCCACGACACCAAGCCGGAGCCGTCGCTCGCCCACCCGGCTCTGCCTGTTGCTCCTTCACCTTTTCCTCCGTTCTCCCCGAATTAAAAACAAGCAACCAGCCGACCCTTGCCTGCTTGTTTTTATTAATATCCTTATATAAAAGGTGGCCGGCACACCCACCGGCTTCCGTTTCGGTTTTGCCCGGCTCGGCGCTGCCGTGCTCGGGGTGCCTCGAACCAAACGTTTTGTGCCGGGCCGTGGCAGCGGCAGGCTTCCCCGCCGACATGACCAGACTCTCAATGTGACATTCAGAGCTTTAAAACGCTGCAAACAGCTTTCCGACAATAGCTGGTGTTGTTCAGAGAGCGGCATAAATAATCAAGAGGGTTTTGTTGTGTTTTTTTTGTGTTTTTTTTTTTTTTTTTTGCGAGGAAAAGAAAACCTCCCCGGCCTTGCCTGCGAGGCCTCAGTCTGTTTGCATTTGCAGGGCTGTGAAAGTGTTGTTTCGAGGGGAATCTGAGGCAAAGGGTGAAATCAAAAGGAAGGGACTGTCGTTATCTGGAAGGTTTTCAGCATCTGGGTGCGGGGATGTCTCGTAGAGGACGGAACCTCTGTTCTCTTGTATACGCTTTTTTTTTTTTTTTGCAGTGAGTTGCTCAGAGTAAAATAGTTCATTGTCCAAATTTTTGTGCAGTTCCGGCAGCACAGGCTGGCGTTATGGCATAAGCTTTAACTGATGATCAGACACCTGGGAAGGCAGGGTCACTGGGTAGCCCAGGAGGTTAGCTGCAACCTCTGGAGGTCTCTGCTCCAGCCTCCTGCCCAAAGCAGGGCCGTGTTGCTCAGGGCTTTATCCGTGTGGCTCTCGAAAACCTCCAAGGAAGGAGATTTCACAGCCTCGCTGGGCAACCTGATGCCCTGCTTGACCGACCTCATGGTGGTAAAGTTTCTCTCCGTAGTTTGAACGTCTCTTCGTCTTATATCCGTTCTCACGTGTCTTCCTACCGTGCAGAGCCTGGCTTCTCCTTGACCTCCTTGGAGGTGCAGGAAAGCTGCTAAGTTCCCAGCTTGGTGCCGGGGAAAAGGGACAAACGTGTCTTGGTGCAGCGAGCAGGCACCAGATGTTTCTCCTCATCATCTTTCCATGCATCTGTGGTCCTTCCTGCCTCCGATACGTTCACAGATCAACAGTAGGCAAAATGGTTTTCTGTCTTCGTTTTGTCTTTGCCTTTCTCTCCTGGTTTCGGCTGGGACAAGCCACAGTGCTTTTTCAGCTCAGAACCGACTAACTTAGTATTCTGTTCGAGCTCTGAGAAATAAAAACTAGCCACCCTGTAGTTGTTGAAGAAGCTACCAAAAATCTGGATGGATTTGGTTGGACCCGACGATCTCTCGAGGTCCCTTCCAACCCCTACAGCTCTGTGATTCTGGGGGTTAGCAGTCAGGTTGCATTCATTAGCCCACGTGTTTGGTGATTAGCAAATTCTAAGAAAATCAGTAACAAATGTGTTCTTCTAAGATTTTTGTGGCTTCCAATCTTGACCTGCGTTGCTGCTGATGCGCCTAGGAGGTGAGCAGATGCCTCTGCATCCTGTGGCACCGAGGCATCTTTTTGGGGCCGTGTCCTTAATATCGGGCAGAGAACTGCTGAGCTCATTATCTTCAACATGATGTCGAGTATTTATCTGTTCTTTCTTGTAATACTTAAAAAAAAAAAAAATCAAGAACAGGAGCATTAGAGCAGCTCATTTCTTGGCAATTTCTCCAGCACTGGGGAAATAACAGACCAGAATACATTTATTTTGCGCACTGAATGCGTATGCTGAGGAGAAAGCTTTTGTGTGTCCTTTATGCTCAAACCAGCTCCAGCCTCATCTCGTTTGTGTGAAAAAAAAAGGACCGAAATCATTAATAAAAAGAGAAACCCTTCTGAAAGTAAGCCGAAACCGAACGGAGAAGGCAGCGGCTGCGGCCGTGCCCACGCTCGGCCCGACACGTGCCGCGGGTAAGAATGAGGCCGGCGGTTTTGTCCCCGCGCTGGATTAGGCACAGTTGCCACTGGTTACCTACGCGGCTCCCTTCTGCCAGCTCTGCCTTTTAGCCTGCCTCCCTTTTTCTCTCCGAAAGCAGCGCCGAGCCCGGGGAAGGCAGCGGGAGCCCAGCGGGGCGGCGGGGACGTGCCTGGAGCCGGCATCCCCGCGGGGACGTGCGGCGGGGTCCCCAGCACCATCCAGAGGAGGCTTTTCCCTCCGGGCTCAGCTTTAGGGTGAAGTTTTCATCCCTTTATATACGTGACTTATAAATAATAGCAATAACATCCTTTTTCGGGCCGTGCACGAAGCAGATCAGTTTGGTTTTAGCCCTACCACGTGCACAGGCACTTGTTGGTCCCGGAGCAGCCAAGTGCGGATTTTGATGGGACCCAAAAGCATCTGGGGGTCGGTTCTTGCCCCGAGCCTCCCTGGGGTGCCCATCGATGTGGCTCCTGTCGATCACAGCGCTTTTATGCCAAGTACATGGGATAAGGCTGCAAAATTGCTCCCGTACCACAGCTCCTGGGTGGTGACTGCGGTGCGCAGCCTGTCCCCGCGTGGCTCCGTCCACGTGCAAGTCCCCGGCCGCCTCTGCTCAAAAAGCAGCAGTGTCCGGGAGAATAATTCGGGTGGGGATCAGAAGGGGCAGGATGACACCCAGCACCCCGTGTCTCGGTGCTCTGCAGCAGATCTTGGGTTATTTCCCTCCCGAAAACAACCTGAGTGTGGAAGCTCCGGTATCCCGAGCTCCTGCGTGCGGTGATTCGGGCAGGGATTTGGTCCCGCAGCGAGATGCCATCGTCTCTTCTTTCATCCCGGCAGCGTTTCAGAAGGAGAAGCCGATAAGTGCCCGGGTGGCGTGGCTGCGGGCAGGGTTTGAATGGCACGGGGGCAGTTCGGGGATACAGAAGCACCAAGTGGCAGCCGTTCCCGAGCGGGAATCATTTCCTGAGCCGTCTCGCGCAACGCGCGCCGTGATCCCCGCGTGCGTGCCCTAAAAGCAGAAGAGGATTTTTTTGTGCGCGTCGCGGTGGAAAAAAATCAAAGCGGTGGCTGGGGGAACTTGTGGTCTGACGATCCAGTTGGGCAAGCTCGGCTCTCCCTGCGATTTAAATACACTCGCCCAGAATTTTAATCGCGCCCGTCTCCATAACTACGTTTTAACCCTTCAGGGGTTACCCTATGTTTCCGAGCCGCCGCCGCTGCTCTTTAAATGACCCAGCCTTAGAGGTTGGGTTAAATGTATTTAAATGGCCCAACACATTTAAATATAACACATTTAAATGCATTAATTCTGTATTTTTGGGGTTTGCTGGCACTTGCCTGCTCAGAAGCATGGCAGTGTCCGAAGTTTCATCGGAATAAACAACGTACGGAGCGAATTTGTTGTGGATGTTGGCAGTGCTGGAGAAGGAGCTGCTCAGAGCAGGGAGGACGGCGCTGAAAATAGCTACGGGAGGAAAGCAGACGAAATCATCTCAAGTTTCGAGTATCTGTAAAAGAGAAGGGGTTGTCTCGGATGTTTTTGTTGTGGTGTTGTGGGAACACGAGTGCGCTTGGCCGCAGCTGGGGCTGCTGCAAAGCCTGCGCCCAGCTCGTGCCGGGGGCTTTGCTGCTCGCGTACGTGCGCGCTTGCTCTCCGATCGTCTTACCAGCAGTGAAAGTCCCTGTGGTAGAACCTTCCTTTGAATAGACAGGACTTGGGACGGTAAGGAAAGAGGAATAGAGCAGGGTAAAACAACGTGGTAGCGGAGCCAGAAAAAGGAACTCAGCCTCCTTTTTGCCGGGAGCCTGGCCTGCTCGCAGCACGTACCCACCCTAAATGGATTTCTTCTTCTTTCCTTAGGGCTGCGGAGATTTGGGGGGAAGAACAGTTACACGAGAGGTAGATTTAGCTGCCCTGTTGTTCTCTTAAAGCCTGTTGCAGGTGCTGGTAGGCTGGAGACATCCCCCTGCCGAGCCTCGACCAGCATCCCGGGCGCCGAGGGCCTGACCAGCATATGATCTGCAGGAAGAAGTTTCGGTTCCTCGGTGCCTGGTAAATACAGCAAAAAAAAAAAAAGGGATGACACAGGGGAAAATAAACCCTGCCCCGGCGCTGTGCCGGCGCAGCCTGCTCCACGCAAAGCAGCCGCGTGCTCCTTCACCCTCGTGCCTCCCGCCTGCCTCCCCTCCGCGTGGTCGGCTGGAGGAGCCCCCGGGCGGGCTGGCAATTTGGCTGCGCGACTTTACGTTTAAATTAAGACAAACTTCTCTCGAGGGCCTCGTTGGCCACGGAGGGAAAGGGAAGGGGGAGGCGGTCGTACACAGGGCGTGCTGGTAACCCGGGCTTTGCGCTGGTGGCATGTGTTTAACTCAGAAAAGCGCTCTGGTCCAGGGCTTTGTAGCTCAGGGCCTTTCAAATTTTGCCTGCAATGGGCTTCCAGGGTTTAAAACACCAACAGCGAGGGTGCCGGTGGGTGTCTGACGCTTGGCACCTTCGCTGCGGATTATTTTTTAAGAAGCTGAGATCACAGATCGTACTGAACGTAGCCGCTAAGGCAGGAATGGGGTACCCAGGGGGACAGGCTTTAAGCAGTCCTGGCTGGAGGTTTGCCTTCTCTCGGGGGAAGGACATGAGCAGGTTTGAACTGAAGATGCGTGGCTTGCAATAAAAGCCAAACCCAGCCCTTTAAAGCAGCGTTTTGTGTCTTTAAGCAAGTACGGCGGTACCGAGAGAACGGCCAGAGAGCCAGGCTGCTGGCTGCAGGGTCTGCGCTGGTGAAACAAAGCAGAAAGCCCAAAACAAAGCAGAAAGCCCAAAACAAAGCAGAAACCCCAAAACAACACAGAGCCCTCTTGTATTCTTGCATCTTCAGTCCGAGGGGGATTATCGCGGCGGATTCGAGTGAAGCCCCACAGCTGCACGCAACGCCTGGGCCCACAGCTCGGCCGTAGGTTTTCCGTCCGTGGAGAGGTCCTGTCCCTGGCTTTTGGCTCTGGTTTCCATCCCCAGGCTTGACAGCGTGCATCCAGAGGTTACAGAGTTCCCAGGGTGGGAACTGTGCGGCGTCCTTGTGCAGCATTGCGGGGACCTTGCTGCCGGCACCGTGAGTCCCGCGGGTTTCGTCCTGCCATCCCCAGCACCCCGCCGACAAAATTCTCCGGCAGAACTCTTGTGGCTTGCACAGGGAGCATGGTTTGGGGTCTCTGGCTGTCTCGGGGGGGGGATTTGGGTGGTTTGGACCACAACGTGGCTACGCTGGAAGCCCCCAAGCTGCATCCCCAGAAAGTTGCCCCATAACCCCTTTGTAACGTTTTGGGATCGAGGGGGCTGATGCCTTCAGACCCGCAGGTGAAGGTTCCCTGCCATAATTCTCGCTCCGTGCCCTAATTCCCCAGATCCTAAGGTCCTCTGAGATCCCCTGGGTATCTGCGCTGTTAGGCGGGTGCGTCCCCAACCTCTCCAATTTCCCCCACCCTAAAAGCCGCAGCAGAGCTAACATTGGGACTGGGGAAAGGGTCCTTGTGCTCGTGGAGTTACTCAGGGGGCAACCCCTATCACACGGGGGGTGATTCAAGCCAGTTATAAATAAATGCAAGCAAAACCAATTGGTGATGGTTCCTTGTCCTATAAAAAGCGGGTGGATGTACTCAAAAACTGCAGTTTGTTTTGACACTGGCTCTAAAATCGGAGCCTGACGGTCAAGCCCGGAGGTGGAAATCTTCCCTTAACGCCCCGAAATTGTAGAGTGTGAGTGCCAGGAGCGAAAACCCTTCTTCCTTTGGCCTCAGCTGCTGTGGCTTAATTTTTTTTTTTCGCTGTTTCAGCTTGCCTTTCTGTCGAACCCTTATCCTGCACCGCCACAGCCTGCTGAGGGATCTGTCCATCGTTAAATCGGAGCGGGATGTGCCGCGGAGGTGCTAACGGGGGGTCCAAATCAGCACCGAGGACGGGGATAAAAGACGCGATGTGAAACCCTTCGCCCAGCAAAAAAAAGGTGCTGGGGAACTCGGGCGTTTATGACGGCCCTAAAGGAGCCCTCGCTTTCGGAGCAGCTCCGCCACAAGCTCTGAACTTGTGACCCGGAGGAGCACAGCACAATGTCCCGGCCGCGACAATGCCGTATTTATAGCCGGGGCTCAGAAACCCATCTGCGCGGAGGGACGAAGCACATCCTATCGCCGTCCGAAGCTTCTAACCATTTTTAGAAATCTGGCCGGGGTTTCTTTTCTCGAGGCAGCTTCCTGGAGGGCTGCTCGGCTTCCCTGCCCCGCTCCTGCGTGCGAGAGGCTGCAGGAAATCACGGGAAGGGCTGAAAGCGCCGCCGGGCGAGCTGCTGCGCCGCGGGGACCTGCCTAAAACGCGCACTCCAGCGGCTGTGGCTCCGCTTGGCGGTCTGTGGGGTGGGCTTTGACAAAAGGCTGGGGCCGTTTTGGGACGGGAACCTTTAGAAATGCTCGAATTTGCTGGCCCCTGGACCCCGTAAAGCCAAAAACTTTTTGCGGAGCAGGTTTCCGTCGCGGCGCCGGGGATTTGGGAGAGGAGCAGGCGGCGGCCGCGCGGCACGCTGCAGCCTTGGCCCTGTCAGCCCGGCGTGTGTGTGGCAGGAGCAGCCCACGTTCTCGCTTCGTCGGGAATAGAAATCCCTGAATTCGAGAGCTGGCAGGGAAACCGCCAGCTGGGGCCGTGGGATTTTCCTCCAAAACATTTGGGGAATTGAGGGGTGAGAGGTGTAGCCGTCGGTTTGGCGCGTTCGTGCGCTCCAAAACCTTCCTGCAAAGGGAACCAGCACCGAGCCGCGGGCAGGAGCCGTGCCCAGGGAGGCTGACCGAGTCATGTGCATTTTTATCTTTCCTTCCTAAGTATTTGTATGTGTTCAGGAAGTCTCAAGAGGAAGAGGAATTAAAAGGTTGCAAACGTTTGGCTGAGCTGGAAACGAGAGCTCGGCTGCCGCGCTATGCGTTGCCCTTCACGCGACGCTCTCATCAGCCCTAACGTCCATGGCACAGAGCTCAGGGGTACCGTGCCGCCCCAAAATGCGTTCGGGTAGGGTCACAGCCTGTCTGAATATCTGCTAATACCCAAACTGGCTGTTAGCACCTCTCATTTATGGCTCTGCCATCTCCCAGCAAGCACCCGCTGGGTTCCTGGGACGCGGCCCTCGGGGTCCGTGGCCACCCCTGCAGTGCCTTTGGTTTTCCCACCCCTCCCGGCCAATTTACAGACGATGCCTCTTTTCCTAAAGCTTTGCTGGGTCTCCTGGAGGGGTCTTCTGGCGTTTACCAACATTCCTGAGAAAGAACAAGGTCCGAATTTGGCCAGCAGCAGGAGAGGACCGCCGTGTGCTGCTGCGTTGGGCATCGGTGCTGGGCTTCGTCCGTAGGAGCGGCGCCGGGAGGCAACGACACGGGGCTAAGCAAACACGAGGGCACCATTTCGGCGTGCACACGCAGATCTGGCAAGGAAAGGAAGGCAGAAATGTTTGCCGAGGGAAACGGTCTCGTTACGCACAGAGCCTTTTCTTTGGGTGTTTGTTTCCCCCGCCTCGCTCGGGGCGCGTAATGGAGTTTGGAGGGTTCGAGCCCTTGGGGTTTATCTCGGGGTGTGTCGGTGCTGCAGCCTCTTATCAGGTGTGCGGCGGCGAGCTGAGCCGCGCAAACAAAACCCTCGCACAGAAGGTTGGGTGCCCCTTCCACATCATTTTGGGTTCCCCGTAATGCTGGGTTAACGTGTTTGGCCAGGGCTCGGTGTCTGCCCCGCGTTAGTTCAGGGCGGGATGCATCCACAGCGAGCGTGGGCACAGGAAAAGCGCCCGAAAAAGTGATTTTTGGAGAGGTTTAATAAAGGGTTGCTGGGGGAGGGAAGTCCTAGGGCGGGTGAGGACAGCTGGGTGGAGATGAAATACCAGGGGGGGGACGTACGGCAGTGCTGGCACCCAAGCGAAGGCGGCTGCGCGTCGGCTGCTGTGCCGAGAAGCGTGGTAAAGATTTAAAGATTTACCTTCTGCAAGCTGCCAGCTCGTTCGGGCGTCGGGGAGGCAGCCAGGCGCTTCCCCCCCCCCCCCCAATCATTTAGCTCTGCCATGCTTTGTGCTCGGCCGAGAGGAGCAACATCACCGGGCAGAGCCGTGAGGAGTCCCGGCGCGCGCCGTGGTCGTGCCTGCGCGGTGGCAGCTCCTGCACGGGAAACATGCAGGTATTAGAAGGGTTTGTCTGTTGTTTTTTTTTCTTATTTTTACAAGAAAGGAGATAACGATTGGATGCTGTCCCGTTTCAGGGCAGCAATTGTTTGCCAGACTTGAATTGCAGGAATTGCCGTGGCGGGTCGGGGCGGCGGCGGGTGCCGGGAGCTCAGCGCCGGCAGGGGCTGGCCCAGGTCTCCAGGTTGGGCTCCATTAGAAGCAATTAAAGAAATTGTTCATGACGGAAACAAAACCCTATTGCTTTTATGCTTTAAGGGGAACTGAGGAATCGTTTTTTTGGACCCGTCTTTTGAAATCTTACTGTGTTCTGTTCCTAGCAGCTTCCAGCTGATGGTGCAGGCAGCGCCTGTTTTGTGTTTGCCTTTTTTGAACCGATTTATTTTGGCAAGTCTCCGGGCAAACCCTTTAGCGTATATCTTTGGCTCAGCCGCCACCCCAAGCTAACGTGCTGGGGGCAGACCCAAGCTAATTGTCACCCAGGGGTGGGGGGAAGAGCTGTCCGAGTGCCCGACACTGCTGCTGAGCCAAGGGATTCTGCATCTGGGGCGCTTGGGAAGCTCCGGCAGTCAGGGTGCTGCTGCTGGACCGTGCCAGGAGCCGTAGCACTTCGTGGAGAGGCAGAGATGAGTTTGCTTTTGCTGCTGAACTACTGGTAAAGATGGAAAAAAAATTTAAAAAAAGGCCCCAACTCATCAGCTCCTGCTCAAGGGTGTGCGTCGAGCTGGGGAGCTGGAGAGGGGCCCCGGCCGGTTTGTTGGCTGAGCACTCACAGCGCTGCCTCTCGGTTATCTTCGTTAGTGCCTCGCTAATTGCTTTGGCAGTGCGCTTCTGCTCGTGGAGTCCCCCAGTTCCAGCCTGCTACCCCGCTGTCCTTTTAGGATTTCCCCCCTCCGAGGCAGCCCTTGCTTTCGCATCCCTGCGATAACTCGTTTCTGTTCCTGCTTCCTTTGCCGCAGGTCAGTTGGGGTTTGCTCGCCATGCCTGGATGCAAGCAGCGTTTGAGGCTCTGATCATCGCTCCTCCGGGTGCTTCCACGGGATTTGTGTCGGGGTCTCGGGTCTCTGCCTCTGTATCGCGGATGTGCAGCTTCTGGGTGCTCCAAAACCATCCTCTGATATTTATCCCATCAAAGCGGCGAAGGGGTGCGGGAGTGCAGGAACGCTGAGGCTGAAAGCCTTTAAAAACCTTTCACTCAGGCTTCCCTTCCTGGGCTGCTTTGGTATTTAGGCCCCGCTACTCTCTGAAAATTCAGCATTTGATGTTTTTAAGCACTTTTAGCAGTGGGTCAGTGCTCGGGGCTCTTCTGCAGCGCGTTTTTTAGCCAGGCAGAGTGCCAGCACGACTGTCAGAGGAAACACTCCTGGCTGCATCCCGGAGAACAGACCGAGCTCGGGTTCCCTCTGAAGTGAGAGAGAGCCCGAGTCCCCCAGGTGGGATTTTTCATCGTAACGATCCTCTTTGGCAGCTAAATTGGCGAGAGGTTCTGGTAGGGAAACGGAAAGAGCTGAGGAGCTGCCCTGGTGCTGGCCGGGCAGGAGCAGAGCCACCCTCGGCAGCTCCCGTCCTGCTGGGGATGCCTTGCTTCTTTGGGGCAGGTCAGATAATTAAAGCACAGGGGATTTGAGTCTCCTACCCTTTATTATTTTCCTTGTGCGTATCAGTGGTTGCGCCCTGGTGGTTTATTTTCCGGGCAGCCTCTCCCTGTCTCCGTAAATCAGCCGGTGGGGGCTCGGGGGAGATGTGTAGGAAGGGGAATTAGAGCTTCGGGCAGTGCCAGCGGTCCCGGCAGGTCTCCTGCCCCTTTTTGGTGAAACGGCAGGTTGCAGGCATGCTCGGCCCATCTAAACCAGCGCAACCACACCTGATTTACGCTCAGATTGTCCTGATTTATGCGCGTTGATACGTGCGATTAAACCAAGCGCGGAGGGAAGCGGGTCTGCTTTCAACCCAAGTGTAAAGCTGCCCACGCCACGCTGCGTCTGAAGCATCCAAAATTTGTGCTTTGTTACCAAAACGTTAATTTCCCTGTCGGTTTGCCCCCGAAGCTCTGGCAGCACGAAGGGGCGCGCGGCAGGAATAACTTGCGGCAGGAGGCAGGAGAATAAAAGCTCCCTGGACCGAGATTTGCAGGGATTAGAGGCAGCTTCGATTTCCCTGGAAACACTTGGCTTCCAGGTGGATTACGCGGGCGGTGGGATTTGCTCTGTCTAGCCATCTAATACCTGGCTTACCGCTCCCTTAATTATTTTAATAAGAGACGGAGCAGCCCGATAACCGTAAGCCACCTTTGTCAACCCCGGCTGAGCGGGGAGCGGATCTGGAGCATTTCAGCGTTTTGTAGCCTTAATGTCCTGCAGTAACAAACCCGTTGGAGTCGTCTCGAGCCCCAGCACGTGCTGCAAACCCCAAAGCGCTTTGTAAATGGGGTTCTTTGATAGCTGCCCTCCTAGTTCCTGAACCCGTATTTCACATGGATGGAGCCGCAGCGAGCTTGCAAACCCCCAGCTCTTCCTCTCCTACTTGCGCGTTTCCAGAAACACGCGGCCAATTCGCCTGGCTTCTTAGCAAGAAAACGTTCCTCCAGTGAATCTAAAATAGGAGAGCACGCAGTAAACTTTTCCTTCACCTGCCCTCATTGCTTGCAAGGTGTGCAGAGGGATCTCGAAGCTTGCGGCGTTGGCTGGGGGATGTTTGGCTGCTGAGTCCCCGGGTCTCTCTCGTAGCTGAAGCCCCTCCTCGAGCAGCTTTCTGTTGCTGTGTTCTCCAGAAATGCTTGGATTGCATCAGTGTTGGGTTTCCTGATGCTCTGGGAACTGGAAAACTGAATTTTGGCCGTAGAAAACGGAAGCTCTTTCCTAAAGCCATGGTATCTTCCTTGCTGTTGGTGTGCCCTAACAGAGAATGGGTTTACCTGCCTGAATTGTCTCCATCCGAACGTACCCATAAATAACGTACACGCTAACACTGACACCTACAAATAACCGCTACAGACGGTAACGGTGCCATTCTCAAGGTGGGCTGTCATGCGTTTGCCCTTTGGCCATCAGTATTCTCGTGTTTGTACCACGAGGAGGTGTTTGTGCAGGTACCCCCCTGAGCTCCCAGCCCGTCGGAAGGAGCCAGGTGCCCATCAGGAATCCCCTTCTGCTGCTCCGGTTTTACGGCCACCTCACTCCAGCTTTCGTTCTGGCTTTGCATTTGATTTTTTATTATTGTTACCCCCCAGCGTAGGTTTTTCCTGCGGCACCATGTCAGCTTCCTTCTGGAAGGCGACGGGAGCGCCCGCCGCGTGCGTCGCGCTCCAAACTTTGCAAAAACTTTGTGTTTTTTTTTTTTTTTTGCAAAACAGCTTCGTCGATTCTCTTTCAGCTCCCGGATGGCATTAATAACCGGGGAAGGGCAGCCTTTGTCCTGGCACCGCTTCCTAAAGCTGGAAATGCCACGGCCTCAGATTTTTCACGAGCTCATCGGTGCCGCCCAAGGCTGTGACTGAACCTGGCAGCTTTGTGCACGGATGGATAAATTGCCCGTGAAAATACTGACAGCGGAGCTGCTTATGGAAACTTTGCGGTTTGGGCCAAACCTGGCTTCGAAGAGCTGGTGTAGGTCCGCAGTGGGTTGGGAGGGAGAACTGTAGGCTGCACTTGACCCTACAGCCAAAGTCTGCATCCGGAGGGGCTTGGATCTGGGGAACCCCGGTGGCATGTGGCCATCACAAGCCGTGGGGATGGATTTGGGGTTTGCTGGCCTCCGTGCTTGGGTGGGAAAAATGAACAAATACAGAACTGCTTCGACGCATATCCCCGCTGCCCTGGGTGAATGCACACTCGTACGGAGCCACGAACACGATATCTCTCCTTTTTCTAGCTTTGGTTTTCAAAATCATCACTTTTTATTCCTTCTGCCTCCAAGCATGTCTCAATAACAAAAACGAGCGTTTTGCGTGTAGGTAAAACGGCGTGGAATTGCCTTGCAGTGGAAATTCTGTTGCGCAAAGACGTCGCCGAATTGTAACTGCTTGGTTTTAAAAGCTCTTTTTTTGGTTTGTTTGCAGGGGGCACCGCTGGAAGAACCTTTATGGGCTCCTAATGACATGCAGGTGGATGATTTACTGACGATAATTAAGGTAGGAAGAAGCGTTGTGAATTTTGGCCTCTCGGAATTTGCCCTCTCCTTGAAATAAATCCCAGCTCGCCGGCGGCAGGCCGCTCGTCGCTATTTTAGGGTTCAGTACACAGCCACGGCAATACGGAGGGGCGTTAAGGCATTACATCCTTGTCTCGGAGCAGAGCGTCCCTTTAAACACAGGGGAAGGGAAATCTTATTTAAGAATTACCTGGGAACGTAGCTAAGTGGAAAAAATCTTACTTCCTCCCCCAAAGGATAATGCGGGCTCTGTTGGCGTAGGGTTGGAAGGGGCACGGCTCCTGTTTGAGAGCGCTCAGCACAGGGATTTTTTTGTTCTGCAGAAGCCTCGTGGTTGAGTTGGAACTCAGGTTCTAGCTTGCCGTTTCCCCCCCCAAAAAAAAAAAACAAAAAAAAACTAAAAATATATTCTGTTAGTTTATTTTTGCCAGCTTGAACTTCTGTGGAAAGCTGGTCCATCTCCAGGTGCGGTAAGGGAGTACTCAGTTCTTGGTGAATGAAACGGAGGAAAATCCCTGCTGTTAAAAGCACCGAGCTGTTGCACAACACTGGGAAAGAAAACCCAAGTGTGCACGGAGCTAAAAAGAAGCAGTTTTGGCAATCTCTGCTCGAGAACCTGGGGTCTGGCCTTGCTGAGGCTGGCTGCGGAGCGCGTCGGGGCGCTGGAGGGCACTGTTTTGGCACCTAAATGTGAGCCGACCTTTCCAGTGGGTAAAAAAGTCCCGAGAGGGTCTTCAGGAGCTGGAGGAGGGGATATCTGGTGCTTCAGAGGTTACGGGCGGGTGCCCGCGGCATCTCCCTTGGCTCCTGCTCTGGGTTTCCTGCCCTGGGGCTCACGTGGGCACCCACGGCTCCTTCGCTCCCTCTGCATTTTGGTGTGTCTTTACCATGGGGACACCCCTTTAGCTGGCTCTACACAAGCCTCCTGACAGTACATAACGCTTCAAGACCCTCCATGTACACCTGAGCTCTTAAAACATTTGGGTTGAGCAGCTTGGAAGGGTTCCAGGCTCTGAGTTCCCACCACGGTGGCAAACACCCCAAACCCAGCAACATTTTGGGGGGACGCTTGGGAGCCCAAGTGGGACCAACGCCACGAGCAGGATTTTGTTCTCACATTTTTGGGGCTGTAAATATTTAAGACAGTCTTCTGAGTGAGTGCGGGGTGTGTTATATCTCTACATATCTCTGGCCCTCTAACACAGGCGTTACTTTATGTCGCGGTTGGGGTTTACGCTTCCGTTTAGCACCACTGGAATTAGTGGTTTGCTCGGGGTTTGGCGGTGCTGGATAGCTTACCGGCAGAGGAATTGCGGGGAGAGGGGGAAATTCAAGCCGTAACAAGAGCAAATTCTTTTAATGCAGGCTTATGGATCTCAAATGTATCTGTACTTTCTGTTTGGCTTGCGATAAGATGCACTACTGCGGAATTTGCTCGGAGCAGGGATTTGCATGAATTACCATTTCTTACAAAACGAACATCTGTGCGAGCCTTCTCCCTGCGCTCCACGAGCACCCATGGGTGTTTTGCAAGGTTTGTGCGCCTGGGGGACAGCACACAGCAGCTGAAATTTGGGGGAAAACTCCTTCCATCCGGGGCGGACGGGGCCGTGTGACAGCATCCTGATGCCCGCGTTCATTTTCTCTGCTGGCCTCTTTCCTTCTCATCAGGATTTTCCGTCTCGGCACGATTTTGAAAAAGCCATGCTCCCCGTTATGGGGAGAACCCGGGACAGTTGTGTTTGACCTTTGTGAGGTTCAGCTCCGTGGCTGGGAGGAGTAAGTCCATCAACAGCAGGAACTACAGCCCGAAATCTGTAGAAGATGGGCGTAAACACCCATGAGGGATGGCCTCTTGATTTTGCACTTAGAGCGTTTCATTTGAAGGGTTTTACGTTCTCTTAGAGAGATCTTCCTGTAAATTACTAATTAAACAAATTAGCTACAGTGCCATCAGTCTGTCTTCAAAAAGCGACAAATTGACGTTTCAAAGAAACCTTCAAGCTTGCAGCCTCGAATTATCCAATATTTAAAATTACGATGTCTCGTAGGAATAGGAAGAGCTATGAAAGGATCACTTGAAGCTTGGGTGGCTTAAAACCAGGCTTCACGTAAAGAGGTCGGCTTAGTATTTTAGCTCAGAATTCTGAATGGATGCTAAATCCATCATCGTCACTTAAAATTTGACTAAACTTGCTGGTATTAAATAATTAGCTGATAATCCTTCATTTTCCTAGACAGTAGGAAAGTAGACCGTAGAAAGGATGAACGCGTTAGGCTGTTCGTCTAAAAGGCTTTGTCTAGAATGTACCTATTTACTCAAAAACTGCCTTTGATAGGGAAAAAAAGGAGAATTTCTTCCTTTAGGAGATCAATTCAGCGTGTCATGCAGAGGTGTGGGAGATGAGGCTGGTGGTGCACACGTGGTCCCACCGCTCGCATCTGCGGCGTTGGGTTGGGAAGAGCGCCGCGGCACGCCCAAAGCAAGAGGCTGGACGTGCAGACCTCGAAGGTCTTTTCCCACCGAGATGGTTCTGTGATGAGTAATGGTTCGCTACCGCAGACACAGCTGGGCTGTGTGCGTTTGTGGGGTTTTTGAGCGGGTTAGAAGTTCTGGTTGAGCGGTGAGCTGCTCAAAAGGGGGTTGGCGACAGTCATATCGACACCGGTGCTGCGCGGAGCGCCTGCTGCGACGTTTTGTTGAGGGTGGGGGTACTAAAACCACATTTCTTCTTCCAAGAAAGTCCACCAGAAGCTGCTCACCTCCTCCAGATCATCCCTGTCCTTCCCTGAGCCTTTCCCAGCCGCGTTGCCAGCGTCCTTCGGGAGGTGGGGAGCGAGGCGCCGTGCCCTGGGGCGTTGCGTGATACTCAACGCGTGTGGTTTTCTTCTCGCCGTCTCCAGCGGCGCTGATCACCAAGACGATGTTTTCAGCGCTACCCACAATAACTGAAAGATCTTTCCTGGCAGATAATAGTCGGTAATTGTGGTTGGCTCGCTCCGCTGGTATGCGTTCCCTTATTAACTTGAAATTTAATTTGTTGTTGGAGCGCTGCTGCTGCTGCAAGGGAGGCTGCGCGGAGGCACCGGCTGCCCTCGGAGGGGACCGAGGAGATTTCCAGGAGCCACTCTGAAAGGTAAACTCCTCAGGAAGACCATTTTGTGCCATCGCTTCGTCCTCTCACTGATCACACGGCAGCTGGGAGCAAACTGCAGAAGAAGCAAGGAGGAGATGACCCAACCCTGTCACCACGTCCCTTCGCCATGCGTCCGGTGGCCGGGAAGACCTTGGTTCTTCTGCAGAGGTCTTCGCCCTGGTGGCTTCTGTTTCGGATGGTGGCCAAGCTGAGAAAGGCTTTTCACCCCACTTAGAAGATCGATTTTGATCTTAGAGGGTACAGTTTTGATCAAAGCTGCTGGTGGCTGTACTCCTTGTCAAAGTTTTAAAGGCCGCTCTCACATTTTGGCTTTTGCTAACGTGCGGGTTGAGCCCTGGGGGACATTTCAGACCCACAGAGGTTACCCTGAGACCAGAAATCGCAGATCTCTGGTGCTTGTGCTCCTGAGTCCTGCAGGCACTTCGGCTAGGCCTCTTCTCCATGAAGCTTCAGCCTTCCTCCTCGAACCTGACCTCACTGCTGCGAGCTGACCTCTTGGCCTGTTAGTGCCAAAACCACCCCGAGGTTTGGAGGACCCATTTCACAAACCATCGGCGCTGAGCACACATCGCTAGCGCTCGGGCTGAGGACTTGGATGAGACAACTGTCTACAGAAACCCCGCTGGGAAGCGTGCAGGGACCTGCTGGCCCTACCTGGAGCTGCTGTGTAGGAGCAAACACCTCCACCCTCCGTCTCACTGCTGGCAGCCGCCTCCCTCACCAGTAGGTTTTTTTCTGGTGCCTCGTTCTGCAGACAGGTTTCCCCTCGCAGGTCTTTAGGAAGACCTAATTTTTACGCCGCCTGCAGCCTGTGTGCTAATCCGGCATAACGATCAGTGCAGAGAAATCTTGAAACGGGTGATTTTTTTTAATTTTTTTTTTTGCAATATGGTCTTGAAAAACTGCTGGCAGCAACTGCTGTACCTGGCACCTGAGCGGGACGGGAAGCTGCACCAGGCTGGGGGTTGCAGGGTGTAGCAACCACAGCCCAAACTTTCAGGAGGCTTGCAGCTGCCGTCTGCATCCTGTGCTCAGCTTCTCGGTGGCGTTTACTTGCTGAGTTTTGAGGGTTTCCTCAACGTTGTGTCTGCGCTGAGATCAAGCGAGGCTAATTACAGTCACGTTTACGCCTAATGCTGGTGGAGCTGAATCTATAGGAATCTTTTTTTCACGTCAGGGACTTCAGACACATCTCTGCTCTGGTTGCCTTTGGTCCCGCGAAGGGCTGAGCCGATCTGCGTCTCCTTGAAAAGAAAATACCCTTCAAATCATCGAATAACATACGAGGTGATTCAAATGTTTGCTTTCCCAGCTCAAACCAGATCTTTTTCTTACCGAGCCTCAGCGAAACCCGCGTTCCTCTGCGTGCGCAGCCTTGGGTAACAGGGGTTGAGCGCCCGCTCCTTGCCAGCAGAGAGTTTATCTAATCCTGGTGAGAACAATGGGAGGAGATGACAAGTCGAGGAAGTGAAAACACAGAAGGGAAGATGTTCGGACTCCTTAGTCATCGCGGGAGGCCGGGATGTGCCTCTGAAGGATGGAACGGTGCGTGTTTCCTTTGATTTAAGTCACCTCTGTCCGCTCCTGCTCTTCCAGGGCGTCCTCGGTGCTGATGCTGGCTTTCCTTTCCCCCATCTCACCGTCACAGGGGGGTGTTAACAGGTCAGGTCCCTGCTATCTGATGATAAAAAGCCAACAAAGAAGCGGAGCAGATGAAAGGTCTGCGGCAGGAAACCCCAAGCGTGCGTGGCCGTGGCCTCCGTGGGGCAAAGGAGGCTGCCAAACGTCAGCGCCTTTGCAGGGGGATTTGGAAACCCCGGGGGTGAACTAGGTGGCAGAAGTGCCTGCTAAATAATGCACGGAAAGGAAATTCAACCAGCCCTGCTTTGGGTTTGTTGGTAAAGAGATGAGTGCGTTTATTCTATAGGCTGTTTAGTGACAGATTCGGGGCACCCTTCTGACGAACGCGGTCACAGCGCCGCGCGGAGAGCGCACCGAAGGCGGAGGGATCGACGAGAACATCCAGGTCCGCCTTATGCAAGCCGAAGGCCGTGAAATTACGGAGTCGCACCCACAGGTTTCCTGCCCCAGGAGCTTGCGGCGTGACGTAAAGCCCGCGGGGTGCTGAGCGATCCGTCCGACGGCTGAATGCGGGTCAGCAATGCGGCTCGACAGGTCCGCGCCTACCGACACGGCTAGCTTCGCCTCTCTCGCTGTCTAGAGTGCATTTCTCGTGATGTCACTTACATGTTCTGTAGTCCAAATGCTCCAAGTTCACTGCTGAAAGTTAAATATATCAACCTACCGGGTCTTTCCAGCAGCGATACGCTGGAAACCCCCTGTCCTCAGGCTCACTTTCCTCTTTCACGAGGCGTCATCCCCCTTGACCGCTGCCCTTTCCTTTAACATCGCTGTCTAAATCTTCTGTGGCTTCTGCCGTGATTAAAAAGAAAACAAAACTGACATATGCTGCAGGAATTTGGCAAGCAGCACGTGGAGCTCTGGCAGTTCCAGGCCGCGGTCGGGCGGCTTTGTCACACTTGTACGGCGCGTACGCATGAGCTGCTCGCGGGGAGGAACCACCGAGGTCCGCGCTGCTCGCTCGGGGACCTGTTCCCTTTTCACACCGAGCCGTTTTTAGGGCAAATAGATAACCGTGGGGGTTTATATGAGGATGGAGACGGGGGATGAGGCAGGCTGGAGGCAGTACCCCCTGGAGGAGCGGTGTGTTCGCGGTGCCGCGATGTTCCACCCGTGATGGTCAGCGGTAGACGCGGTTTTCGGGAAGCAGGAGCTGGTAGCAGGTAAGCTGCTGCAGGTGGGGAGAGGCAGACGAGCTTTTGATGCGTAAATCCTCCGGTTCTGAGACAAAAACCTTCATCAGTCTTACAAGTAGAGCCAGTTGCTCTGAGCCTGGTCCAAGCGTCACAGCACCGAGACCGAGGACAGGCGGCTGGTACCTGCGGCGCCGAGGGATGCGCTCGCTGTGGAAAGAGGTAAATTATTCCTGGTGGATCGAGCAAGGATTATCTGGAGGCCACGGGGGAGGAAAGTGCTAAAGCGCTGCTCGGTTTTGGGTGACTGTTGCTCCACGGCTCGTGAATTTGACTCCCAGACTTGCTTTTTGAATGCAGCGTGTAGATGCCTGTCAAGGCTGGTGCTTTTGCAAGACATACACCCGCTCTCCTGCCCCTTCTCTGCTATCCAGGTGCTTGTGTCCTGGGTCGGAGTTGGGTCTGGTGTCGTGGGGGAGCGGGTGGGATGCTGGCTGAAGCCTTCTGCATGTGGGGAAAAAAATATTTCAACCCATGGGGTTTTGCTGCTGCAGCGAGCATTTGCTTTGATGCGCCATTCAGCAAGGTCAGGGGGCTCCTTGGAGCGCTGGCGAGAGGGAAGGAGCTCTGCAGTGTAAAACGCTTCGTTAGGGATGGAGTTTATACTCCAAAACCATGCTTTATTTCTCCGTGGCTCTTCCCTTTCTCCACTGCAAAGTCCTCTGCGGGTGCAGCGTGCCGGTGTGCCCGCACGTCCCCCAGGAGATGCTGTGGGCAACCTCGGCTCTCACCTCGTGCCAAGCTCCGAGGAAGCACGAAGCCAAAGTGGTGGAGGTCTGCCAGCAGAAACGGACCTCGTCCTTAAAAAAAAATGAAGAAAAACCACCAAAAGCAAAAAGAAACACCCCAAAATGTTAATGTGGATGGCTTTCAGTCCTGTAGAGGGGGTTGGAGAAGTGACCGAACTGAGCGAACAAAACCGTGCCGCTAGGGAACTGAGGGGCACCCAAGCGCTGTAGCTGTTGCAAAAGCCTTTGTATCTGGGACAAACCAGTTCTGTGGATTAACTGCAGCTGCTCCTCCCCAGGCGAGTGGATATTGCAGCACCTAAACCTCTGGCTGAGCTGCTGAGGTGCAGGGGGGCAGGAGCAGGAAGGGCTCCGCAGCCACAAACCGCTCGGGTTTCGTTACCGCCTGCTGCCGCGCGCCGCTCCTCCCCGCGGAGCAGCACGGGGAGGGGATGCGGGCCCTGCCTAGGGAAAGGGAACCAGCTGGGGATGGGACGGCAAGAAGGATGACCCGAGGAAGGGCTGAAGCTTAGGAACGGGGTTGGGTTGGCCAGGAGAGGCCGGCCGGACCCCCTGGTGCTGGTGGGCAGGGGAGGCATTGCCGGGATGCTTTCGGTCGGTTTCGGATGGGCGCACGGCTGGAGCCGCTGGGGTTCACGGCTGGAGCTCTTCAGGGGTTTGGCCCCAGAGCAGGTGTCCCCGGGAAGGCACAGCTGAGCCTTGCCCGAAATTACAGTTGAAAAACCGTTCTGAGCCCGCCGTTGCAAGGGCTCACTGCCTTCAGCTGCGCGGGCGCCAACCGCGCGCTCGGGGCCGGCTCACCGACCCGTCGCCGCTTCTGCTAAAACTGGGAGCGGGGCAGCGGGCTCGGGTGCCAGAGGAGCCCATGGCACATCGCTGGTGCTGCTCTGCCTCCCGCAGAGCTGTGAGGAGGCCGAGATCTGCTGGACGAGAGCTCACATACGCCTCACGAAGGTTTCTTTCCCCGGAGGACTGAGCACAGGAAAGGGATCTGCTGCTCAGCCGCCAGCCCAGCCCGCGGGGTCGCAGCGATGCCCCCAGCTCCTGACACAAGCCCTGGCTCGGGCGGGCACACAGCCGGGTGCCCACGGGCACAGAAGCTCCCCGAGCACCCCAAAAGTCCCTGTCCATCATCCAGGTGCTCAGCAGAAGATGTTGGGTGGGCAACCCGCGTTCTCTTCTGCATTATCTGCTTCCAAACATCTTCTCCCCGGTTCAATTTTATTTGCCCTTTAATAAAAGAAGACACTATCTGCTGGCCACTACTTTGCTCACCCCTCAGGCGGGTGTTTAAGAGTTTTCTGTTGTTATTAAAGTGCCTGTTTCTGTGCTTTCCGAACGCTGTCAGCTGGCTGGAGGCGATGATTCATCTTCATCAACTGCTTAACCGAAAACGCTGTGAGGGTGGTGTGATGCAGGTCGTCACCGGCACGCTCAGGATCTCTTTTGGTCCCCATACCGTGGTTGGTTTGAGCGTCACTGCTCGGTACCACCACGAAAGCAGCTGGACTGTGCCCAGCAGGCTCCTGGTGCACCCCTTCATGCTTTTTTTCCCCCGGGATCCGTGCTGGGCAGTGTGTGAACCCCAGCCTCGGCCATGAAACTGAGAGCGGAATGGCTTTATTTTTGTATGCTGGTGAGCTGCTGCTGCTTGCTGGGAGCCAGATTTTTTCTGAAGTGCTTTGGTGCTTCACCAGAAAAGGCACGATGGCGGTCTGCATCTGCAGGACCTGCTGAAATCTGCGCCCACGGCGGGGCTGGCTCCGTCTGGCCCCGACAGACGCCTGCACAGCCCGGTGTCAGGAGGGAATTCCCCCTTGCTTTTCCATCGAATTAAAGATACAGATCTGTTAAGTTACAAAGGCCTCGTTGAATAGTTTTGGTGGATTTTGCCTCAGTGCTGGTCTTCTGGTTTCTTCTTTAAATCGGGCTCTGAGCATGCTTTTCCCAAGGCTGTCAGGTATCGCACAAGGCACGACTGTGCAATCAAATACAAGGCAAAACGTAGGCAGTCCTACATTTAACTCCTGTCCTAGACCCTCCCTTGATGAGAGCCGATCAGATCCTTCAGATAACGGATCATTAACACTGCCTTTGTGCGAGGGTGACGGGGTCGTGATCACAGACCCCAAGAAATGTCCCTGGTGCTGTGCCCTGTCCAGGTAGGAACCCAAAACCGAAAAAAAAATATTTTTTTTTTGGGCCCCAAACCGATTTCATCCGAATTCTCTGGCTTTTGCTTTCGGGAAGGGGCGAGGTTGTTTCTTCTCAGCAGCCTCCATTCCTGATCCAACCGGAGTGTGTGGCTGCTGCTGTACGGAAAACAGCACCCCGTCTTCCAGAGATGCTCTCCGAGGCCCTTCCCGTAGGTGGAGCTGGCTGAAGAGGGCGGCTCGCATCCCCTCTCCAAAGCCTCCCGGTGCCGTAAGCACGAAGTTTCCGTGTTTAAAGATTCAGTTTCGGTTTCAGTACTCAAGCGTGCACCACCCAAAAGCGTTTTTCCTCCTAAGTGCACGTTTGTCCTGCCGTGTGTACAGTTCTCAGCAGGACAACCAGGAGCAGTCGGGCGACCCGTTCTGAAAGCCGCCACCCCACCAGCCGATGATCCGATCACCCCCACGCCAGATGCGTCCCCTGCGAGTTTTGAGGGGGGTCTGCAAAGGCACTGAAGTGCTCAGAAGTCTCTGAATATCCCAGCAAGCGCCTGTCTGCAGTTCAGGTCTCGTAAAAACACCCTGAAACCCAATCCGTCGCTTCCTTTTCCATCAGATTGGCAAATATTGGGCTCTGGTGGTCTCCTGTCCCCGTGGGTTGGAGCCGCCTCCTCTTGGTTCGCGCAGGGGCCCCACGAGAGCACCAGGACCGTGCGGGTCGCAGCGGCAGCGAGGCACGTCCCTCCACTTCTCAGGCTCTCCAGTGCCTTCTGCGAGCTGGCACCAGCTGTAGGGGCTTCCGAGGAAGGTGTCAGAGATGCAGAAAGGAGCCATTAGGCATTGCTGGGCTTGTGGGGGTGGGAGCTGCCCCCCCGGCCCGGCAGCGCTGTAAATTAGCGGTTGGCTCGAGCCCCGGTGTGCAGCCGTTTGTACCTCTGAGGCTTGAATTATAGCTGCACAGATTGTATCATCCATTTGTTTAATCCTTTTTTCTTGTTTTCTGCCATGCTTTTGACCTCGGTGATTTTCCGAGCAGTGAGCTGCATTCAGAGTGGTTTACTCGTGACGGAACAGCCCGGTGGTTTCTACACGCAGAAGGGGAAGAATTAGGCAGCTTTGCCTAAATCACTTTAATTTCTCTAATGCTTTCCCTCTCCCAACAGCCAGGCCGTTTTCAGAATACCTTTTCAGAGGTATTCGCATCGCTGACAGCAGTCGTGGCCTTTCTAGGGCTCTTTATTTTCCCTCGGAGGCTTTGAAACAGCATGCACAGGGCTAGGGGCCAGCCCTTCCCATCCTGCGCCCCCCCTAATAACGCTTCTGGTCCTGATTCTGATTTCGGGCATCGACGATTCCAAAAAGCCAAGGAAGGAGAGGGGCACCTGCCCGCCCATCAGACAATCCCAGCACCGAGGAGCAATCGACATGAGGGAGGGCATCGCTGCTGCTGGATTTACTGGCTGCAGTTTTGCAAATAAACGCCCTACAACCACTTCCTTCACCACCAAGAGGTGCAGCAGAAGAAGGGCAGGCTGCCTGGTCGTGCTCCGCGTTTCCCTGCTGATTTGCCTTCCCCATTTCCCAAACCCACTTTATTTCGGTCTGTTAATAAGCGTTGGGGCTCTCGGAATAAATATTTGCTCCTACAGCCCTCCGTAATGCACGTTTTCAACACAAAAAGCCCAGCCTGGCGCCAGGCCAGCGACTGCAGCGGGTTCCTGGCTCCAGCCGCGCTCGCTGCAGCTCGGCCGCCCGCCCCCTTCCCGTCCAGGAGAAGCCGTCGGAAAAGTGAAGGGCACGGAGGAGACGTGGACACGCTGAGGTCAGCTGCGTGTTTTGAAATATTCGACCGCGCTGCACAAGGGTGGGACGTGAGCTTTGGTGCTAACGCGAGCACAGAGCCCTTCTGCGGCGCCCGCTTCCCAGCCGTCCTCCTCGAGGGGGATCCCTACCCGGAACACCTCTCCCACCAAAAACGTCCCCGTAACTTCCAGACCCTTGGACGGGAAGACGTCTTCCTCTGGCAAAACACTAAAAGGTGAAACGGTTGGAGCGAGAAGGCGTTAAGGTGGCCGGCCAGCCAGATGTTAGCGCGTCAAACCAAGTCCAGCGGTGTAGGTGAACTCTTTGTGGCAATTCCACCCCGTTGCCTTCATCTTTCCCCCAAAGCCCCATTTTTTACACTTCCCAGCCTTCCCTGGAAGTGGAGATCTTGCATTTAAGTTAATGTTCGTAATGAGGTGGAACCCTAAAGTGTAGGCTGAGAAAGTCCCCAGCACGAATTGCCATTTATTTTCCTTCTTGTGTCAGCTGAACGGCCCAGACCGGGACCCTGAATAGCAGGAGGGCTCTTAGGTCAACGGGGGAATTATTTGTTAAATACGAGAGTTTCCATTCTGATTAATCCCAAAAATATCTTAAGTAACTCGGAGCAGCTCATACCACCGATGGGCAACCCAACGGGTGGGTCTGGGTGTAAAATTTTGTAATTTTGTATTTAAAATCGACCAAGAAAGGCGCTGGCACATTGCGGTGGACTTTTGTGATTGAGGCTTTCCTTAGGATGTTTTCAGTCGAAACTTGGGTACATGTGAGGCCCAATTTGTGTGAAAACGTGATTTTTTTTTTGGAGCAGTGTTTCAGACCTCAGTTCTTCGTGTTCAAAGCCTGCAGTATGCCCAGAAGCCAGGCTCCCTCTTCCTTCCGAGTGGGAGCCAAGGGGCTGTTCCCTGCTGCGGAAAAGCCAAATTATTTGATAAACCCAGATCCTACATCTACAACCAGGTCAGGAATATTCATCAGAGCCTCGATTTTCATATATGCTGGGACTGTTGTAACCACTTAGACTGCTCTAATGGGCCGGGTCCCTCTCCTTTCTCCCCTGATCCCACTCTTTCCTCTCTTTTCTCTGCCTTCCTCCCTTCTCCCCCAAAAAGAAGGGGGGAAGGAAAGCGAATGAACTTGTCTGGGTAGAGGGGAGGTGTAATTATGAGCAGTGGGACCAATTTAGGAATGGAAGATGTCAGAGAGACTCAAGACTTTGTTTGACACGTTGGTCCTTTGCATAGAGGATAAAAGGAAAACACACTAATTTATTCCTAAACTGCAATTCCTTTTTGGTATTAATCTGTTTAATTAGTGTAGCTCATAAATGCACGTAGGCAGGGGAGGGATGGGGACTGCAAATTGAAAATGAAGAAATTTTCAAAAGGAAAACCTAATGGGGACGGCTGCCTGGCGGGGAGATGTCGTAGGCTGCGGGGAGGAGTAACATCCCACGAGGAAAGGTGGAAACGCCGCTGCTTTGGGCTTTCTAAGTAAGACTGGCTGGAGTATTTGGGAAGTTTCTTGTAGCAAAACGTCTTTTGCTGTGTGGTGGGTAGGACGAGATGATCTAATGGGTCCCGTCCCTGTCCAGGCCATGTGGTTTTCATTTCCTTCTGGAAGGAGGTCTGGAAGGGAGGAGGACTTGCTGGGGGCTGGTGGTGGTAGGGATTCAAATCAAGCGTAGGTCACAGTGCTCTGTCACAAGGTTAATGTGTTTTTCTTTTAATATTTTAAAATATTTTAAATTATTATTTTTTTCTATTCTTTAGCCTTTGTTCTGAGTGTTTCTAGATGTCGCAGGGTGTAACCCGCTGGGGAATTACTGCTCTTGAGCTGTCCTGAAACCGCAGTTGAGGCATCTCCCAGGACTGCAGGGTGTCAGCTCTGGGGCTTAGTAACCAAATACTCTTCCGCTGAGAATGGAATGGTTTTGGATTTGCTTTCACCCACAAAAAAATTAAAAAAAATACTAATTAAAAACAAAAACAGACCGTATCCTATTAGCTTGGCTGCCCAGAGCTATGAATGAATGGGTGACCCGTTGGGGCAGAGCGTTGCTGGCTACGAATATTTCATTTCCCTTCTCTTTTGGCCTTGATAATCTGTGCAGGTTGATGCTGAGAAAACCTTCTGAAGCCTGTTAGGATCTGGCCAGTTGGTGACGCTGAACTAACAGCTCCCAACGAGAGCTGAACCAGGCTGCGGCACCACCACCAGCCTCGTTCACCTGCCCGGGTGGTCGCTCTTGCTGGTGGTGGCAAGGAAAGCGAGGATCCGTGGCCCTGCAGGGATTTCCAAGGAGGGACGGAGAGATCCGAGAGTAATTTCTTACCTGGGAAGGGTGGAGTGGGGCCAAGCTGGGAATTTCAGGAGGGAGCAAGTGGTCGTAGGGCCCGGGAGGAGGGAAAACACAAGAGAGCGTTTAGTTAGATGACCCCAGCAGGGGTCATATGGAAACCCTGTACAAGGAAACCTTTTATTTTAGCCTCAGCGGAAGAAAGATTATTCATTACGTTTCTGAAGAGTGCCAGCAGCCCCGCAGCTGCTGACTGCACGGTTATATTTGTCCTTGAAACACGGATGCGTGTACACGGCGTGTTACCCGAGTGCCCGCGTGGCTATTTCTGAGGCCACACGAGCCGTAATGCCCACCTTTATTTGGTCCTGAGCGACAGGGCTCGTATTTCCTTCTGTAAGTGTGAGAAATGGAAGCAGACCGGGGGGCATTTCCAGCTCCGATGTCCCCCTGCACGAGAATCCCCAGGGGCTTCCCTTGGATCCGCGCTCAGGGCACGTCCGTCCCCTTACAGATCCGATGGATCCGCTTGTCCTCCTTGGGAAGGGAGCTGCTTTTCCAGGAGGAAAGGTCCTTTCTCCTTCACAGCCATTTCATCCCCCCCCGATGGGCTTTAATTCCTTTAATTCCACCGGTGGTGGGGGCAGCAGGAGCTGGATGCTGCGTGATTCCCAGTCCTGCATGGTTTCTGCATGCCTTCCGTCCGTCATGATGGCTAAATATCGTTTTCAAGGACGCCTTCGTCTTCTCAGGCGACGGGAGGAGCGTTTCTTCTGGGGCTACCCTTGTGTGAAACGTTGCTCCCTGTTTAGGATTTCGATTAAAAATAACAATAATACCAACAGAGGGGCTGCTGGGGCGTTTTCCTCCGAAATTACCCATTGACTCGCGGTCCCGGCTTCGGTGTCCAAAACGTGAATATAACCAAGGATCACCTGGAAACCAACCCATCCATTTTCTGCCCCTCCTCCATGAGAAGCCAAAGCGCGCAAAGGGGAAAAGCACCGCCAAAAGTAGGGGAACCTAAAGCCCGGCAGAAAATAACTGTGGGCAGCTCTCGCATCGATCGCTGGGGCAAGGCAGCGTGCTTTTGGTGCCTTGCCTCAGTTTAGCTAGTTCTTAGCAGCACGGTGGTGGCTTCGAGGCAGTTGTTTCAGTTGGTATCAGAACCGAAACACAATGCAGATAGATTTCTTCGCCCGATAACGGTTTTGAGCGAGGTTCCCTTTCATCCCGCGGCTTTAAAATAGCCGTCCCCTGCGCTCTCTGCCCTCATTGTGCTCGGGGTATTATAAACTCGGATTGTTTCGTAAACTGCTAATTTTAGACACGTCGTGACGCTTTATTGTTCCCTTTATTGCTTTTTTAATACCGCGGCAGAGCAGCGGAAGTCATCTGCGTCCTGGGACTTTTAAGTCTAGACTGGATGAAGGACGAGAAAATACAGCTGGAGCGCTCATCCACCGGCCTTTTGTGCTCCGAATTCCAACCCCACGGCTAATTCCCCTCGCCGTGACGGAAGCCAGCGGTAATTGGACAGAAATCATAAATACACCTATATCTGGGGGTGAAATGCTGCTGGCTTTCCAAACCAGTAGCTAGATACAATAGGCAGCGCGGGCGGCGCGGGTACAATGGAGTTGCCAAGGCAGGGCTTTGCAGGAGCGCCTTGCATAGCCCTGTGTCGTCCCATTATTCCGCTTCAGCGTCGGCTAACAATGAGGGGGAGATAAAAGCTTGGCAACCGGCTGGCTTAGAGGGGTCAATTCATCCCAGCTCTTTGTAGGGCGGTGTAATTTTAGGCTTTTACACGGCGGGTAACGCCGTCCCCCCCCTGCGGGAACGCGCGCCTAAATGGGTCAGGAGGGGACGGTGAGTTGTACATGCCAAAAACGTACCTTGGTTCGTGTGAATTACTGCTTTTTTTTTTTTTTTTTTTCAACAAAAACGAGACGGTTTTTGTTCAGTTTGTGAGAACTGGGTCAGTTGGACAAGTTCTGGGCTCGGCTGGTGCCAGCAACGTGTCGGCGCGCCGCGCTTGGAGGGCAGGGCTGAGGGTTTCTTCAGTAGCAAGGAGCAATTTTTTTTCCCCAATAGTTTTTTTTGTTTTTTTTTTTTTTTCCTGAAATAATGCGTAGCAGGTGTTTCAGCTCTCTGAACATCAGTCTGATGCATCGGGTTCATTTGGCATGGATTCTAAAACGGCCGTGGGGCTCTTTCTTGGCTCCAGTACCGCTGGGTGACCTTGGAGCTCGTCTTTGGAAGTAGCTTAATCCTCACCCAGAAAAGAAGGATCTCAGTCTTCCGTAACAGCTCCAGTATTTTCTGACGCCGAACAAACTCCAGCTGTTGGGCATGGCCGAGGCTTGGGGTACAGGTGGCAAAAAAGCCAGGAGTCACGGGGCGAGGTTCCTCGTCCCTCCCCTCTCCGCGGGCAGGATGCTCATTACTCGGGGAGGAACTGGAGGACTCCGCAAGGCTGAGCCAAGGTAAATAGAGCTTGGGCCCTGCCTTTAGCTGACTCAGGGTCATCGGGATTACACGAGGAGTCCTGCTTCCAAGCAGCTGGGGCGGTGTGGCCCGAGGAGCACAGATGGCTTTGAACATCGGCTGCGAAATCCCGGGAGCATTCCTTCGCTCCTCGGCGTGCGAGCAAGCAGCAGGCTGGGACCTGTCCTCCCGGGGCTGCTAGGGAGCGTTCGGGATCGGAGCACTACGAAAGATCAATTAAAAAATAAAATAAAACGCGTTACTGTCTGCCTCAAGCTGGGTTTTGCTCCAAAAACCGCAGGGGGGATAGACGTGTGGGGAGGGTGCGAAGTTGTGTCAGAAACCCTGAGTTCTTCCACCCAAACCACGGGTGGTGCCGGTGGGCACGGGACACCTACGTGCCAGAGATGCTTTTCATTTCGCAGTCTCGCTGTGGAAAAGGAGGGGAAGAAAGGCCACTTGTGTCAGCCCGTTCCACGGGAGCGCTGGGGCTCGGGGCAGCAGGGATTTAGCTCCTCGTCTGGTTTGCTTCGCTTCCTGAGCGGAGCTGCCTTCATCGCCTGCCACCGAAGGCCCTCCCGGGGTAAGAATTTAAATCCGATTTTCCTTTTCCAGTAAAACATGAAGGGCTGTTTGGGGATGGCCCAGCACGGTGACGCTAGGCAGAAGCAGAAGGAGGAGCTCATCCTTTTTAGTCGCTCGGTGCTTTCGTTAAGCCCAATTTACATCTTTTTTTTCCCTCCTTCCCCTGCTTCTTGGGCTCTTCTGAGCTGATGATGCTCAGGTTACGCGGCCAGAGGCTCCGGCGCAAAGCATTTGGAAACTCTGCTTGAGCCAGGAGGGAATCTGGAGCTGACCCCTCGACCCTCTAAAACCCCGTACCTACAAATTCAGCCCCCTCCCAGCTCCCACCCGGAGCCGCCTCTGATCCTCGCGCTGGTTTCCTCCATAAAATGGGTGCCAAGAGGCTGAACGGCCACCGCGCGGGGGCTGGCAGAGGGAAGGTGGGCACACAGCAAGTGAAAATAGGGGGAAAAAAAAGAGTGGTGCCGTGATTCGTGTGTGCTCCAAACGAGAGCTGGCTCCCCAAACAGCAGCTTGTGCGCAGGGAGGGTGTGCGTGCGAGAAAAATCACGAGATAAAATCCATTCGCCAAGGCATCAAAAGCCCAGGTTTCGTGCTCCGCATCAAGGCTCCTTCACCGTTTCGGGCCTTTTGAAGCGGAAGGCAAAGCAAGAAAAGGCTTTGCACGAAGGTGCTGGGAGGGCTTCGTGGGACCCAGAGGCCAGGCGGGCACGGTGCTGGGCCGCGGGGCCGCGGTGTGCTGCAGGCAGGGCTGGGCCTGAGCGGTGGGGATCGCTCTGGGGGGATGCTCCTGCCGGGTAGGGGCAGCCATGGGGACCTCTTGCCAAGTCGGTCGGTGTTTCCGCACCTGAGGGTGATATTTACGGAGCGAGATGGATTTGACCCATCTCTGCTGGGGATCCGAGCACCAGCCTTCAGTGGGATGACCCGAAGTAGCTGGAAGTGGTGCCGGAGCCCGCCACCGGCCCTACAGCCAACTTCTGCTTCATGGAGCCGCTGAGAGTCGTCTTGGAGATGTGAGAAGAGCAACACGGAGGTTTGGTGGCGCAAATTCACAGACACACGCGTTGGCTGAGGACCTTTGGGTCCGTCCGGTCCAACCCCTGCTGAAGCAGGTCGCCCGCAGCCGCGTCGGGACACCTTGCGAAGACCGCCAGGGATGGAGGCTCGTCCCACGGCTTCTATTCACGTCGCGGCACCTCCAGCACCATGCTGGGATCTGCGGGGAGAAACTGCACGAGAAGAGACGAGAAGATGGAGAACAAAGATGCTGAGACCCACCAGATCTCCCTGGGGGTGTTTGGCTCCCCTTTAGGGGCAATCAGGCCTGAAATGCACACCCGGATCTCTGCGGTGAGTAGCCTAGAGCTGGCTCCCACGAAAGAAATAGTTTATTTTCAGAGTGAAGGCGGGGACGAGTGTCAGCGGGGGGGAAAGCCCGCCAGGCAGCAGGCTGGGAGGACGCTGAATAATCCCGTACAGAGGTACGGCGCGGGAGAGGAAGGGCTCAGCGCGTGGACGTGTTGGCCGGCCTCCTCTTGTTTTCGTGTTACATACGGAGGTCTGGGGAGGAGGAGCACGGCTGCCCAAGGCATCGCGGGGTGTCCTGGCCGCGGTGTCGGGGTTGGGATCTCCCCGTGACCCTCTCCTCCTCCCCCTTCGTGGCCCAGCTGCTTTCGGCCTCGCGCCCGCAAGGAGCCGGGGGAACAGCCACCCTCTAATCTGGCGGAGTCAATCAGATGCAGAAATGTTGTCCTGCTCGGCCCCGGCCCTCCCGGGGTACCGTATGTAAAGTTATGCCGCCTCTATTACAGGGCTTCGGCTCCTGCTCCCTGTCGCGCAGGCTCAGCATCTTCAGTTAGGGCGGCAGGATCTGCCAAGCCGGGCTGGGGTTTTCCCATCAAAGCGCAGGAACTGCGCCTGCCTCTTCCCGGCCGCTTGGTGAGCTCGCACCGAGCTTCTCCGCCCTCCCTGTGAAGGTTCCCAGCACTGCCCTGCTATTTGCGTGACACGTTTCTTTTTCTTTCTTTTTCTTTTTCTTTTTCTTTTTCTTTTTCTCTTTTTCTTTTTCTTTTTCTTTTTCTTTTTCTTTTTCTTTTTCTTTTTCTTTTTCTTTTTCTTTTTCTTTTTCTTTTTCTTTTTCTTTTTCTTTTTCTTTTTCTTTTTCTTTTTCTTTTTCTTTTTCTTTTTCCTTTTCTCTCTCTCTCTTTCTCTTTCTCTTTCTCTCTTTTTTTCTTTTTTTTTTCTTTTTTTCTTTCATCTTCGTCTTCGTCTTCTTCTTCATCTCCTTCTTCTTCTTCATTTTCTTTGTCTTCTTCTTGTTCATCTTCTTCTTCTCCTTCGTCTTCTCCTTCGTCTTCTTCTTCATCTTCTTCTTCTTCTTTGTCTTCTTTTTTTCTCTGCTTTTCCAGAAGTCTGTTGAACCGCGTTGCCTGTAGCAAGAGAAGAGGCGAGGTTATAGCTAACACAGGGCACTGGGAGGAAGAGATAATGGTGTCTGTGTTCAGTGAAGCTCTGCCTCACAAGCAGTTCGTGATATTTTTCCCCTCCAAACACGTAGACCTGATGTGAAAACCCGGGCTTACAAGCACAGATCTTTTGTCCAACACAGGCAGGGAACTCCCTAGCGGGGAGAGGGCCTTGCTCCTGGGGGCTAAGCTGGGATGGGGGGGTTAAAGCCGCTCGGTAACAGCCGCATCCTCAAACCAGGTCACCCCAAACTTTCCTCTCCTCCAAACCACCTTTCCGGGGGTTGCCGCTGCCTGTGGCCGTCGCCGCCCGTCCCCCGGTGTCCCCAGGGGCAGCAGCGGGGATGGCACCCCCGGGGCTGGCTGTTGGGGTCTTACCTCGGCCCAAAGGGTCACTGGCCTTTTTTAAAATTTATTTATTTTTGAACTCATTGATTGTCGGAGTCGGACGCGCGAGCACGCCGGCAGCTTGCGCAGAGCGGTGGCTGAGCTCCGGGGCTCTGCCTTCGGCTCGGCAGCCCTCGGGCACTGCGGAGCCGGGCCCTTTTGGGATAAAGCGCTGGGGGAGAAGGAAGGTGGCACCACCTCTTCCCGAGCCTGCCTCCGCTGCAGCTCGTGCTCGAGAGGACGGGGAGCGGGGAACGGCTCAGCACCCTGTGGACATCACCCCGCGGGATTCTGGTGGAGCCTCCCAGCCAGGAAACCGAACCCGAGCTCTCAGCGTCCTTGGTCTGCCCAGCTTTCGTTCAAGCGAAGAGGAAGAGGAGGGCAATTTGAGCCAGGTTTGCCCCCCGTCGTCGGCAGGGTGGATTTCACGCGAGCAAAACGAGATGGATTTTGTTCGGCTTGGCCACCGCAGAGCAAAATACGAGGTCGGGCTCCGGCAACAGGGTTTGCCTTGTGTTGGCGCAGCAACAAGCGGCGACAGAGGCCGGCTGTGCTGCCCTGCCCGCCCGCTCCTGTACCATCTCTCGCCTGGCTAGGGGAGTCTCGCATTTAGGGGCGAGACTGAAGAGCCTTCTGTGCATTGTGCTGCCAGGCCGGGGGGGTGCCGGGGACGGGCGCTTTTGTGGGATGGCTGCTTTTCAGAGCCTTTTCACAGGGCTGAGGCAGCGGGGACTTGCGGAGATGGGGACGTCTCTGTTGCTGTCCAAAACGTCGCTGTTGTAATTAAAAATAACCCGGGTGCTGTTCTCCATCATCCCGGAGAGGTCTGAAATGAGTCGAATTTGGCGTTGTTGGGATGGCCTCCCCCAAAACCTGTGCCATCGGTGAGCGAGCTTTGCCTGCTCGCGGTTTCTCTTTGATAATTTAGTGAGCTGCAGCCCCCGCTGAGCACGTATGTCCCGAAATCCCGCTGAATTCAGGTGTTTACAAAGGGAATATTTCAGATTTTTGTATAAAGATGGGGTCCTACGGGTTTGTCCTCGGTGCCTGGCGCGGGGAGCGTGAGCTGCCGTAGCCTCCTCACGTTTCTTTGGGTACCACCGAAACAGGAGCGACGCCAGGTGACATTTAATGCCTGCCCAGGGAGCTCCTGTTCATCACCAAAGGGGAAGGGGCCCTTAAAGCTGCGTTACCTCGACCCCGTTCTCCCTTTCACGCGCATCCAGGCTGCTGTCATCGAGGCAGCTCGCAACTCCCTCTTGGTGCTTTTCCTTGCCCAGCGCCCGAGACACGCCGCTTACCCGCTGCCGAACGTGCAGGCGGAAATAGTCACGGCCCCGGTGAGAATTAAACCTCCAAAAATTTCAGAGAAATCATTTCCTACAGTCGGTCCCGACTGCGGCGGCCGCTCCGGGTGTCGGAGCATCGTTTGGGGCTTGGGAAGTGCCCAGCGAAGACGGGGAAAGGATTTGTCCTCGAGGGCAAGCGCGGCAGGGTGGATGATGGGTCTGACTGTTCGCTGCCTTTCAGCCCTTCCAGTTCTTTCAGCCGTCGGCGGGGAGCTCTTTGGGGACAACGGGATGCGTCCGCCTTGGCTTCGGGAAGGGACCTCAGGCTTCTCCTGGAGCTCCATCTAGAGGGGAGGAAGCTGGGCTGGTCCCGGTGGCCTCCCCGGGGTGTCCTCGGGATGAACCCCACAGCTCCGGCTCGCCCAGGCTGCTTTTCTTCTCTTTTTGGGGGGTGTTTCTCGTAGGCTGTGCCTGTTCTCCGCGGGTCACCGTCCTCCCCCGTGCCCCGGGCGCGTTGAAGGCTGACGGTGAACGCCCTCGCTGCCGGTACCGCCATCACCTCCAGCCTTCTGCTGGCGAGATTAAAATGCAGAATGAGTTGTGAGTAACGTCGCAGGGCTCAAAGGGAATCGTCCCAGCCACTCCAAGGCCAGAAAAGTGCGTTTTTCTTCCGGGACTAGCGAGCGTGAAGTTTCGCTTCGCTGCCGGTGCACCGCCGAGCCGTCGTGCCCCTTTCTGCATCCGACGGGTCGGCTGAAAACTTAAAAATCCCCTTTTCTTCTCATTCTCCGGTCTGGTCTGAGCTTCGTTCAGGCTGGCGGGCGAAATAAAGCTGCTGGTACTGCCGAGCGTCTTCGGGGAGAGGACGACTCGCCCTGCACGCCCCCTGCTCGCGGGGCTGCGTGGCAATAACCGCGGCCATGCGCCGGGGCGTTCCCCTAGCGGTGCCTCTCACATCGGCCCCACTCCTTCCCTCGTCGAAGGGCACGGCTCTGGGGGAGCGATTTGAGATGCCCAGCGCCTCGGTGGGGTCCCCGGGCATCGCTTTATCCTCTTCGAGGATGCCCAGCTGGGGCGTGAAGGGTGGGAAGGAAAAATAGCAGCGTGGAAATAGAGCCACGGGGGAAAAACGAGGGTTTGGTGGGTTTTTGGGAGCATGGGCTGATGCGAGGAAATATTTGAATATTTGGGAGACGGATTTGGTTTTATAGATGTTGCTTCTATATATATTTCTTTAATGAACCTGTTTCCATCCTTTTCAGACCTTACTTTTGCAAGAGCAAAATCCCAACACAACCCCCTGCTGGCCCCGTAATGCTTTGAAGCGCAGGAGTCGCCGTGGGTCCATCCCATCCCATTCCCACCCATCCCATCCCATTCCTACCCATCCCATCCCATTCCCACCCTGGTCTGTGTGCCAGACTCCTCCTCTGCGGTGCTTGTAGTTTCCTAATTTGTGGGATTTGGGTTTTTTTTTTAAAGTGTTGCCTGCACACAGATTATTCGGGTTTACTCTAGGCTGCGAGCGTAAAACTCTCCTCGAGTATCCGCCCATGCTGACGTGCTCGTCCGGGCGCTGGAATTGCACTGGGACACTTCCAAAGGCCATACAAAAACGTTTATTTCGGGAGAAAGGTGTCAGAGTGAGCATCGGGACCTCTCTCCTCCTGGGACAGCCCTCCTGCCCCGCTGCCTGTGCTGCTCCTACCTGCCGTGCCCCTAATTGGCAGTAAGTTTGTTAATTGCTCACCAACGCAGATGTTCTCTCCGGGGTTGCACCAGAACAGCTTATCACGCTACGTACACGGGCACGCAGCATTAAAAGACCGATTCCCGTAAAAAAAAGTCTATGAAAGGGTCAGAAACAAGGCCTCCAATAAGACCAAAACGTTCAGCTCAAATCCCCCGTGTCAGTGCCAGGGGGGCACAGAGCTCCAGCCCGGAGCCGCTGCGGCACTGCTGGGGCGGTGCAGGGGGCTCGGCGAGCTCGGGGCACGGCAAATTTCAGCTGAGCAGCATCAAAACCCCAGCGTTTGGTTGGGCTGACACGGTCAAGCGGCATCTCTCTGGTTTTGCAGCCCCGCAAATAGCCATCGAGGCGTTTTTTCACGGGTTTTGCGGTGCGCTCTGGTACCCCGCTTGCTTGGAGGGTGAGCTGCTGGGTGCACGTGCGCGTAAAGGCTGCTCCGCTGAGTCTCGTTCATCCAGTTAAACGGCAAACAAAACGAGCTGAGTTTGCAGGGGGTGATGCAGAAAGGCGTAAAACTGCCCCAAAAGCTCTTTTACGGGCAGGCTGCCCCCCCCCGGTGCCGACCAACTCCCCGCGCTCGGCGGCGTCGCGGCGCTCGCGCGGAGCCAGCTCGGCGCTGGGGCGCACCCTAATTAGCAGCCTCTGATTTTTCTCGTTTCATAATCAGCGATCGCGGCTGCACCAGGAGGGTTACTGTGGCAACAGGGCCGAACCGCTCCGCGGTGCCGCATCCCCGCAGGTAAAATCCCTCTTTTTTTTCTTTTTTTTTTCAACCTTTCCTCTTTGCACTTTTCTTAGCCGGGGGCTGCTCCCCGCTCCCCGCACTGCGCCGCTGTCCCGGGACGGGGTAAGCACCATCGGCCGGCGGCGCTGCGTGACCGAGCGCGTGCCTTTTAATCAGGGCTCGGCCTCCCTAACGGGATTTTAAGGGAACGATCCCTTCCCACACCTTTGTTTCAAGGGGGCCGCTCCGTGGCTGGCTCTCCGGGAGCATCCCGCAGCTGGGAGGTTCTCTCGGCCCCGCAGAACGGGCTGCGCCCGAAGCGTGCCTTGGTTTATTTTATTTTGGCTTGGTTTATTTTATTCTGGCTTCCTCTTTTCGCCCGTGTTTTCCCTGCCCACGGGCCGTTTGCTCGCTCTCCAGGACGCATCGCGTCGGGTAGGGATGCCGGTGGGCTAAATAACGGCCGGGCTTCGTCCTAAAGCGACTGGTCCGTTCTGAAAAGGAGCTGCCGGGCTGAGCGCTTCCTCTCTGCGTGCCGCAAGTGGTGCCTGGAACAAAGAAGGGGAAACCCGAAAAGATGCTCTTGAAAAAATAGATGTATTCCTTTTTAATATTGGTTTTTTTTGGGGGGTAATTAAGCTGGGATTGCCCAGCCCCACTCCCACCCCTGAGGTGCCGGCTCTCTGCTTTTCGGGGACGCCCGTCCTGCCCCGCGGGGCGACGTGCGGCCAGGAACAAAGGGGGAAGCGGGCAGCTCGCGGGGCACGGGCCCCCACAAACCCAGCAGGAGTTACTCCAGCAGATCCATGCTCCTTACGCCGGGACAAGGTCTCACCTCCCTGCCAGCCCCAGAGGAACCCCGCACCAAGTCCCCGGGTCGAAGCTCAGCACCAGTACCTTCCCTGCACCCCCTGGCCGGGCAGCTCCCTCCTGCTTAGCTCGCCATTTCCCATTTTTCTTCACATTTCACCTTTTTTTTTTTGCTGGCTTTGCGCCTCGTACCGCTCTGATCACCGCTGGGTCCTTTTGGGAACCCCTCCGGCCGCTCAGTTCTCCAGCGCTCCGGCTCCAAAAAGCCCTTCATCCCCCGTCGTCCCCCTCCACACTTGAACCACCAGCTAACCCCCACCTTGCATCCCCTGCGGGGCTCTCCCTGCTGCGTTTTACCAACCCCACACTGTCCGGGGGGAAAGTGGAGGTGCTGCAGACCCGCTGGGCACGGACCCGTCCCGGTTCGTCCTGGTGCAGCGGTGCGCAAGCCCCCCGCATGCGGTCCATCTTCGGCCAGCAGCGGGCAAATTAAGCCCGGCCTCATTAGGAAGATTATTAGGAATAGGAAAATAATCGGTTGTCTTTGTAGCTCTGTCCCTCTGAGGGGCTCGGGCAGCTCCCAGCGGTGCCTCCGCTCGGAGGGTGGGGGGGCGCCGCGGTGCTGGTCAGCCCTGGGATGCTCTGGGCTCCTTTGGAGGCATCTCTCACGGCTTCCTTTCCCCTGAGGAGCTTCGTGTCTATTCATTCTTGGCTCCGAGGAGGCGATGCTTGCCTCTTACATACCACCAGGGCTCTTGCAGTGCTCACTGGGGCTTTTTCCCCAAGCTGGCGGCACGCTGCTCGCCGTGAGCACGCGGCGCCGGTGGCACCCGTGGTGCTGCTCGGTGCTGGGGTCTCCTTCCCAGCCCTGGGGGTGTCGTGGCTCTAAAATCCCTGCAGATTTCCCTCCCAAAACGTTCACGGGTTATTCTTAACTACGGTCTCAGAGGTCCTTGTGGGTATTTGTGAATGAATTAAACGTGTATCGGTCGTCCGGGGAGTAAAAAAGGCAATCGGCGAGGCGGTGTGATGGGAGATGGGGCTGAGCCTCGGGGATTTCCACTTGGCAGCAGCAGAGGTAGGAGGGGACCTCGGGGAACAACCTTCCTCCCGGCTCGGGCTGGGGAACACCCGATCCTCTTCTCTTAACCCACCCGTGATGGTTTGACATCGCTGCCCCTAATTCCCTGCGCACGTACCTCGATATTGCCCCGCCTGCGTTACCGGCTCTTCGAAAGAGGGCTCTGCGTTCCCTTGTGCCGAATAAATAGTGAGAATTTGGGGGATGGAGCCGGGGAGACAGGTTGGGCAGCTGCTCGGGGGTGGAGAAAGCAAAGCCCCGAGCTCGTCCTCCCTCCTGGTGTGGCGTTTGTCGCTGTCGCTGGAGTGGAAGCCGCCTGTTTGTTTAAAAGGGGAAAAAAGAAAAAAAAAAGAGAGATGTGCATTTTAAGGAAGGGCGAACGGTCGCTGTGATTCATCTTTTCTGTTGAGGAGTGGAAAAGCAGAGGGCGGGGTGGGGGAATGATGCTCAGTGACACATCAAAGCCCTCGGTTCGGCTCGGGAGACACACGCGGGGGCTTAGTCACTCCGGGTTAGCGCAACAAAACGCCTTTCCCCCCTAAAAGCGGCGTCTCCTCCTCTCCGCGATGGCAGCGAAACGCCTGGGCCCTTGTGATCCCGGTCCTCTGCCCCAAAAGGAGCTGCTGGCATTGCCTCACCTGGGTCAAAACCCCAAGCAGAGGGGGTTGCCTTGGCCTTTTGGGGTCTCTCTTGTGTCTGATCCAGAGCAGGAGTTTCGGGCGAGCCCCGTTCCCCGCGGGACCCGCTCTCCTCTCACCTCGCCGCAGCTCCCCTCCTCTCCACGGCCTCTCTGCGACAGGGTCGGGATCGATGCCAGGCACTGCGAAACCGCGCTGCCCCGGCGGCTTAAAAACCCCGGGCACACGCGGATGGAGGGGATGGGGAACGAGGGAACAGCGGGTTTGTTTTCCAGGACGGCCGCACCGTGCTCGTAGCCCGCTGCCGCCGAACAAAGCCGGCTTCCCCCTCTCTTTTTCCTTGCGTTCGCTCTCGTCGAGCCCTGCCGTGAGCTGCCTCAAAGGGCTCGGCAGCCAAAACCTTGCTCCCGGTTGTGCCCTCTCCCCTGCCCCAAAAAAAAAAAAAGGGGGGGAGAAGGGAATAAGTTTTTATTTTTCGCTGCGGGTGGAGCCGGCACAAGGCAGTCGGGTGTTCGCCGCTGAGCCACGGCGCTTCAGCGTCCTCCGAGCAGCAGTAAAATGGTTTCGGGGGTCCCGGAGAGCCGGGCAGCGTCGGGGTCACGTCTCCTGCTTAACACAGGATGGGATCGCCACATTTCACGGGAATTAGGAGGGTGGCAGAGGCGGGGATAAGGGGATAAATCCCAGCAGTGCTCGGTGAGTGCCCTGCTCCGGCTGCCTCAGCTCTCCGGGGGCACAGGGAGGTGCTGCTGCGGCCAGATCCCCCCCCGGCAGCACTCCCATACCATTTTTAAGCCACTTGTTACTGCCTCGAGCAGTTATTTCCTCCCGCCCCGCACCACTGCCAATCCTCCCCACGAGATCCGCAGCTTTCTACAACCCCAACCCCGAAGCCCGGAGCGCGGCGGAGGGGCAGCGGCTCCGGGGGCACCCTCCTCGGCGCGGTCCTGGGAGCGCGGCCAGGGGAAGATTTCGGGTTTTGGATCGTTCCCGAGATCCCCCCCCGGCTGAACCCGAGGGCTGCAGCCGGCTCCTTGCCCCTTGGCAGAGCCGGAGACGTGACGTCAGGGTGTTTTTGTGCGGCGCGCACAGGATGCTGCAGGCAGCTAAGGGCTGTGCTGAGGGCGAGAACACGACAAGTATTTCCTCCCCGGCTTCCGAACCGGCGGGGAGGGAGACCAGGGGGAAGGGAGCCTCGGGTCGCTCCGGCTTTTTGGGGTAAAACCCAGAAGGATTTTCATGTCAGGGGCCGGGCACGGCGCGCCTTTATTCGTGCTGCCTTCGGGGATAAGGAGGGTTTTTAAAGAGCAGGGGCTGGGAGCGAGCCCCCCCCCGGGATGGAGCCTTGCGTGACGCAGCGTTTTGGCACTTGCTGGCTCCTCCAGATCCGTTTTGGGGGATGAAGCCGGTGGCCGGGAACAGAAGCAGCTCCCAGTTTTGGTTTTTTTATCCATGTTCTGGTGATGCCTGTGGGGCTGCCCAGGGTCCTCTCGCTCTCGACGCTCACAGCTTTTTCCCAAAGCCCCAAAAAGCGCCGGAGCTCACCCAGGATGTGCGTGGGCCGCGTGCATCCCTCTTTCTTCCTAAAAACGGGGCAAAGCTCAGGAAAACGCAGCGACGTGCTGTCGTTTCCCCCTTCCCTCCTCATGCAATCTGCTGGAATCGTTCGCTCGCGGCCCACGCCTCCTCTTGGTGCCGATCCTGCCGCAGGGGTGGAAATCCCAAATCCTGCCTCGGAGCGGGGCGAGCGGCACGAGCGGAGCCGGCCCCGCGTGGGGACCCCGCACGGCGCCGGTGCCACGTGCGCGCTGCGTCCTGGGGATTTCACTTTAACAGCCGGGAAGCTGCGGTTCTCACCAGCGTTGCCCCTTCCTGGTTGTGGTGTCGCCGGAATTTAGCACGGGGAAGGCCCCGGCTCCTTTTCCAGCGCTGGAAAACCCGCGTGGCGTAGGGATGCTCAGCTCCGGGGTGCGATTGCTTGGTACCGGGAGCAAGAGCTGGCGCCCCCGAGGCTTGCAGGGAGCGCGGCAGAGCTCTTCCCAGCGCTCCAGCTGCACGTTGTCTGTCCTTCAGCCTCAAAAAACCTTTCTTTCCGCAGCCAAAACGGTCCCATTAGCAAGTTGCACCGAATACATCGAGCACCGGGTGCTGCGTGCCAGCCAAACCCTGCGGCTGCAGCTTCCCCGAGCAGCCGTGCCCATCCTCAGCGCATCCCATGCTGGAGCAGGACCTCGGGGAGGCTTTGCGAGGCCACCCCTGCTCTGGGCAGCACCTGGGGGCCCAAATGGGTTCAAGGCGACCCAGGCAGGCACCGTAACCCGCGGCTAAACCTGCCGCCGGGGTGGCTGCTCCCATCGTTGGGTCCCCTCGGAGCCAGCCCTGGCACACGCGGGGCCGGCCGCGCAGCGGGCTGAGGGCAACCTCTTACCTCTGGGGCTTGGCTTCCTTCTGCTTCCCTTCCCTGTGGCCAGAAGGGGTCTGTCCGACCTCCTGAGCCCTGAGCTCGGTGCGATCTTCGGCCAGCTGGTCGTTGGGGAGGAAGAAAATGTAGGAGGGTGGTGGTGGTGGTGGGAGGACGCCGCGGGGCCGGCTGGGGCCGGGAGGAGCGCGCGTTTCTGCTCTTTCCGCTGTTCGTGACCTCAGCCTTGTCCTTTTGCCCAGATTTTGGGATGGGTCTCGACCGACGCATCTTCAAATAAACACGACGAGAACCAACAAGGGCGAGACGAGTCGAAGGGGAGGGGGATTCAGGCTGAATCGCAGGGGTAAAAGCGCGCTGGTGGCACGAAGCACGGAGGAAGGTGCCAGTGGGTGCCAGGTGGAGCCCGCGCTGAGCTCCTGCTCTTGGGACACTTGGGGCAGGGTTTGGGCAGGGAGGTGGCGTCTCACCTCCTGCTTCCCTCTGTCCGAGCCTCTGATGCTTATCTGGCTGGGAGGAGGCAACCGTACCTGCGCTTTCGGGGCTTTTTTGGGGGGGAAAAACCCAGTAAAAACTTGGAGCGTGTGTTTAAAGGGCTGGGGTAGAAAGCCTGGGGGTTGTTCTGGGAAAAATGACGTTACTGATGGCATCGCCCTGTAACGCTGCAGGACGCTTCCTGGGAAGAAACGCAGGGCATGGCTCCGTCGTGAGCTCCTCCGTGCGGGTTTTCATCACCTCCCAGGGTTTGCTCGTTCCCTGCTTCATCCCTTCCCACCTTTCCTGGTCCACCAGGGTGGGATTTCTCCTCCGGTCGGGGACGTATGAACGCCCAGAGAAATCCTGCCCACGTACCGGGACCCCAGCTCTACACGTACAGGGCGCACAGCAGCATCCCCAACTTGAACTAATTTGGGGGACAGCCGATAAGGGTTTCAATAGCTCTTCTTTGTGCTCTTTTTATTTTTTTCAGGTCAACATGGATTTGTGGTTCTTCGTCCTTTTGCTGGGAAGTGGCCTGGTCAGCGTAGGTGCTCGCAATGTTACGACGGGTAAGCCGTGCTCCTTGTCGCCTCTCTGTTCCCCTAGACCGTTTTTAGGGCGAAAGGAGTGCTCGCGTGCTCGGTGCCTCACCTCTCCTGCCTTTTGGTCAGCTGAGATACAGTAAAAGCGTCTGAGGAAAGAGTGGCGCTCAGACGGGACCTGCAGATTTTTCTCCTAGCAAATACTGAACCTCTCTTAAGGGGGATAGGGGCTCTACCCTTTGAGCCTTCCCCGTTTCATATTAGGTACTCAAGCGAGCTGCTTTTACAGGATTCACATCACCACGACGTGCAAAGCGCTCTCTGCCCGGGACGTGGGATTTTTTTGCTAGTTTTTCCCCCCGTGTTTCACCCCCCTGTAGTCACAGCAGCGCAAACCAGCCCCTGCGCCCCGCAGCGCCCCGGAAGGGTATCTCAGGGTGCTCCTTTCTCCTTCTTCCCCTGCTTTCAGAGCCCCCCACCGCGGCGCCCACCTCCTCCAGGAGCCCCAGCAGAGCTCCTACAGCAGCTCCCGAGGACGGCAGGACGACGAGCGCCGGCGGCCTCAACGCCAGCTCTCCGGCGGCTGCTTCCACCCTGCCGTCGGAGCCGGCTACGACCGCGGCCCCCAGCGTCTCCCCCAACGCCACCACCGTCGTCCCCAACGCCTCCACCCCGGGGATGCCGGTGCCCACCCCAGTGCCTCCGGCCACCCCGCTGCTGCCCAGCGCCACGCCGCCTGCCCCCAGCACCGCGGCCCCCAGCACCGAAGCGGAGGTGACCGAGGGGAACGTCAGCGCCACGGTGGCGAGCCAGGAGACCTCTTCTGCTTCCCACAACGGTAAGGCACCTTCCTCACCTCCCCTTCTCCCATCTGTCCTGTTCCTGGCTTGGCTTCTCTCCTCTTCTCTTGTTTTGATGAGAAGTAGGAGCGAGAAGGCACTCTGGGGCAAATTCCGTAGGGATAAGAAATACACAGCTCGCTGAAGTCGCTAGGTCCAAACGGATTTGTCCTGCTCTGGTCTCTGCGGTTCAGACAGGGAACAACAAAACAGAAAGCAGCAGCAGCTTCTTGCCGAGACTCTGGGCGTACCAGGAGTCCCAGGATCTCATGCCGCTTCTGTCACAGATGAAATCCGTCCCTTTTTGTGGTTTCCTCAGGGTGAAACGGGGCGCAGCTCCTGGCTGCTGGATGACGAGTTGGTCCTCAGCGAGTCTGTGTAAGCCACAGCAATAAACGACACCGGGATGGTGCTGAGCTGCAGAGCTTGCATCACCCAGAGCGTTGCTCCACAGCCGTTTAGCTGCGTTTTGGTGCCAGCCGTGGGCTTAGCCCACCCCTTTGAACACTGCACAAGCACGTGCACAAGGAGGTCCCAAAGGCTTTAAGGCTTCAATTAGCGGTGGCCAAGCAGGGGTGAGACCGAGCTGCTAGGAGAAGCTGCCAGGTGGGCTCGTTATCCAAAATCGGCCGAGCTGGCGACGTAGGATGACGCAGACCCGTCTGGTAGGGTTTATTTGGGGAGGTGGGCTGATATTCTGCCATCAGGCGTGGTGCAGGTCCGGAAGGAACAAGGCTGGGTGCAGCGTGAAGCCCAAACCCAAGTGCCCCAAGGTGGTTTCCAGCACCGTGCCTCCCAGGACGTGCCCACCAGCCTTGTCCCTGGGACAGAAAATGCCAGTGCCACGCTCCACAAGATGCCACCCTGCTCCCGTTCTCGTCTTGGCACTCATTTTTCTCATTTGAGAAAAAATGATGAGAGTAATGAAGGCAAAAGCCTTGAGCACAGCCGAAACTGGGACTTTATAACATGATGTCTGCTCGCAGGGGGCTGGATTTATAATTTTTTTTGTCTTTGCTGTGTTTTCGTGACTTGTGTTACTGCTTGTGGGGAGCTCCTCGCCCTGTGCTGTCACACGGTGGCCGTGGCAAGGCTGGAGGTGGCTTCCCACTTGGGGCCAGTCCCCCGAGCAAACAGGCGAGCTGATTCTCCCTTTATTTCCAGAGATTTGGCCAGGAGCAGAATTAGTTTTAGGGCTGCCTTCTCCATTCGTCTGCACGGATTGGGGTGGAAGAGCTGTAGGAATTACACGCCGCACAGGCAGCTCCTGCTTCTCTCAACCTATATATATATAAATCGTCTATAACCAGCAAAGCTTTTTGTTCTTTTTTCCTTACTACTAAGTGGAAACTGAAGTTTATTTCCTCGTGTCTTTAGTAGTCTTTAGTAGCTGGCGTTTTAAAAGCAAGACATGCAGGAAGATGATGACAGTTGCTAAATCTGTTGCTATTTCAGGCTTTGATCTTATTAAAACGTCTATTTCTTTGTTGCTAAGAGACTTCTGTTTTATTTTTCTGCAGGTAACTCCGACAGAAGAGGTAAGAAATGTATCTTTCATTGCTCTTTATTCAATGTAAAGACATTTCCAGAAGTATTCTGCTAGTAGAGGGCTCTCCTTATCACACGCTTTCAAAATTGCTTTTACAAAGCAGATCTCAAGCTCTTTCCAAGAGCTGCTAACGCATTGATGTCTTAGCAAGTGTTGGGCTCTTGTTTTTAAAAATAAACAATTCAGGAGCGGTTTGTGCACACCCTGTGAGGTACGAGTGGCTCCTGCTGCACACGCCGAGTCCATCAGCATCGCCTTCTGCACAGCTCAACGAAAAAGTCCTGAGCAGCTGCTCGAGAAATTTCCTCCTCTTCTCCTTCTGAATTACCTTCGTTGACTGCGACCTACCCTATTTGACCTGGATCCGTTCTGCAGATGATGTGTACAATTATTACTCCCATTCATTTTGCTGGCAAGGAGTAGCAGGAGTGCATTTCTGGCAAGGCGACAGCGCTTACACCCATTTCTCCGTCTCCGATTCAATGACTTCGTCCTGAGAACCAGCATTACCAGCAGAATATTTCCAATTTCTCATGGCTTTAGCAGCACAGGAGCCAACGGACCAGAGGTAGGACCAGTCCGTTTGCTGGCTGTAGAAACAAGCTTTCTCCGTGTGTTTGCATCATTTTCGGATGCTGTTTCAGCTCTGTACACCCCGTGGCAATCAAACTGATTTTCTCTGCTCGGTGCTGTTAGTATTTGGGAAATCCCGTGTCTTGGAGGATTATTCTGGGCGGTCAGAGCTCCTGCTTCCCTGGCACGGCGCTGCCACTGAACCCTAAACCCTTTTAAAGTCAGACAGACCTGGGAAAGTTGCAGCTTCCATGGAGGTTTGACTGTAGGACTGACCTCAGGATAAGCTCTGCCGTGAGATGAACGCCTGTGAGCTTGTGCTGGAGTTTTCCTTCAAATCCAGGGAGTATTTGGAGAAAACGCTAGCGACGACTCGCAGGGAGGCGAGCCGTGGGAATGAATATCTCGTCTCGTTTCGAGTGCGTGTCCCCTGGGAATCACTCTGATGTTGAGGAGAGGAGAAATAGGAAGTTTTCTCATCAGGAATGTTACAGGAATGATATTCCGAAACTAAAAGCTTTCCTAACAACGTGTTGATCGAGGGTTATTTTGAAGATGAGGAGCAGAAAAGTGGTTTTAATTAATGCTTTCTGGGGTGTTCCCTTGTTTTCCTTTACAACCTGTCCTACGCAGACAGGAGGATGTGCCTGTGCCTCACCCCGAGGGCACGAAGGCTCGGTGAGAGCAGCCGGGTGGGCATCGAGGCTGCAGCTTCGGTGCAGAGCACAGCGGCGTGGAAGCACCTCGCGGGGCTTCGGCTGGCTCTGCTCGTCCCAGGCTTCTGATCTGGGGTCACAGTGGGATTTTTCCTGAAGTCAGATGGAAATTAGTGTTTTGCCGTTGTCTTTCCCAGCAGCACTGAACTCTGCATTGTCTGCAAGTCCTTCCCCATCTCCTTTTAGCAATCCTGGCCTTGCACCGGCCACTGGTGGATGAAATTATGGAGATAAGAGGTAGATTTTGCCTCTCAGAAGCGCCAGCCTTGGCTCTTTGTCCCAAAGGGCCATCTCTGCCAGCTGCTGGTAACGCAGGGGCTTCGCCAAAGAATGAAACTCGTGTCTTCAGTGCGACGCGATGGGGGTGCGATAAGGTGTGCGTATAAAAGGATGCAAACTGATGGGGGGGTTTGCCCTTGGGTTAGTTTCGCCTCCGATTTTCTCCTGGCTTGGTTAGATTTTGGAGAAAAAAGGTAGATTGGGATATCCCCTGGTTGGATCCCCCGTGTAACGCGTTCCTCTCCTTGGAATTTCAGACGGGGCTGGGTTTCTGGTGCAAATGCTTCGATCCAAATGAACCGTTCTGTGCTGGCCGTGGTGGAGACAGGACCAGCTCAGTGGGAATTTCTAGAGGCTTTGCTGCAGTTACTGCAAAGCCTTTATCCCAAACTTTATCCCGAACCGCGCTGTCTGTCCTGGCTTCTTCTTACTCCACTTCCCAAACACTACTGGGAAGGAAATACGCCAAGAAAATAAATGAGGCTGCATCACGAATCTGCCCCAACGGGCTCTTTACGGTGTTTGCAGAGAACGTAGCGGGCCTGGGGCTTAACGCTGCTCGGGACCTGGGGGTAGGGCTTCCTTCTGCTCCCCCTTGTGACCGTGGGCCAGCCTTGTGGGGTTTTCTTCCCCAGCCTCTCACGTGCTGTTCCTTTTCAGAAATACTGACCCTGCGTCTTCGCTTCCGTTTCTTAACCCCGTGATTCTGCTTGTGGTCCCGGTTTCCTGGCCGCTCACCAAAGTGTTTGCCTCCAGTTTTGTGGGCAGCCGGTGGCAGCGGTGAGCACGACGGGCTGCTCAGCACCATCAGCGCGGCGTGATAAGGAGATGACAGCCTGCAGACACGAGCCCGGTGCGTTGCGCAGTACCTCGGATCGCAGACGTGGTCCTGCCAGGGTGAGATTTAAGCACCTCGATGCCTTTCACGCTGGACCTACACGTTTGCTCCAGCACTGCAAGTCCGTGAAAGCAAAGGCTCGAAGCCCTTGTTATCATGCCGGTGATGCCACCCCAGCTGTAACTCCCCAGGGCCAAGCTGTGAGCAAGGAGCGAGCGGAGCAGGAGCTGCAGGAGCGTTGGCACCGCTCACCACATCTCCCAGGGGGAAGGAACCCGCTGGGGCCCTCGGGCTCGTTTCCTGCCGGGGCCGGGCAGCGAGGCGCTGGTTAGCGGCTGCGGTGGAGGAGCTCTACCTCCTCGAGCCAGATGTGGCAAAAGAAAACGCCGCAACCCCCCCCGGCATCCTTCTGCCAAATGCCGAAACCCCTGCCCGTAAATCACACCGGCTGCCAACAGCCTGCCTGCAGGCGCCGCGGCGGCTGGAGCGATGCCGGGGACGGCACCGGGAGCTACGCCTGCACGCCTCGTGTCCTGGAGGGCAACGGTGCTCCCAACGTGTACCTGCCCCTGTCCAGGCAATGGTTTGTCTGGGAAGCCTGGCAGGCACCGAGAAGGGTTTTAAAGCAAGCGGGCTCGATAAATTCCCCCCTCTGGTCCCAGTTTAGAAACTGGCTTCTGCTTCAGCAGAGTTTCCAGGGGTTCAGATCTCGTGGTGCTCTTCTGCAGGACCTTCCCCACGAGTGAGGATGGCAATCTGTGTTCAAAGGTATCACGGAAGCATCAGAGAATCATTTAGGTTGGAAAAGACCTCCCAGATCGTCAAGTCCAACTGAATGTGGGCTGTGGTAGGGGAGAGGTGAGGGCTGGAACAGTACGGAGCATGAAGGAGACAGAAATGTGTCCCGACAAATTCCCTGTTTGCTGCTGGGCTGGGGAGATGCGGACACAGGGACCTGAGGGCTGTAGGTGGAAGAACAAAGAATTGCAAGACTGGGGGAGTTTTGGTTTTTTACTGTGTTTGCAATGCTAGATCGTCGCCTACAAATCATTACCCCAAAATCACATATCTGGTGTTCAGAATAACATCTCGAGGCCTTGTGGCTGCAGAAGGGAAAAATGCAGAAACATAACCAGAGTGTGCCTTGGTAGCTCTGTAGTCGGAGGATTAAATCCTGCTGGGAAAATGTGCTGGCTGAAATCGTGGAGAGGCAGAGCAGGAGCGCTGGCCCAGCAGCCCAAAGGATGCTCAGAAGGTGGAAATGGGAGCCCCGGGGGCCGAGGCACGGAGACACAGCCCGGTGGCTGCTGGAAAATGAAAATCCTCCCTGCTGGCCTGGCTGCGATTTACCTGGAATATGCCCGCTAGGGCCATTTTCCTCTCTGGTTAGCGTTGCTTGTCTTCCAGCTGCATCTGGGTAATTTGCTTGCTCCGACCGGCGTTTCTCTGACCTCCGGGGCAGGTAACAAACAGCTTGTTGTAACCGATCCCTGGTGGGTCCTGGAGGATGGGAACATCTCATCCGTGCCAGCCCAAGTGTGTTTGCAAGGGAACTGTGTGGTGCGTGCCCTTGAGAAGTGTCTGCGAGGAGCGAACGATGAAGCAAGCTAAATTAGTTCGTACTCGCCAGCCCCGAGGTGCGAAGGGCGAGGGCACACACGATGGGTTGTCTGCAGGCAGCTGCTGTCCGCACTCGGCGCCTGCAGGGGGAGAGAAGTCCGAGCAGGGGCTGAAGGCCACGTCTCTGCCGCAGCTCAGACACCGTTTCGTGACGAAGCAGGCAGACGTCCAGCCAATATCCCCCAGCCTCTCTAACAAACCTCAGCCCCAGGCTGAACGCAGTCAGAGTCAAGACTTAGCGTGGAAGCATTGCCTCTTACTGGACGTGAAACTGGAAGCAAAATCACGACTATTTTAAATAATACACAGCATCTGTGTGGTTTTACGAAGGTCACAGTTTTCACCTGTTTTTGTTATAAGGATCCTTACCATTTTTCCAGAGCTCATGGGCGTATTTAGAAACTTCACACACGGATCTTTACGACATAGGCAGAAGATGCTACGGGTCTGCAGGCAGCAGAGCAAAAACTTCCGCCCTGCAGCACGTGGACCACTACGGGCACTTTGAATTGTGTAGAAGAAACCCCTAGTGTGGCCCACTTCTCCCCTCTTGCAGTTCTCATCTCCAAGGTCACAGTTTCCAGCTCTAAGAGAAAATTGAGGTGCTGCGAGTGGTGTTGGCAGGTTTTAATCTAACCCCGGTGTATCGGTACTCCTTGAGTATCGGGTCATGGACCCGCCTTCACGGCCAGACTGGACAAATGCAACCCTATCGAGTAACTGTGTTGTCTGAAAGCAGAAATTGTAGGGCTCTGCCCTGTTAAATTGTGGCTCTGGATGTTTTTAGATAGCAGCTGGTAACTGCACCTTTCTTTTCCTGTTGCAGATGAGACTCCAATTATTGCTGTGATGGTGGCCCTGTCTTCCCTCCTAGTCATAGTATTTATTATTATTGTGCTGTACATGTTAAGGTAAGAAATGCTTTAATGCTGACTTCTCGTACTTGACAGAAATGAATTACTGAATGAACAGGAATAAGCAAACGACTGGCTGCTTCCTATCATGAGCCTTTTGTTCTGTTTCCTAAGCTGTGCAAAACCGACGCAGCCAGCGTTAGAAAAAGAAGTCAGTAAGGATAATGAAAATTATGTTTGGGGTTATTTAATAAATGCTGCTTATTCCTTTCACTATAAAGCCATTCCTTATGTGGGGTAATGCCTGTTGGGTTAGTGAAAACGTGATATTTAGTAGAACAGGCTAAACTGAAGTCCTGTTTGTGCAGTTACAGAGCAGGTAAGGTTTCCTTGCAAGGCTCGGGGTGATGGTTTGAGTAACCTGGGGAAGCTGAACTCTGGCTGGCTCCTGAGCCAGAAAGTCCTTTGTGTGTGAAGGTGCATTACTCCTTCATTCCCATCTTGATATCGAACATGATCCAACGTCCGTGGAAGCCAAGCTGTGCCATGTGTACCGCACCTGTACGTCGTGGAAGCAGCTCTCCCACTGCATGGTGGTGGGTGCTGGAGCTTGTCAGGAGCACCGGGTGATGCTGCAGCTGGAGCTGGAGCCTAACAAAGCCTTTTTAGATCCATTTATAAGAAACCCAAGCATTTGGGCTGCTCAAAACCATACCCTTAATGAACCCAGCTCCTGAGTGCACGTCTGTTCAGCTAGAAGAGAGTGTTTATTCACCTGCAGTAAACATTTTAATTTACTTGACGTTCTGGTGATTAAATAATTAAAAAAAAAAAAAAAAGGTAATTTCCTTAGTGGTAGAAAAATTCCCTTCGTCTCTTGGCTCGGGGCCTGCTCTCGCAGCAGTGAACCTGAGGAAAGTTTTGCCTCGGGAGTTTGGCAGCAGCAAAATTTTGAGTCCTCCCCACCTGGCACCGGAGCCGGCTCCAGGCCTGGAAGAAAAGGTTTCTGTTCGCCTCGCTCCCCCTGCGCCTGCCCGGTGATTCAGCAAAACACTTAACTTGAGGCAAATGGAGTGTGAGCATATGCTTCAAGTTAAAAGCACATGGAGAACCGCTTTGCTGAATAAGGATGGATTAACTTATGTTTTACGGGCTTTGCTGAATCAGCCTGCGGCGCAGAAACTCCTTGGGGTGCCCTCTGTAAAAACCATCCTTAAAGGCCGTCCTCCTGGCCTGCACCTTGTGCCTGCAGCCTTTCTGACCGCATTTGGCTAGAAGCTGTGCGCGTGGGCAGGATTTTACAGGTCCTCTTAGCGCTGTTTGCTTGTTCGCCTCTTGAATCCAACGGCGAATTCATAAAGACGTGAGGAAGGGAAGTGCCGCGTCACTGCGAGACAGCTGGCCTTGGCCTCCACAGTGACAGAGCCACAGAACAGTTTGGGTTGGAAGGGACCCTAAAACCCATCTATTTCCACCCCCTGCCATGGGCAGGGCCCCCTGCCCCCAGCCCAGGCTGCCCCCAGCCCCATCCAGCCTGGCCTTGGGCACTGCCAGGGATGGGGCAGCCACGGCTCCTCGGGGCGGCCTGGGCAGGGCCTCACCGCCCTCACAGTGAAGAATTTCTTCCTCGTTTCTAACCTAAATCTGCCCTCTTTTGGTTTAAAACCATTCCCCTTGTCCTATCACTGCCCCCCCTGACAAAATGTCCCTCCCCAGCTTTCCTGCAGCCCCCTTTAGCTGTTGGAAGGCCGCTGTGAGGTCTCGCAGGCCCATTTTAGCAGAAGCAGGTTTCCAGGCACAAACCCTGGAAATTTCCCAAAGTATCCCAGTTCTCCCTAAATCTGATACAGGTGGGGTGGTCCAGGTAGGGAGCCGGGACCGCTCGCAGGTCGTGGTCTGTGTGGTTTGGGAAAAAGGTTTGGAAAAAGGGAAAACAAGGGCCTGGGGCAGGCAAAAGGCTCAGCTGCGAAGGCACACCACGAGGCTTAGAGCTGTGGGTGGGCACCACTCATGCAGACTGTAACCCGGCGTCTTGCTGGTTGACTCCTGATTTTCTCAACTCCCTTTTCTCCCTTAGGTTCAAGAAATACAAGCAAGCAGGGAGTCACTCCAACTCCTTCCGCTTGCCCAACGGCCGGACGGACGATGCAGGTGAGGCTCGTGTTGCCATGACTCGGGGACAGGGGGCAGAGGCTTACAAAGCAGGTCAATTCCTTCTTCAAAATACAAATGGATTGTTTTAGTTGCTTTTTAAAATTTATTTATTTGTAAAACAGAGCCCTGTAGAAGTCCAGGAAGCCCGTGTGTTTGGCACTGTAGCAGTCTGAGCCCAGTGCAACTTCAGCAGGCAGGGCCCGCTGCAGCCAGAGGGCTGGGTGCCCTGGCTTTGTTTCCCCTAATATTTTTGCAGGAAAACGTTTTTTTAATCTGTGTTTTCCGTTCTTTCTTGTTCTGAACTTTCTGTTTTCCATGATTCTGACACACTTTTATAAAATGAGAATTCTCTTCCCTACTTTAATTCCAGTGACAAATGTTTTCCCTCAAGTGTTTAGGATTGTGATCGCTTCCAAAACCGAACTGCTTGCAATTCCTCTTGAATATCCACAATATCCGTTCGACCAAAATAAGCACCTTTTTTGAAAAAAAACACACCTTTGTGAAATAATTCAACATCCTTCTCCCCTTTTAAGTTAGGGTGATTCAAACTCTTGTGGAGGTCTTCACATTGACTGTAGGCACCAAGTTAACATTTCAGAGAGAAAGCAGGGGATGCATTGGGTTTTCTTGATAAAAACCTTTTCCAGCTTCTGCAAGATGCACAAAAATTACAAATGCAATTAAAAAGTCTTGTGGCAACCTGCTGTAATGTGAGTGATGTCAGTAAGAGCTGAAGAGGATCCTCCACCTCTCAGACTCAGTTCAGATCTGTTTTTTGAGCTCCCCCCGTATAAACCAGACACCTTACAAGGGAGCGCTAACTGAAAATCAGCACTTTTTTTTCATGTTGGCAGCTAAGGCCTTCCCAGCCCGAGTTTTATATTGCTATAAGCTAAGGTGTGAACTTCGTAAACCGTCAGTCGTGTTGATATAACCCTCACGTGGCCTTTCTTGGCTTCGCTTGCCTTGCGCGGTAAAACCGCACGCGAGAGCAGCCCTCACTGTGCTCACCTGGGAGTTAACGTCACGGTCATCCTGCCAAACTTTCCGTGTTAATGAGGATAAGGGATGAATTCAAATGAGGTAGTCTTCAAAAAAGCGTAGGATGGCTGGGGTTGGAAGGGACCTCGGAGTCCCCTAGAGCGAAATCCAGGAGCGGGGACAGCGAGGTGGCCCCAAATGCAGACAGCCCAGGGTAGGGGAGCCCCCTCTGCCCACCCGGGCAAGGATGGGTGCCGGGCACGGAGGAGCGGCCGGGGGACACCTCTGATGCCCGGGTGTCGTTGCAGAGCCTCAGAGCATGCCGCTGCTCGCCAGGTCCCCCAGCACCAACAGGAAATACCCGCCTCTGCCCGTCGACAAGCTGGAAGAGGAGATCAACCGCCGGATGGCAGATGACAACAAGCTCTTCCGAGAAGAGTTCAACGTGAGTGCCTTTGCCTCCCCCTCTCTCCCGCAGCGCGAGGGATGGATGGGAGCAGGACAGATGAATAAAGGGGTTTCTTTACTCCATCGCCGTGTTTTTTTCCAGTGGACACAACCAAGCCAGTACGGGGTGGTGGTCATCTTTCAGACCAGTCCAAAAGGCTTCTCCGTTCCTCTGCAAAGCGATGGGTGTTTATTGCAAGGGGGGCAGTGATTATCTGCAGCCCCGGAGCAATTTCACAGCTGATGAGATGAAGGGCGTGATGGAGAGAGAATTCAAATCTCTGTCTTCTTTCCCTTAAATCCCGCAGCTCGGGCAGGCTGCTAACAGTGTAGGGTGTATGACACACAGCAGAAAAATCCCGGTCTCATTTTGCAGAACAGCGGAAACAAAACAGCTGGTACATCAAAGTGGAAGCTACTCGGAGACTTTTACATATTTATTGCAAAACACACAAAGAGGTTTTTACCCTCGTAACTGGTTTGTAGGATCTATCTCTTTGCCTGAGTGTGCCTGTCTGCCCAACCACCTGCTCTCATTTTGTAGGCTTTTCTTGGCATCTTCCGTCCCTTTGCCTTGGTTCGTCTTGTGTTTAAAGTAGGTTACTGAGGAGTGGTGGGGATTTGCAGGTATGCTGAAGGCTCCCCTCTCCTTGCCCACGCCTGCGAGGCTCTTCTCCCACCTGCAGCCGTGTGCAGGGATGCCAGCTTGGGGTGTCACACGAGCAAAGGGGATAATTGAGTTGATAAATAATGAGCAGGGCTACTCTTGCTTTCACTACAAAATGCAGAGAGCTTTGCTAGCAGGCTGCCCTTTGGGTTACAGTTTTCTGGGTCCAGGACGTATCATGAATGCCTTGAGGTGGAGGAGCTCTGGAAGAGCATCCCGGCCCTCTGGTTTCCTCCCCGGTGCTGCCTTCCCTCCTCCCGATCCTCATGGCTGTGACAGAAACACTGCCGACACGAACTGCTTCTAGAGCTGTGCCGTGGTGTTGTCTCAAATCCACAAACAGGCAAAACAAGAGCTCTGACAGAGGAATGGAAATGACCCCGTCTGTTCGAGTAGGCTGTTAACCCTTAGACTGAACGATGACGATTTACAGAACAACACCTGGCCTTCAGCACCGATTGGTTTTGGCAATCAGTCAAGTATCGTGCTCTGATCAGCTCCTCTGAGATGTCTAGAGCCTCTCCCTGGTATTGCTGAGCTCTACAGCCTCTTGTGATGATGAACCTCGTGCGGTTTCCTCTCGGCCACACAGTAACAGGCAGCGCTGAGAGAGGTGACGAGGTAGGGGACAAAGTTAATAACGGTCTGGAGCGTTACGCCAGGGCTGCTGGACTAGCTAGATTCCCCGCTGGCCTAATTAATGAAAGAAAATCCACTGCTGGCCTGATGGTGCTGCGGGTGTGGTCTGCGAATTCATAAAACCTTAGGCCCAAGGCGCGTTGTGTTGATATTAGGACTGTGACAAGATAAAAACCCCGCTCGACTTTCCCCAGCTGTCGCACAGCTCAGTACCCCTCGTGACAGAGGGGGCTGCGATAAGCTGGAACTAAATTCTTGCTGAATAACCGGGGAGGGGGATCGCCCGGGTTGTAAGCACTGGATTGCACGGAAAGCTTCCTGGTGGGGACAGGATGGAGCAGGGCAGCTCCCTCCTAGCCCTGCGGGTACTTGGGCCATGGGGTTTTGAAGCAGGGGCTTCGGTCGGGGCGCGTTTGGCCTCGCTGTTCATGGAGGAAATCTCGGCAGGAGCCTCCCTGCGCAGAAACGAGCTCCCGAAACCCTGGCTTGGTGTTGGAGGCTTTACTGCCACCTCGTGTTTGTGGGCCTTGAGACTGCAGACAGCGCCTCTGGGAAGGGATTTGCTCAGCCCAGGCTGTCTGCATGATCACCTCGAGCTGGGTGGGGGCAAGGAGCGCTGCAGGGGTGACGGTGAGGGACGTGGGTCGGGGGGACTCATCCGGAGGGGCAGGCGTACGGGGAAATCGCGTGCCTTAGCAGGCTCAGCAGAGCCGTGACAGGCTGTTGGTGTGGCTTACCCATGGATTTTGGGGAGCTGAGCGCCCAGGAGTGGTGGTGCTGCCCAGAGAGCTGTACGTCCCGCAGGGAGCCCATCTGTCAGCATGTGTAAGCAAGGGGGAGCCACTTCGTGCTCTGATTTTCTTTCCATGGACAGGAGCTGCTACTCACCTACCTCCTGGGGGGCAGCGAAGGGCAAAAGTCAATATTTGCCCTTCCTTTTTGCCCCTCAGATGGGATGCTCAGACGTGGCACGCCTCACCAGTGCCAGAGCGCTGCTTGCTTCGCGTTTAGAGTCCCCTGGTGCGGGACGGTATCACCCAAAACCCCGTTTTGTGCTGTTGCAGGCTCTCCCAGCGTGTCCCATTCAGGCCACGTGTGAAGCTGCTTCCAAGGAGGAGAACAAGGAGAAGAACCGATACGTGAATATTTTGCCCTGTAGGTATCAGAGCGGCCGGTGGGGCTGGGGGCGCGGGGGAGGGAGGACACCGCCGGGGTGGTCTCGCCTCCCGGAGGGGCTGCTGCAGCTGCCGTAGCTTTAGACACACACCATACATCCTTGGATAAGGTCCAGCACCTCCCCAAGCTTGTTCACAGAAGAATTTGGGGGCACAAAGTCATTTATGTGTGCAGCGAAGCCGGGCTGGGGACCCACCGAGCCCGGGCTCCGCTCCAACAAATGTCTTTTTCAGCCCCATGGGGTTTTTGTTTTTAATGCCCAATTGTCGTTTTTCCCCAGATGATCATTCCAGGGTTCACCTGACTCCCGTCGAAGGGGTTCCTGACTCCGACTACATTAATGCCTCCTTCATTAATGTAAGTGCTTGTCCTGCTTGGGCGGCTGCTTTCCCCCACAGCACGGCCCAGCCACGTGTGTGGCTTTTATGGGGTGCGACTTTTGTCTGGAAGAGGACCCTTACGGACGCGGATGAACGTGTTCCAGCGATGGGAGCACGAGGCAGGGAGCTGGGACTCGTAAATCCCGCCTGTAGCTCTGCCATCGCTCAGTCCCATCTCTTCACACCTCGCTTTTCTCCCACTTCTGAAATAATGAAAAGCTCCTTGGGGCGCTGCAAAGCCCAAGCCGGCTGCTTTGGGAGGGATTTGGGAGGCGTTCCCAATGAGGAGAGGTTTTCTGATTAACAGCTGACGACTCTTGGGGCTGATTAATCACAGGTACTTCCCAGCTTGCAGGGCTGGACACGAAAAAGACACCAAGTAGTTGGCTAAAATGTATTTAGAGATAACTTTGCCCTACTCGGCTCCTAGGGGGCAGCAGGGTTTGTGCCTTTTGGTAGCGAATTGATGATTTCGGAGAGGGGGAGGGCATAAACTTCACTTTATAGTGCTCATATGAATACAAAATCTTGCTTTTTCTTACTTCGATGTCCCGTTTCTTGCCTTGGACAAATGCTGGTCTTTCACCTTCCCTTTTTCTCCGTTTTTCCGTAGGGGTACCAAGAGAAAAACAAGTTCATTGCTGCACAAGGTAAACACCTGGTTATTCTGCTAGCTGTGCCTCGAGGGATTTGGGCTGGGTCCTTCTGCCCTGTGAAGCTGTGCGAGTAACTGCAGGGCAGGGCCTCATGGCGGACCCTGCTCGGGATGAAAGGAGGCTGGGCAGAGCCTTGTCCTCCCACCCCGAGCCAGGGCTACAAGTGGCTGAGATCTCCCAAAATATTGCTAGTTCACCACTCCATTAAAGGCCCCTTAATAAAGCTGGGAAACCATTTATGCTGGAGAGAGCGCCGAGAGGTCTCTCTTTCATTTCTGCTCCTTTATAAACCTTAGCAGAGAAGAACGTGGGCTCGTGTCCTTGGAGAGAAACGGCTGTGTTCTTCACAGGGGAGCCAGGAGCTTGGGCTACGAGTGCCACAGCTCCTCCCAAGCTCGGGTGCCTCCCGGCAGAGCCTCACAGCAGCTCTCCCGTGGGTCTGGTCGGCAGCACCCAGCTGGGGCAAAGCTTCGGCTCTCTTTTTTTTCTCCTGGCTCGCCCTGAGCCTCGGGCTTGGCAGGGGATGTGGAGGTTGAGTCAGCTCCTCGTCTGGCAGGCAGCGGACAGCTATTCCCGTGCCATATTGAAATAGGATCCTGTGGTTAAAGCACAAGGCTCGGGGGCAGGACTCGTGCGTGCTATTTGTGACGGCCACGGTTTCCCCGTGTGACCTTGGGCAAGTTGTTTCCACGCTCCGTTTGTCTAATTTCCCCTTCTCAGGCTAAAAATGGAATTCCTGATCATAAAAAAGTATCCAGTCCCTTAAAAAAAAAAAAAAAAAAGCCCTGCTATTGTGCATGATAGGGTTGTTGTTTGGGTTAGCCAGCCTACCCGGGGACGCATCCTGTGCTGACATCTACCGGCAAAAACCATCTCGCATCAGCCACGGCTTCACGCCGCGGCGGGTTTCGGTCGCAGCAGCGCTCGTGTGGCTGATTCCTTCCCCTAACCACGACGCATCTGTTCACCTCGCCCTTAGGACCAAAGGAAGAAACGGTGAATGACTTCTGGAGGATGATCTGGGAGCAAAACACAGCAACGATCGTGATGGTGACCAACCTGAAGGAGAGGAAGGAGGTGGGTGCTGGCGTTCTCGCCTCCCGTCTCGCTCTGCTCCCAGGCTCCGCTCCCGAGCTCAGCCGCCCGCCTCTCGTCTCTCCCCGCAGTGTAAATGTGCTCAGTACTGGCCGGATCAGGGCTGCTGGACCTACGGGAACATCCGGGTGTCCGTGGAGGACGTGACGGTGCTGGTGGACTACACCGTGCGCAAGTTCTGCATCCAGCAGGTGCCGTGCCTCGCCTCGCCTCGCCTGCCCCGGCCCTCCCCGCATCCCTCCCCAGAGCTGGTGCCCCCTGCAGTTTCACCCAACTGCCCACAGCATCCCCACCTCCCTTTTTAACCAGAGTTATTAAAAACGTACTCGCCTCCAATACCTGGGACCCTGTTCTCCGTGTGTCAGCATCGCTGCGCTGAAAGCAGGCAGCGGGCAGCAGGCAGGTCTGACATTCAGCCCTGTAATCCTCCGGCAGTTGCTGTCACCAGCGTCTCGCCCACAGCCCCTTTCAGTGCCTCCAAAGAAGTCAGATCTGTCTCAAGAGCCGAGCCAGAACCCAGCGCCGCGTGCGTTGGTTTTCATTGCTTTCCCATCTGTCGCTGCCTCGTCACACCCTCCGAGGCTCCGGCTGCGTTACTCACTGTTTGTTTTCCCCGTGCTCCCAGGGGTAGGCAACAAAGCTGACGCGGGGGAGACCAAATGCCTCGATGGAAACCCGTCCGGAGCCTGAGCCGGGCTCTCTGAACCTCACCCTTTGCTCTGACAGCCCGGAGCGCCGAGCTTGTTTCCTCCCCTGCTTTTAACGCAAGGATGCTGTCGGCAGAGGCGTGGGGAATGAGAGAGTCACGTTAGGAATGAAATTCGGCAGCTTTCTGCTCGGCTGGAGCATGCAGGTGGCATCACCTGGGTGATGGTAGGAGCTGGCTCTGCGGGAGAGCAGGGGGGCTCAGGACACGCTCCGTACAAGTCAGGCACCGCTCGGGTGTTTTACAGCTTCAAGGCCACCCAGAGGATGCAGGATATGAGACAGAGCAATTAAAATAACATGCTTTTAGAGCTTTTAGAGCCTAATACGGCCCTGGAGGCTGGGTCCAGTGCTCCCTAAGCCTGCCAGTTCAGCCTGGGGGCCGTAGCTCCCTCCCTGCCCTTGCTTTTGGGAAAAGAAAGTAAATCGAAGTATTTGTGATGAATCTGAGCCGGCCTTTCCCCTGCAGGTAGGCGACGTCACGAACAAGAAGCCCCAGCGCCTCGTGACGCAGTTCCACTTCACCAGCTGGCCCGACTTCGGGGTGCCCTTCACTCCCATCGGGATGCTGAAGTTCTTGAAGAAGGTGAAGACGTGCAACCCCCAGTACGCAGGAGCCATCGTGGTGCACTGCAGGTGAGCCCGGTGACAGCTAACGTCTGCCTCTCCTCACGTGCCTGGAAAGCATCTCCTGTTTAATACCGAAAGGATGTTTTTTTCCATCAGGCCTTTTTTTTTCCCACTTGTTATTTAACACTGCAAGCTTCAGCCTGTCCGCATGGGAACACTCAAAAAAAAATTTATTCTGAGTGAGATTCTTGGAACCAGCGACGTGCTGGCGCTCGCACTGAGATGAAACCATCACTTGGTGCAGCTCGATTCAGTTGGAGCGAGCCGAGCTAAAATCCCCCCCTGTGCTTCGGCAGCACCTCCCTCGGCAGGAGAGGGCAGCATCCTGAGCTGCAGGGAGCTGGTGCTCAGCCTGCGAGAGGGAACCACGTTGTTCGAGCCCACCCGAAGCGAGTTTCAGGCTCAGCACCACCCCTGGGGTTTGCAGGAGGCTGCCTGCCTTTCAGAAGGGGAAAGCCCCCCGGTTAAAGGCAGAGCTGCCGTTTGCCACCTCCCAAGTCCACGTTTCCAGCTTCCTTCTCAGGGGGCAGCAGACGAAAGGGCTCGGGCTTTCCGTAGCGTCACCCAGCCCTCATCTTCCATCTCTCCTTAACGGCTGGCACAGGAACAAAGCCTTCCCCGGGGGCTCACCCTCATGGGGTGGAGGGTGGAAGGGCAGCGGGTAGAAACCCCTCCTTTCTCCCAAACCCAGTTTGCTGTTCGCTGGGCAGCTCTGGGCTCCAGCACGGGGCACTCAGTGCTGCTGCACTGACTTATTCCCTGTCCCCTCTGCCGTTTCAGCGCCGGGGTGGGACGCACGGGCACTTTCATCGTCATCGACGCCATGCTGGACATGATGCACGCCGAGAGGAAGGTGGACGTTTACGGCTTCGTCAGCCGGATCCGGGCTCAGCGCTGCCAGATGGTACAGACAGATGTAAGCGTGCCGCTGTGCTCTCTCCGGGCTTCGCTCCCCGGGGTTTTCCTTCGTACGCTCAGTCCCAGAGCCACCTGCAGCGGCTCTGCGTGCGAGTCGAGGCCGTCCCCAGGTTTGGGAGGAGCACTGAGACAGAGCTGCGTCAAGGGAGCCTTTCGTTAGGTCCTGCGGGACGCAGTCACCAGCTTCCCCTTCAGCTTTGTGTCAGATTCCTGCAGGAATAGCAAATAAGGCCTCGGACCCCTTCCGGGGTGCCCGCTGAGGTCCTCCCGAGCGCAGCGGGGAGCTGACAGCCTCTCCCTGCACCCCTTCCAGATGCAGTATGTGTTCATATACCAAGCGCTCCTGGAGCACTATCTCTACGGCGACACGGAGCTGGAGGTGACTTCGTTAGAAATCCACCTCCAGAAGATCTACAACAAAGTGCCAGGGACCAGCAGCAACGGCCTGGAAGAGGAGTTCAAGGTGAGGCTGGTTCCTGCTCTGCTGGGTTTGCTCAGCCCGTGCTGGAGGGAGCCCCGCGCGCCCGGCTGGCCTTCGGTGGCCCCAAAAAGCTCTCCCTGCTCTCCTTTCTTCCTCTGCAGAAGCTGACTTCGATCAAAATTCAGAACGACAAGATGAGGACGGGCAATTTGCCGGCAAACATGAAGAAGAACAGGGTGCTTCAGATAATTCCATGTAAGGCTGGCTTGTCTGGGTGAGCGAGGAGGGGGACAGAGGCGTCTGTGGGGTCACAGGATGGCTGAGGTGGGAAGGGGCCTTGGGAGGACGTCTGGCAGGGACAGCATGAAGGGGCAGGGTCAAGGTGAGGTGGGTTTTCAGGACCTTGTCACCCCTTCTCCCTGCCCCAGGCCCCCCAAACCAGGGCATGGCAGAAGGCAGAACCGAATCTTCTCGTCCTAAATGAGCAGCGGGCTCCCTTCCCTTCCCTTACTGTGTCTCATCTAGGGCTTGGTGACTTCCCAGCCAAAGGCCGTGCGTAACTCTCAGTAAAGGTCCCCAAAACTCAGATCGTTTTGCTTCTGTTCTAGATGAATTCAACCGAGTAATCATTCCAGTGAAGAGAGGTGAAGAAAACACAGACTACGTAAATGCGTCCTTCATTGACGTGAGTCTTCCTCCATCTCCTCCCACCTCACACTCCTTCCTGTGGGAAGGATTTGTCCAGAAACACTTCTCCTACGGGTTTCATAAGCTTCCTTCCACTTCCCTTTGCTTTCAGCGCTGGATGGTGCTGGTTTGTCTCAAAGAAACCGTGCGGGCAGGGGTTTCTCCAAGAAACCAGTCTGTACCCACAGTTGCTTTGCGGCTTGAGTGGGAGAGGAGGTTTGGAGCCTAAGGAGGGCCTCCAAATCCTGCTCTCACTTCTGCAGCTCCGGGGTTTGACGATGGCTTTGGAGAAGCGGATGCACAAAGCCATGAGAGTAATTGCTTTATGGCACCGCTCGTTTGGTCAGAAAACATCCGCTAGATTAGTTAATGGGAGCGGTGCACGGATCCCAAAACCCTTGAGAAAACCAGGTCAATCCCATTACACCTGTCCTGGCGGCTGGAGGAAATGAGGCGGGGAGGTTAAGTGCTTTCCTCACTCCGAGGAGGACATCAGTGATTGCACAGCCTTTTCCCCGTGAGTAATCCTGTTGACTTCAGGGGTCCGTCTCCCAGCAGTGTTTATCTTTGCGCAGTGATGCCAGTGCTGGGTAAGCGACAAAGAATTTTGCTCTTCCCTAGCCCAATCTCTAATACCATTTTTGTTCTAATATCATTTCTCCTAGCCCAATTTCTAATATCATTTACTAACGGCAGCGGGGCTTTCTTCCCCCCAAAGGGTAATTACTGCCACGGGCCAAACTAGTAAAATCAATGTATTCCCAGATACAACGTCCCAAATGATCTCTTCCCCCAAAATCCCTCCTGTCGGGTCCCTGCATTTCGCTCTGGCTGTGCTCTGGCCGCGTCAGCTTCTGCCAAAATGCAGCTGCGAGCAGCCGCCTTGCTCTTGATCAGAAAGCTGAAATGTCAGGCAGGCAATTTTGTCGAGGGTTCAATTTCCTGCCTCCGCTGAGTTTTGTTTAAATGGCAAGCTCCGAATGACGAAACATCTGCGTTCAGTCTGCTGCGAGGTCGCGGGGGAATGTTGGAGGTTTTCTGTCTCGAAGCACTTCTTGTTGTGGAGCAGAGTCACCCTGACTTACGACAACGCCTGGTTTTGCTCCCTGCTTCCCAAAATCCCCAGTAAGAAGCGGAACGGTAGCACTTAGCCATGACTGCTACAAAGTTGGGACTTCTCAACGTGTCGTAGGAGTTCTGGAAGCCCAAACCCAAATTCCAAAACTTTGGAAAACCAAATTCTTCTCCAGACAAGCGGGGCCACGCACACGTGGGGAATTTGATCCCGCCTCAGCTGCACTTTGTACCAACGAAGGTCTCGCCGTGGCAGAGCTCTGGCTGGCGGTGGCTCAGCTGCCAGGTTTTTGGGGCTGATCAAGCCGAGGCAGATGGCTCTGCCCAGCCTGCGGTTATTTGCACAAACAGTCACAGTGCCCCACAATTTAATTCGGCTCGGCAGCGTGTCCAGCAGCACATGGACGTATCCTCCGCTGCTGTACGCAGTCCCCACTCGGAATGAGCCAGAAGGCCCCAAATCCACTGGATTTACCACTTTTTGGTTGTTTTTTTTGGGGGGGAGGGCTCGCATTTGGAGGGCAGAGCTCCCACGCAGACCTCAGCCGGTCGAGCTGAGCGTGCGGAGAGCCTGGCACGGCGCGGGGAGCCGCGACGAGCAGCCTGGGCACCGCAGCCTCTTTGCCTGGCGTGGAGGAATAGGGCAGGGGGCCCAGGGAGAGCGGGTCCGGCGTGCCCTTTCGCTTGGCGCTCGCAGGCAGGGTTAAGAGTGCCTGCGCCGCGCTCTTTGCTGAATTAAATGGCACAGAGAGCTCCGCAGGGGTGCACCTCCAGCCCTTTACCTTGCCAAGAGTTGGTGCTGTTTCCCCAGGGAGCTTTCTCCCCAGGGCAATGACACCTCTGCCAAACCCCCTCTGGGTACCACAAACAAGGCTCGAGGGTGTTTCTCCCCCCCAAAAAAAAACACTTTTTTCCTCTTGTTTCCGTGCAGGGTTATCGCCAGAAGGATTCCTACATCGCCAGCCAAGGGCCGCTGCAGCACACGATAGAGGACTTCTGGAGGATGATCTGGGAGTGGAAATCCTGCTCCATCGTGATGCTGACGGAGCTGGAGGAGAGAGGCCAGGTAAAGGCATGGCCTGGCTGCGCCCAGGCGAGCACTAAAAGAAAGCAGAGCACACCCTTACCCCTCCCGCAATGCTTTCCCAGGAGAAGTGCGCCCAGTACTGGCCCTCCGACGGCTCCGTGTCCTACGGAGACATCACCGTGGAGCTGAAGAAAGAGGAGGAGTGCGAGAGCTACACGGTGCGGGACCTGCTGGTGACCAACACCAGGGTAAGAGCCCGGCCTCGGCCCTTCGGGGGCCTCAGGTTTTCCTCCTCCTCCTCCTCCTCCTCCTCCTGCCGTGCTGAGCTCCGGCTGTGCTCTTCCCCCAGGAAAACAAGAGCCGACAGATCCGGCAGTTTCATTTCCACGGCTGGCCCGAGGTTGGGATCCCCAGCGACGGCAAGGGGATGATCAACATCATCGCGGCTGTGCAGAAGCAGCAGCAGCAGTCGGGCAACCACCCCATCACTGTGCACTGCAGGTAAAGCCCCGAAATTCGGGGTTCGCTTCGCCCTCGTCTCAAAACGCCAGCGTTTTAGGACCGCGCGGCTTGGGTCGTGCGTGGAGATGAGAAAAACGCCAGCAGAGCCGGGCTGCTCGGCGCAGCTCGGGCACAGCAGAGGGTTTCCTTGAGCTCTGGGTTTCTCTTTGGCAGTGCCGGAGCAGGAAGAACGGGAACCTTCTGTGCGCTGAGCACCGTCCTGGAAAGGGTGAAGGCAGAAGGGATTCTCGACGTCTTTCAGACGGTGAAGAGCTTAAGACTACAGAGGCCGCATATGGTGCAGACACTGGTAAGGGCGGCTGAGCACCCCGCACACACCCCGTGCTCCTCGGGCCCCGTGGACCTCAGCGAGGACGCGCTGGGGGCTCAATTCCCTGAAATTTTGGAGAAAAACTTCCTCGGCTGAAGGTTTTCTCTCCCCGTGAAAGCTTTGGGGTGGAGGTGGGTCAAGAGGCTCCCTCCCCGTCCTCCTGCTGGGACATCGGGGGAGCGGAGCTGGGCTGGCTGAACGCATCGACCCCCTTTGAGCGCTGGCACGAGCCGGAGGAGCCTTTTTGGGGGCGTCCTCACCCCTTAGCCCGTGTCATTCCGGGCTCCAGGAGCCTGGGAACTCGTCCTGGGGCGGCTCCGGCAGTCGGTGCGGCAGGGAGGAGAGCAGACAGGGCTGGAGGAGGTCTAACAAGAGGCGGCTGCAAGGACGCTCGGGGATTATTTAAGTCTTTGGGCTCAGAATAGGGGCTCAGAGGGGAGGAGGAAAGCTGCTGCCTCCGTCCGGAGACATCCCCCCACGGGTTTCGCCCCTTTCCCAGCCCCGCAAGAGCCATGAGATGCTTTAGGGTGCAGCAGGGGGCAGCCGGTAGCAGCTGGGTGCAGCCCCCAGAGCACCTCGTTGTTTCTCAGACGCGGGTTTTCCCCGCCTAACCCCCTGCTCTTCTGCTCCCCGCAGGAACAGTACGAATTCTGCTACAAGGTGGTGCAGGAGTACATCGACGCCTTCTCAGACTACGCCAACTTCAAGTGAAAAAACACACACACACACAAAAAAAAAGACAAAAAATGACAGAAGAGTTGCCTTCTTTAATATTTTGTAATATTCTGTTTGTTAATATACCCCCCCAGAATATGTGTATATATCTTAACTGTTTTAGAGGTTGGTACCACGAGCTTCATCTTAGCTGGAGATTTTATATGTAGCAAAGTGTTAGTGCAGATACTGTCGGCTCCTTTTTTTTTTTTTTTCCAATGTTTTATTGGGGAATTAAATAGCGTGATGTTTGGATTAATATTGTCATACCATCTCTCTTCTGGAGAGCTGCTACAGGCTGTTATTTTGTTTGTAAATCTTTTTTTTTTTTTTCTCTTGAGGGAGTAAAGCCTTTTTAAAAAAAACAAAAACAAAAACAAAAACCGCGACAAAACCAAACCGCCGAGCTAGCCTGGATCTCCTCTGAAAAAAAAAATCACCCACCAAGCACAAGCTTTGCCGAACTCGCAGGGAAATGGTTTCACATTTTTCTGCTGGTCAGCTCTTAAAAAAAAAAAAGGAGAAAAAACAACAACAACAACAACAAAAAGCTTACTCTGTGTGTGTGTATCTATATAAACAGCCTCGGTTTTGTAGAAGCAGCAGCAGGAGTTGCCCCCTTCGGGGTCGGGCCCCCACCTGCTGTGGGGTTGGGACCCGAAGCTCGCAGCGCCGGGTGGGGTTTCGATTAAAAAAAAGGGGGGGAAAAGGGAAAAAAAAAAAGAAAAAAAAAAAGGATTTTTGCTCCCTGAAGGAAATGCCCTTGTGGTTTGTGCCTGCAGCTGCGGGGCCGGAGCAGGACCCCTCCGTCCCTGCTCACCCCGTCCTCGGTGGGTGGCCGGGTGTCCCCAGCCCTCCCCCGAATTTGTGGGACCGACGGGGAGCTGCGGCCCCGCCACGAACCGGCGCCGGGCTTGCTGGGGCCGCGTTCGTGTCCCCCCAAATCCAGCGTGTCCTCGTGCGTCCCCCCCTTTTTCTTTCCCAGCCGTAAAACGAAGCCGGCACCGACTCCACCGGACCCTCGGCGTAAAGGCAATTTCTGCTCTTGGGGGACGGGGCCGTGTTGTTTTCGCCTTCTCTTCACCCCCGTTTTTTGTGGGCGGAGATTTGGGTCCCCCCCAGATTATTTCGCCCAGCACCCCAACACGTAGGGTCAGCACTCGGCTGCTCCCTCCCAGGTGATAAATCCAGGGAAACCCTAAACGCGATGGGACGGGGCACGGGAAGAGCCCTAAAGAAAAATCCTAAAGGCACGGTGCTGCAGCGCTGTTTTTGTTAAAAGAACAGGTGATGATGGTTAATTTTAACAGTTTCCTTGCTCTGGGGAGGCGCTGGATGAGGATTTTTTTTTCCCTTCCGTGATGCTCAGAGCTGGTTCGCGGCGTTTTGGGGCCGGGGGAGCGTGGCAGACCTTTGGCCGTGGGCAGAGCGGCCGGGGCGAGCTGCCGCCGCCTCCTGTGCAAATAGCAGGGGCTCGAGAGCTGCCGGAGCTAATCCGGGGCCGGATCCCCCTTAATCCGGGGCCGGATCCCCCTTAATCCCCTTCCCCGGCCCCGCTGCGTCCCCAGAGCCGGGGGCTTTCGGCCAAGCGGGCAGAGGGATCCCGACCGGGATTTTGGGGGGTGGCGAAGGGAGAATTGGCAGGGAAAAGGGAAACTCGGAGCCCTGCTGGAATGGGGGAAACTGAGGCAGGAGGGATTTGCTCAGTGCCCTGCCCGCCAAGAGCAGCTTCCAGCACCCCCCCCCCGGCACCCCGGGGCTGGGCGGGCGCCGGCTGCGAGGTCCCCGGGGAGCGGGGCCGACGTCAGCGCCACGGAGCTCGGCCCTACAAAGAGCGGCGCTGAGCCCCCCGCACAGCGCACAGCGCCCGGCGCAGCGCCCTGAGCAGGTGAGAGCCTGGGGGGGGGGAGTGGGGGCACCCCGGGGTGGGGGGACCCGAATCTGCCCTAGGGGCACCCGTGGGTGCTTGTCCTCTACAGCGTCTCCGTCCTAATCCCAGCCCAGCAGCACCCACGGGTGCTCATCCCCTGCAGCGTCTCCATCCCCAAATAGGACCCTGGGGTGCCCGTCCTTGCTGGGCACCAAGCAGCACCCATGGGTGCCTGTCCCCTCCAGCATCTCCATCCCCAAACCCAGCCCAGCAGCACCCATGGGTGCTCATCCTGTGCAGCATCTCCACCCCAAACCTAGCCCAGCAGCACCCATGGGTGCTCACACCCCCTGGGATCCCCACCCCAAACCCAGCCCAGCAGCACCCATGGGTGCTCATCCCCTCCAGCATCTCCATCCCCAAATCCAGCCCAGCAGCACCCATGGGTTCTCGCACCCCCTGGGATCCCCACCCCAAACCCACCCCGAGCAGCACCCATGGGTGCTGCACCCAACCAGGGTGCCCTCCCCCACCGGCAGCGGGTACGAGGCCGAGTGCTGGGGGGGGGGACGCCCCGACCCCACGCCCCCCCCTTGGCCCCGCAGCCCCCGGCCATGGCTCCCCGTGGCGCCCCGCTGCTGCTGCTGGCCCTGCTGCTGCTGGCGGGAGCCGCCTGGGGCCAGCACTGGTCCCACGGCTGGTACCCGGGGGGCAAGAGGGACCTCGGCGCCCCCCCGGCCCTGCAGGTAGGGAGACACTCCCGGATTATCCCCCTTTGGGTTATTTTGCCCCCCAGATTATAACCCCCCCTGCCCGGTTATTCCCCTCCCCAATTTATTCCCCCTCCCCCCCCCCGAATTACCCCCCCACACTCTGCCTGGTTATTCCCCAGCCCCCAGATTATCCCCCTCCATGGGATTATTCCCATCTGGGTTATCCCCCTCCTCCCGGGATTATCCCCCCCCGCTGGGATTACCACACCCCCATGGGATAACTCCCCACATACCCTGGATTACCCCTCTCCCATGGGATTACCCCCCTCCCACGGGATCACCCCCTCCCCACCCGGCATTAACCTGCCCCATTTGGGATTACGCCCCACACACACCCGGGATTACCCCCCCCTCTAAGGATTTACCCACCGGAATTACCCCCATATAACCCCCCTCCGACGGGATTACCCCCAGATTCCCCCCTCTCCACCCGAGATTACCCCCCACCCCGGAATTAACCCCTCGGATTACCCCTCCCCCAGGATTAACCCCCGGATTACCCCCTTCCCGCGGGATTAAACCCCAGATTACCCCCCCTTCCCGGGATTAACCCCCCGGATTACCTCGGATTACTGCGGATTATCGCGGATTACCCCGGATTACCGCCCATTCTCTCCCCCCCGCAGGTCCCAGCCCCCCCCGGGCCCTGCCGCCCCCCCCCGGGCCGCCCCCTCCCTCCGCACCCCGGCCGCCCCGGCCCCCCTCCTGCCCTCTAGCCCCTCCCCTCCCCGAACTACATTTCCCGTCACGCCCCGCTCCCCACCCCCTTACCCCTCCTCCCTCCTCATTGGCCGCCGCTTCCCGCCCTCCTACGTCACATCCGTCCCCCCCGCCGGCCGCCATGTTGCGGGCGCTGAGGCGCTGCCGCCCGGGGGCGATCGTGGCGGCCGCGCTCGGCCCCGGCGCCGGCTCCGGGCCCGGCCTCGGCCTCGCGTGGGGCCCGCGGCTGGTGCCGGCCCGGGGCCGCAAGACGCGGCACGACCCCCCCGCCAAGGCCAAGGCGGCCCGCCTGAAGGTGCCGCCGCCCGTCGACCCCGCCGAGCTCGCCGTGGTCACCGAGCGGTACCGGCAGCACCGCGCCGTGCTCGGGGCCCTCCGGTACCGCGGGGGGGTGAGGGCTGGGAGGGGGTTTGGGGAGGCTGGGGGGGGTTTGGGGCGGCTGGGGGGCTGCTGTGGGGTAATGGTTTGGCTATGGGGCCGCTGTGGGGCAGGGGGCTGGGTATGGGGCTGCTGTGGGGTAATGGAGGGGTTGGGGGGCAGTGCAAGGGGGCTGTGGGGCAGGGAGCTGTTTGTGGGGCTGCTGTGGGATGGGGTTGGGATGGGACGGGCTGCTGTGGGGTAACGGTTTGGGTGTGGGGCTGCTGTGGGGCAGGGGGGCGGCTGTGGGGCTGCTGCAGGGCACGTGGCTAGGTATGAGGCTGTTTGGGGGTAATGGGGGGGTTGGGGGGTGGTGGCTGTGGGGTGTGGGGATGTCTGTTGGGGCTGCTGGGGGGTGGGAGTAGGATAGTGAAGTTTCTGTGGGATAGGGGTTCGGCTCTGGGGCTGTTCCTGGGCACCTGGCGGGGTATGGGGCCTGTTTAGGGGTAATGGAGGGGTTGGGGGGCAACGCAAGGGGGTTGTGGGGTGGGGGGCTGTTTGTGGGGTTGCTGGGGGGTGGGATTGGGGCAGTCGGGCTGCTGGGGGGTAGGGGTTCAGCACTGGGGCTGCTCCAGGGCATGTGGCTGGGTACGAGGCTGTCTTGGGGTAATGGAGGGGTTAGAGGGTGGTGTAGGGGGGCTGTGGAGCAGGGTGCTGTTTGTGGGGCTGCGGGGGGGTGGGATCGGGACAGTCGGGCTGCTTTGGGGTGGGAGTGGGACAGTCAAGCTTCTGTGGGGGCACATGGCTGGGTGTGGGGCCGTTTGGGGGCAACGGAGGGGTTGGGGGCAACGCGGGGGGGGGGCTGCGGGGTGCTGAGCTCCCCGCCCCGCGGCAGCTGCATCTTCAGGGCCGAGGTGCTGCAGCAGAAGCGCGAGGAGCGGCTGCAGCTGGAGGGCTCGGCGGCGCTGCGGGAGGAGCACCGGCTGCTGATGGCCTGGAACGAGGCTGAGAACGCGCGGCAGCGGGCGCGCAGGTGGGGCCGCGGCGGGGCCACTCGGGCTTCAAGCCCTAAAAACCCGCAGCGGGCTGGAATCGGGGCCGGCGAGGGCTCCCTTCCCCAGAGCCGCTGCGTTTGTTCTGGCTGCCTGCGACCTCGCGGAGCTCGTACCCAGTTACCGTGTCCTGCTTAGGCGCGTGGTTTTGTTTTTTTTTCCTCCCTTCCCGCGTGGCAGAGAGGAAAGAATTAGGAAGGCGGCGGAGGAAGAGCAGAGGCAGAAGCTGCAGGCTGCGGAGAGCAAGGCCAGGCAGGCGGCGGCCTCCCTGCGGGAGAAGGAGAGCGCCGTGCTCCGCCTGCAGGTACGGGCGCTGCTCCTGGTCCCAGCTGGGCAGCCCGTGGGGGGAACGGGCTCGTTTCCCGGGGGTTCGTGTCACGGGAACGCGAACGTCGGCTCCCGACTGCACGAGGAAGGGCTGGAGGTGACGCGGGAGCTCTGGGAGCGGAGGGCGGAAGGATCCCGAGCGGGAGGACCCCCGAGTCCTCTTTTCGGGGCCCTCCTCCGGGGAGCACGCGAGGATCAAATCCTGCCCGGCCGCCCTCAAGCCGCTCCCCTCCCCTTCCCTTCAGGAGGAAGCCAAATCGTTCCTCACCCCCCAGAACCTGGAGGCGCGCATCGAGGAGTGCCTGGACAACCCGCGCAACTACAACTTCGCCGTGGACAAGGAGGGCCGCGTCGTCAGGCGCACCGTGCTGCCCTAGCGGGGCTGGGGCCCGCGGCTCCTTCCCTGCGCTGCCCGAAGCGGGCGCGGGATTGTCGGACAGGCGGGTTCTGGGGAAGGAGGGAAGGGGAGAAACGCTCGGGCCGGCGGTGGGACCGCGTCGCTTCGAGGTGTTGAAGCCCCATCAGAGGAGGAGCCGCGGGTTTCCCTGCTCCCGTTGCTCCGAGGCTGCTCCGCAGCTTCGCCTCCCGCCGGCTTGGACCCTCCTGTTCTCGGAGCTCCTGGGGCCCAGGGGTAGCGAGGCGGATCCCGAGGCAGATCCCAAAGCCCTGAGCTCCCCGGGGGCTGCAATCCCCCCGGCTGCTTCCCGGAGCTGACCCCACTGGTCCCCGGTCGCCTCTCCTGGCTCTGGCTCCCCCCTTTCCCCTTCCCCTCTGTTTCCCCTGCGCTCGGTTGGTCTCGGTTTACCCGCGGTGAAAGCCGCGCGCCTCCTGCGGGCGGGGTCGTGCCCGGGCCTTGTGCCGGGCTCATTACCCCACCGCGTGCCGCTGTGCCTGCCTGGCCGGGCGCTTCCCCCTCCGCGGCACAAACCCTGGGTGCCAGCGGCCTCGCGCGGCCTTTGGGCCCCTCCGGATGCTTCTCGAAGTAAACTCGGTCCCGGTGGTTTTGTCAAAACCGCGGCTCCCGTGCGTTTCGTTGCGTGAAATCGTTCGCCGTGCATTTTCTGCCCTGGTGGGAGGCCTGTTGGTCACCCTTGAGCCCTCTTTTTTTACGTCGGATGGGGCCAGATTAGAAATCTGTGCGGAGGGCGTCCCGATCCCAACATCTCCTTCCCCTTGTCCCGCGGCTGCAGCCTCGGGGCCGCCCGGCCCCAGTGCCCACACCCCGCTCCCTGGGGGCGAACCCCCCGCCGCAGAAAGCCCCCTTCCAGCCTCGCTTGGACCCGCGCCCCCCAAAAACCTCCCTTTGTCCCTCCAGCCTGCCCCTGCTGAACCGGGACCCTGCGGCCGCAGCAGGCGGCACACGAAAAGCGTGCAGGCGTTGAGCTTTTGTTCTCCATAGAAGCTTTATTTTTATTTAAGGACGTCGCGGGCCCGGGCTCGTCTGCTCCCCCGGAGCCGCGCAGCTTTTCCCCCGGCGCCCTACGTGAACAGCGCCTCTCGCTCGCAGGCTGGGTCGGCCACGCAGCCCTCTGGCAGGGAGAGAAGGGAGAGCGCGGGGTGAGCGAGGCAGCGTGAAGCAGCAGCACCCTTTTTTTTTTTTTTTTTATGATTTTCGAGCACGGAGCAGCACCCTTTTTTTTGGTTTCAGAGCAGCGAGGCCGCGCGGCCGCTCCGTGGCGTCATGCCCCATAAAACCTGGGGCTGCCAACCCAAAACCAGAGGCAGCGAGCGCTGCGGGAGCCCGGCGGCTCGCTCTGCCCTGCTTTATTTTTTTTTTTGGCTCGGAGGTTTCCCCTCTCCCAGCTCTAAACCCACCCACCCACCCCCCCCCCCGGGGCTCACCGCTGCTGCAGCAGATGCCGGGGGCGGCACAGCTCGCCCCGTCGCCGCCGCAAGGTTTCCTCCCGGACTCGCAGGGCGTGGGCAAGAAGCTCTCCTCCTGGCAGCGCAGCGTCTCCGGGGTGCCCAGGTAGCAGCCCAGCTCCTCGCCGCAGCAGATGCGGGGCCCGAAGCAGCGCCCCTGGTTCCTGGGGCCGCAGGGCAGGCACTGCGCGGGGCGGGAAGGCGGTGGCGGAGATTTTTTCAGCCCCCCCCGGCTCCCTCCTCGCCCCCACAATTCGCTCCTTGCCTTTGCGTCAGGAGGGATGTGCCCGGGGAGCGGCACAGCCCCCGTGGCTCTCACTTAACGGGGTGCTCGGGCACCCGTTTCACCCCTAAAAGGGCCGTCCTATAAAACCCGCGCCCCGTTTGCCCCTCTGGAAGCGTTTTGCCCCAGCTCAAACGGGGTTGGGGCTGGGGAAAAGCAGCAGCTTTACATCGCCGTCCCGCTCCCTCCTTCCACCTCTTCCCCCAAGCTGCTGCGGGGCCAGCCCTAGGCTGCGGGAGCTGCCCGGCCCCAAACCCCCCCCCGTTCCTAACCCATTCCCCGCGCCTTGTCTCGGGGATTTCGGAGGATTCGGAGCAGGGAAGGGTCGGGAGGAGGAGGAGGAGAGCGGCCGGCGGGGCCCTACCTTCCTGACGTCCCCGTCCAGCACGGCGCGCTTGCCCCCGATGGGGCAGTTCTGGATGTAACACGCCGAGGAGAGCGCCAGGAGGCCCAGCAGGCAGAGGGCGAGCGCCTTGGCGTGCATGGCTGCGGGGTCCTGCGGGCTCGGGGCGCTTCTGGGGCCCCGTGGCGGCGAGCGGGGGTATTTATAGGGCCCGTTGCTGCTTAGGCGGGCCGCCGGTGTCGTCACCCGTTTCCCCCTAAAAGCCCCGAGGCATTGCTCTCCACGCCGCGGGTCGAGGACGTGAGGGCAGCGCCGTGGCGCTCATTTGCTCCTCGGCGCCCGCTGCGGCAGGGGGACGCCCGGGGGCTGGTTTTGGGGTGAAACCTCGTGGTTTCGCTCCTCCAGCCCCCTCGGCGGCCGGGCTGTGGGTTCTTTGCTTCGTGCCCCGTTGGCTGGGCGGGTTTGGAGGAAGGCGTCCCGAAGGCTGCGGGGTGAGGAGGGTGAGGTGTAGGGAGGCTGTGTGCTTGGCCCTATACAAACCCCGTCTGGTTAGGGGGGAAAAATAGCCCCACAGAGCATGGGGGGCCATGGGTTGGGGTGTGAAATGTGGTGTCCGGTCCTTCCTGCCCCCCTCTGCCTGCTGCTCAGCAGCACGGCGGCTCCGGGTGACCCCAAACCCACCCCAGCTACCCAAAACCTCATCAGCAAACGCTCAAAAACCCCCAAATCCCCCCTAACTCCCACCCTGGAGCCGCACACGTGGCTTGACCGTCCTCCCAAGCCCGAAGCTCCCCCCGCCTTCGTTAGCGCAATTAAGAGCTCCCCGGCTTGAATTAATTCCCCGGCAGCTCTGACGTCTGCGGGGGGCGCGACCCCGAGCCCAGCCGGCGCCTGCTTAATCGGGGAGCGCGACCCCGTGGCCTCCGCTTGGCGGGGCCGCGGGTAACGGGATCGTCGGGGTCATCCCGCACGGCCCCCAGCGCCCTCGGAGGTGCGTGGGGCTGACGTGGGCAGCGCAGGACGCGTCCCCCTGGCCGGAGGAGCTCCACCTCCCCGGGGGACCCTATAAAAGCCGCCCGGCCCCGCGCGCGGCCAGACGCCGGCCTGGGGGGACCGCAGGAGGGACTTGGCTCCTGTTTGGGGACACGGACCCCAACAACCCGCCCGGAGCGAGGACCCCGTAAGGGTAAGAGACTTGGGGGCGGCATGTGCCCCAGTACCCCAAATCTGGGGTGGAAATGTGCCCGGGGGGGTGCTGGTAGGCGAGCGATGGGATCGCTGCGATGGGTGAGACAATTTTGGGGGTTGTGGTCAGCTGGGAGCCCGAAGCTTGCAGATCTTCGGTGCTTTTGGGGTGGTTTTCTTGCTTTTTCTCCTGCTCAGGAGGTGAGATGGAGCCGGCGTCGCCGTCCGAGGGGCGCGACGGATTTGCACGGCGTCGGCCCCGGGAGCTGAACCCCCCCAAATCTCTGCTTCCCGAAGGCACCAGAACCCCCAAAGTGCCCCTACAGTGGGGCTTGGCAAAGAGGTGAGGTGACGGTGACGTCCTGGGGCACGTCCCCCTCCCGCGTCTGCGTGCGCAGGGCGGGTCAGCACCCATGGGTGCCGGCGGGGACCCCGGGGTGGGAATTGGGGTGGCGAACCCCACAGGCTGGCTCCGCTGGGTGGGCTTTTTACCTTTTAGTGCTGGAAAAAACGTGGCAAATCCCACACCCAGCAACATCCCTACAGCCGGGAGCCGACCCTCTGAGGCGGAAAATCCCGCTGGGAACGGGACGAGGGGGATTTGGGGACCGGGGATTTGGGGAGGGGGCTGCAGGCGCCGCAGCCACCCACCTCGGACCCCACCCTCGCCATCCCCGAGCCCCGTCGGTGTCCCCGAGCTGCTGACGTCCCCTCCCCATCCCCTCCCCGTCCCCTCCCCATTCCCATGCCCCGCACGAGGCCAGCACAGTGCAAGAGGACGTTTATTGGGGCTCGTATGTACACGGCGGGGGCGGACGCGCACGGTGCCGCGGCTCAGAGGCCGGGCTGCCTGCCCTGCTGCCGGCCCGCCAGCTGCATCAGCCGCAGCAGCAGGTCCCCGGCTGAGCCGTCCAGCACCGTCAGGTTCTTCTCCGCCGCCTCCTCGGCCCTCTCGCTGCCTTCCTCCAGGCACGAGGCGTCCGCGGCGCAGGTGTCTTCGGCGGAAAGCAACAGGGACACGTTTAGGAGCTGCGGGTTTCGAGCCCCGGGCACCCGCGTGGCTCGAGCTCCGGCTTCGGTGCTCGCGTTAACCGGGGAGCGGGGCTTTCGCTGGGGTGTCAGGGGGTTTTTGTGCCCAGTTCGGCAACGTCTTGAGGCGGCGCGGGGACAGGGTTTGGGTTCAGCTCCAAGCCCGTTCTCCGTGTCCTGAGCTGGGGACGTCGGTGCTATCGCCCCGTGCCCACCTCCCCTTCAGGTGGCAAACCGCAAGGACACCAGCTCCTGGCACCCCCCCGACCCCTCCCACACCTTCCCCGCTCCCCTCAAACCCCCCAAAACCCCCCGTCAACCCCACGTGGGCACCCACCCCAGCCCCGTCGCCTCCCCCGGCCCCTTTTGGGGCCCCCTCCCCGTTACCAGCGCTGCAGCAGACGCCGTCGGCGGCGCAGCGGCCGCCGGAGCCGCAGGGCTGCCCGCCGGGCTGGCAGGGCGAGGGCAGGTAGTCCTCCTCGGCGCAGCGCCGCGTCTCCGCCGTGCCCACGTAGCAGCCGCCCAGCTCCACGCCGCAGCAGATGCCGGGGCCGAAGCAGCGACCTCTGTTCCCCGGGCCGCAGGGCAGGCACTGCAGGGTGGGGGGGGGACCCGGCAGCTCGAGCACCCGGCCCCAAAAATAAAGGGGAAGGGGCTCTGGGTGTGTTTGGGGTCACAAAAAGCACCCCCCCCCCCTCCCCAGCACCATTCAGGTGATGCCCAGGTCCCCACCTCCAGCACGTATGTGCCAAGGGGGCTCGTCCCGGTGGCCCCTTGGGTCCCCACGGCCGCTCCCAGCACGGTTTCAGCCCTATCCCCCAACCCCACGAGCACCCACGGGGTGCCGCAGATCTTGGGGGGCACCCTCGGCGCCCCGCAAACCCGCCCCCAGCACCCCGAAATCCCCTCGCGGCCCCGTACCTGCCGCAGGGCCGTGTCGGCCAAGGCGCGCTTGCCGCCCCGGGGGCAGTTCTGGATGTAGCAGGCGGAGGAGAGGGCGAGGAGGCAGAGGAAGGAGAGGGGCAGCGAAGGCTCGGCCATGGCCGGGGGTGCTCGGAGCGGTGCCACACGTGCGAGGAAGGCGGCCGCCCTGCCGCTGGCTGCGCTCCGCATCTGGCCCCGTGCTGTGCCGCCCGCTATTTATGCCACCGTCCCCCCCCTGCCTTGCCCGGGGAGGGGGGGGGGGAGGAGAAGGAGGAGGAGGGCGGGCTGGTTATATTTTTTTTTTTGGTGTGTTTTGTTGTTTTTTATTTTTTTTCCTGTTTTCTTTCCCAAATCTCATCCAAGTGAATCTGTAATCGAGGTGATTCAGTGCAGAAGCGCAAGCGGCAGCGCTCAGGGCTGGCAAATCCCCTGAGCCGGAGCTGCTCGGGGGGCACGGGGCCCTTCCCCCCCCCCCCTCCAAGGGTGGCCACGGGGAGGGGTTGCTCAGGTTTGGGGAAGGGCTGCTGGTTAGTTTGGGGGGGCTGCCTGGGGAGAGGTGGGCTGGAGGGTGCAGGTTTTAGAGGGGTGGTGGTTTGGGGAGCCAAAACCCCAAAAAGGTGTAGAGGATGCGGGTTCGGGGGTGCTGTTTGAGGAGGGACGCTGCACTGCAGGAGGCGGGGTTGGAGGATGTTGTTTTAGGAGGGCTGCTGGCTTGGGGGGCGAGGATTTGGGGAGGGCTGCTGGCTTGGAAGACAGTTTGGGGAGCGATACTGGTTTGGGAAATGAGGATTTAGGGAGGGATGCGGGTTTGGAGGATGCTGCTCTGGGAGGGATGCCGGAGGAGAGCACTGGGGTGCACGCAGGCACCCCTAAACCAAGGGTTTTTTCCCCTCGGCGATGGGAAATTAAAATGCGGCGGGGAAGCAGCTTCCCGACGAGCATCCCGGCCCCGGAGGCGCTGAGGAGGGGCTGGTTTTGGGGTGCCGGAGGGATGGGGACGGCAATGGGGGGGGGAGCCTCCGGGCAGGGCCAAACCTCTGGGATGCTTTCTTATCACAGAGGGGAAACTGAGGCATGGAGGGGTTGGGGCAGGCGCACAACGGAGGTGATGCTTGGCAGGGGGGGTGCCCCGGCCTCATCCTGCCCCGTGGATTTGGAGGGAGGCATCACCCCAGGGGTGACGGTGCTGGTTTGGGCGATGGGGGCCCCCAGGAGCAGCAGTGACTCATTAAGGTGCAGCCTTAATGACCGACATCGTTAGCAGCGACCACGTCCCCCCAGCTCACAGCAGGTGCCAGACCTGCTTGCGTTGCAAGGCCGAGGAGGAGGCAGAAAAAAAAAATTAAAATTAAAAAAGCACTCGGCTGGGGGAAACTTTTCTTTAAAGCGCCCCAAATGTCAGCGCTAAATTGGGCAGCGGCGTTACACGCTCATGCTCCGGCTCTTCATTACTGTATCGTAAAAATTGCATTAGCCGGAGCGATCTGCATTCAAATGACTCTGTGTCTGGAATGATAACGCGGGAATATGAGATTAAAATGTAATTACGCTCTTTAAAGGCGAGGAAGGTTAATAAAATGTTTTCCGAGTTGCAGAGGCTGCGCAGCCGCGACGCAGAATCACTTACGGGAATCAAGGACGGGCTGGGAGGGAGCGATGGGGCGCCGAGGCAAAAAAAAAAAATGGATGGAGAGCACGAAAAGGGGGCTGTGGGATGGCGGCACCGTGGGGGACGTGCTCGGGGGAATGTCCCCAGCCCGCGTGGGGGCTCAGCCGGTGGGGTCCCTGCAGGGCCGTGGTGCTGAGCCCAGCAGGACACCCACCCGCGTGCCCTGGGGCTCCCGAATCCCCCCCTGGCACCCACCCGGGGCCACCTTCTCCACGTCCCCAGCCCCGGGTTTGCTCCGCCACGTCCCTGCTCGTCCCCAGGCTCCCGCGGGCCCCAGCGGAGCCCCCTTCGTTAGCGCTGAGCTCCTAACGATGTGCGGGGCGGCGCGGCGTTCATCGGCGCGGGTGGCTGTGGCCGGGGGAAGGAGGAAGGTAAAAGCCTTTGGGCCGTGCCCGAGGCACCGCCGGGGCGCGTTGGCAGAGGCTCGTGCCCGGCGCCTGCCCGGGTGAAGGGGCACCCCCCAAATTGGCCTGTTTTTTTTGTTTTTTTAACCGCTTTTAGCAGCGCCCGGGGCTCCTCCGGCCCGTCACAAGCGCGTCACTCGGTCACCGTGCCCTGGTGGCCGGCAGGGCGACGGGGAGGGGACACCGGGTGGCCACCAAAGGTTCTTCCCCTGCTCCCGAGGAGGAGACAGCCTCGGTGCTGGAAAACCGAGCTGCTCACGCCTCCTGCCCGCTCTGCACGGGAGCCGAAGGGCGGCTGGGAGGGAAAGACCCCCCCCCCCGCCACGGTCACCACGGGAGCGAGGAGGAGGAGGAGGAGGAGGAAGCATGTCCAGCCGGGGTGCCGGGCTCGGTTCCTGAGCAGTGCAGAGCGAGAGGTGTGCGCGGGGAAATTCGTCCCTTCTCCATCCCTTACCCTCTCCCCATCCTCTGCCAACAAAAAGGGATGCACGGGCTGAGACTTGCTGCCCAGGGGTCCTGTAGTGCCAACAGCGGGGAAAATTGGGTGGATGAGAGCTCGGAACAACCCTGCAGAACACAGAGACTGGTCCCCTGAGCAGGGGGCGGGCCGGGCACCCTCCTGCCACCCCTTCCACCGCCTGCTCCACCCGGCTGAGTGCTCGATTTCCCTGCGTGGCGACCCACGGGGAGGTAACGCGTGCTCAGCCCAAGCGAAACGGCGCCCGGCCTGATCCGCCGCCCGCTGGCAGGGCTTCCCCAGAAACTTCTGGGCTGCTGCGGCTTCGCCCGGAGGCGAGGGGGCTTCGCCTGCGCCAGAGGAGGAGGGCGCCGCGCGGCCGGGAGCGCTCGGAGCGAGCTGGAGGCCTGGGGCGGAGGAGGTGCGAGCGCTGAATCACGCCCGGGTGGCTCACGGCACGCACAGCAGCACCGAGGCTGAGGGATTTTGGCTGCCTTAAAAAAAAAAAAAAAAAAAAAAAAAAAAGGCGTGAGGTTTTTAGGAATCGTTTTTTTGCCCGTTTGCTGGCGGTTGTTTGAAGACGGGGGCTTCACATCTTTGCTACAAAGGGAGGTTACGAGCGCCGTAAGACCGGTACAAAGCGGCGTCGCGGCTGCTCGATGAGGCTGCTGCTCGCTCAGACTAGAAAGCCACGAAATTCATGAGCTGCTCAGCGAGGGGCTGCCTTTTAAGAGAGAACCAAGGCGCTACATGTAAGGTGATTCAGCTGCAAGCTCGTTACCCCAGAGAAACTGGTGCAGAACGTCGGCAAGAAATGCCTGCCCGGCGGAGAGAAATCATCGATTAAGTGGCAGCAGCGGGGGGGGGGGGGGGCTTCCAGGTGACAAAACCCCCCCCCGGCTGTCACCTCACCCTCGGCGCAGCCAGGAGACAGAACGTAGCCGAGTAATTTTCCCCCGGCTTTTTCCCGAGCAGCTCTCCGGAGAGCAGAGCTCCTCGGCGTTTGACAGCTGCGCGGCGGTCCCGAAAGCCCACTGACAGCCCCCGCGGCTCGCCTCCCCACGTCTTGGCTTTTAGCTTTTTGCAGCCCGTTTGTTCGGGACCCTGCTGAGAGATTATTTTTTTTTTCCCCACCCGGCGTCATTAACACGCGCAGCGAGGCCAGTGACGAGGCGGGGCGAGGAGCTGACCGGAACCGCGGGTTTTATTAAGGCGTAAATGTCTTATCGGCCGGACGGGAGCCGGGGGCCGGCCACGCGACAGAGACCGAGAGGCGGGAGGGGGGTGGAGTGCGATGGCTTTTCTACAAGGGTCCCTACGAGCAGAGGGAGGTCGCTGCCAGTCCCTCGTGCCTTAGCCACGGCCTCTCTTCGTCACCTGCTGGACTCCGGCAGGACGAGCGACGTCGGGGGGGGGTGAGGCAGGGATAGGGGAGAGGTCGGGTAGGTTGGGCGTTGTGTTATCCGCCACGAGGACTTGGTGAACAGCTCACCGAACGTTTAAACGGTTTTTAACCCGCGGGGAAGCGAAACTCCCTGCCCGAAAGGCACCGACGCTAACCACTGAGCCACGGGGACGGTGGTGAGAGGGCGGGCGTGACGGTCCTGTATAAACACAAGTCCCTCGTTAAAGAAGCTATGGCTTTTGTTACCCTCGGGCCGCTTTGCTCCGGCGCGATGCTCTAACCCCACCCCCCCCCCACCCCGCTACTTTGTAAGCACAAGGAGACCCAAATCCTCTCCGCGATTAGGGGTGCTCAGCCGGCAGGCTCTCCAAAGGCCGCCGTCCTCGCGCGAATCCACGCAGGCGGCGGCGGCAGCTCCTGTTTTCCTCGCCCTCCCGGCAGGTTAGAAGTGAACCCTCCTGACGTCGTGCGTGGCGACCGACCGCTTGCAGCTCCCGCACGCCACGGCCAGGGACTTCTGCTTCTCGGCCAAGCAGGGGCGGCACAGGAGGTGGCCGCAGGGGAGCTGGTAAACGGGCTCCGTTTTGAAGTAGGGCGAGAAGGTTTTGCCGCAGGACGCGCACCCCTGGGTCTGGCCGCTCCTGCCGTGCTCTGCAAAGGGGACAGGAGAAGAGAAGCTGCTTGGGCGGGGGCTGGAGAACCCGCGCCGCGCCGTGCCACCCCGGGGCCGAGCGGCCTGCGTGCTGTAGGTGCCCATATCTCAGGGCCGCAGCCCGGTTTTTCTCTCTCTACCACGATAAAGGGAAGGGTCTGGCTGCTGGGGGGGGAGGGATTTGTGCTCAGGAGGGGCTGGCTCAAACCAGCATTTGCACCGTTGGGCTTTTAATTGAGGAGAGGTGATCACAGAGCTGCTCGTTTTTACCGAGACAATTTCACTGGCCTCCCTTCCTCTGTTCTGGCACTCGATTTAAAACGCGTTCCTGTGCGGAACACTGCAGGGGGTCATCTCGCATTCCTGTCACCCGCCACCTGTGCAGGGCCGCTCACTCAGCTCTCAAATAGCAGCAATTTGAAAGGGAACAGTAAAAAGCTTAATGGCTTGGCGTCACTGCGAGGCATCAAGAGCTATTCGGGGAGAGTCACTGGGAGCCGCGCACCCCCAGCCCCGCCTCGGGGACACTCGGTCCTTGTGCGCCCACTCCTGCCACCAGCGGGCAGATCCTCGCTCCGGGGAAGGAGAGGAAGCCAGCAGAGCGGGCATCGGCTTGTGGAGGGACGTGAAAAGGTGCAGGGCTTCCAACAGAGCTTCCCTGCAGCCCAGAGAAATCATCTGGGGCACGCACGCACAGCCAGCGCTGTGATTAGGGCATCTAGCTCAACAGCCGGGCAGATACACGAGGAGGAATGGGCTAAAGTTGCGCCAGGGGAGGTTTAGGTTGGATATTAGGAAGAACTTCTTTACCGAAAGGGTCGTTAGGCATCGGAATGGGCTGCCCAGGGAAGTGGTGGAGTCACCATCCCTGGAGGTCTTTAAGAGACGTTTAGATGTTGAGCTTAGTGACATGGTTTAGTGGAGGACTCGTTAGTGTTAGGGCAGAGGTTGGACTGGGTGATCTTGGAGGTCTCTTCCAACCTAGACGATTCTGTGATGCTGTGGTATGTAGGTAGTTATTCATACCTGATGGGATTCCAGGCACAAATTTGGCTTGCTGGCCCCAAAAGACGCCGAGCAGCAGCACAGCCTTCCCCGCAAACCCGGTCCCTGCCCTCGTGCCCCGCTCCCGGAGGCGCTCGCCGCTTACCGAGGCCGGAGGCGGCGTTCCACGAGGTGCTGCAGCCTCCCTCGCCCTGCGCCTGCTGCTGCCCTTTCATCAGCTTGGCCGTGAAGGACGGCATGGAGCTGAGCGCCGAGGTCAAGGCCGTGTCCAAACTCTCTGCGAGCTTTTGCTCGTGAGGGATCGCATCTGCGAAGAGAAGCAGAGGTTTGAGGAGCGGGGCGCTTCTCGGCGGGGGTTACGCCAGCGTTTTGCCCCGTGCAGCACCGAAGACCTCAATTAAGTTAATTAAGACCTCACATTAAGCAAACGGTGTCTGCGTCGCTAATTTGCTAAATCCATCCCCCGGGGGAAGAGCTCAGCCTTGCTGCTGCACATCTGCTGCGGCACTCAGGGCTGACGAGGGCTGAAAACGGCCTGCCCGGGCCGCATGCTGGAGCAGTGCTGGGGATGTCTCTCCCCCTCCTCCCAGCTCCTTCCCTGAGGGATTATGACCCAAAGCAGTAACTCCGTTTAACGCTAGCAGGGAGAAGAGTGAGAGGAGTGAGACGAGAAGCGAGTTCCCTGGTACCTCTGCCTGTCGCCTCCCGAGACGTCGGGCACCCCCCGCCCGACCTGCAGGGAGCACCCTGGGCTGCGCACACCGCCAGGTGCCGTGGCTGCCGGGCAGGAGCTGTGAAAGCACTCGGCTTTCCAAGGGATTTATCTCGGGGCTGCACCTCCGGGCTCTTCTTCTGCCTCCTGGAGCTCACATCCAGCGGTGCTGCCGGATCTGACACACGCTGAGGAAGGCGAGGAGGAAAGGAGAGCAGCGCCCACCTCCTCCTCCTCCTCCAGACACATCACATCTCGTGGGTAATGGCTCCTCCACGGAGCCCGGAGAAGGTTTGGCATCTAGTTGAGCAGGGAAACGCTCCCAAAGCTCAGCCTCCAGCCCAGGCACAGCCCCGAGTGTTTCACCTCCTGTTACCGCACGTTTTCTTGCTGTTGCAAGAACACACCTGGGTGCCTGGGCTAATCGGCGAGCTATGATAAAAAGCCACCTTCACATCGAGCCGTGTGTTCTGGAAAAAAGGTGGCCTCCACCCGGCCGGTGGCTTGAGAGCAAGAAGGAGAAGGGAAATGAAACCTGACAGGGGAACACAGCGACCTGAGCTACCGAGAGGGCTGGGAGGCGGGCTGCACGGGCAGCACAGCGACAGCGACGAGCCTAGAGGGGAGAAAAAGTGAGAGAGAACGGGAGCAAACAGCACCCGGGGATGGGAGAGAGAGGGGGGTGTAAACGAGACGATGAACCCAGTGCCAGGACGTCTGTCAGCAGCAAAACGCGACAGCCTCGGAGCTCTCCGGAGGCAGCGGGGGAATCTTAAGCCTCCTGACTTAAAAACCCGGCCCCGGGCTGTCAGGACACCGAAGAAACGGAAGCGAGTTAGGGAGCCAGGTACCTGTGGAACAGTCCATTTGGATCAGATGCAAGTCACTGTCCGTTTTCATTTTTTTAGCACTGTTCTCTGAGGTAGCCGTGACAAGCGAGTCTGTGGAAGAGAAATAAAGCGGCTGCGCGGCGCTCGGATCCACGCAGTCCATCTTCCTCTTCAGAGAAGACCCGGTTACGGACGAAGGAACGAGCATCTCGGAGGCGTGAGCCCTGCCGAGCAGGTTGGTGCCGGGGATGCTGTGCTGCAGGAGGAAATGATCTATCCTGGCCTTGAGCGTGGGGTGAGGCAGGGGCTGCGAGTGCTGGCTGAAGGCCACCCCGGTGAAAGGGTCGCTGGGCACCCTGCCCCAAGACGCCTCGCTCCGGTTGCACTTCTCCAAGGTGCTCTGGTCGATCACCTTCCCGGAGGGCAGGAGCACGGGGAAGGTCATGATCTCCAGGGTGATGGGGTCCAGGAATTCTTCGGGGACGTCTTGGACCACGTCCACCAGCTTGCGGAGGGCCTGCCGCTCGCCGTCGTTGGTGCCCAAGGGCACGCAGTCGCTCTCCATCGGCGTCCAGAGCTCTGGCTTGAGGCTGCCGCCGTCCTGGGCGAGGCACTGGGAGGCCGCCCGGAAAACCCCCTCGATCACCTCCTGCGGGCACGACTTGGCGGGCTGCCCCCACACCTCCAGCCTCCTGATGCAGGGCAGGCCGCCGCCGGCCACGTGGGTGATGCAGAGCTTCAGGTGCGAGACGTTGCTGAGCGAGGCGGGCCCTTTGTTCCACAGGTCTTGAGACACGGAGCCCGGGTAGGAGAAAACGTTCTCCATCTGGTGGAAGGGAGGCCTCGGCTTGAAGCCTCGGTGGCCGAACGTCACTTTGCTTTGATTTTTTAAGACAGCTTTGCCCACCAGCGTGAAAGTGTCTTTGTCCGACACGGGCTGGCCGGCCAGACCCGAGAAGTGCCCCTCGGGGCTCTGCCAGGAGGTTTTAGCGCATGAGGTAGAGGTGTAGACTTCGAGGCCGGAGAAGGTTTGGTAGCCTCCGGAGGAGACGTCGACGTTGATCCTGCAGATCTCGATGTTGAAGGGAAAGGAGATGGTGACGTGGACGGGGGGTTTGATGAAGTACTCGCTGCGGAAGCCACGATTTCTCCTGGCCAGGTCCTCAGAGATCAGGTTCTCCACTTCGTAACCGTCGGCGGAGATCTGCGTTTCAAGAGGAAAATGGATTTGAGTTGAAGCAAGAAAATAAAGAGGAACCTAATTTCACGGGGACTTAGTCTCAAGTCAACAAACTAGGGATCCTGGCTGTGGTTTCACGTGTAGCTGAGACGAGAGAGGAGAGCCACCCCCAGCCTCCTCCCAGGCACGCTGTCCCATCTCTGCGCCCTCTGCGACCCGGGCAGCGGCCTGCAGCGCCGATTGAACTTGCTGCAAGAGTGAAAAGTCGTGTGTGGGTTGTGGTTTCGGCTGGGTCGGCGAGTTAACTCGCGGCCTGGAGGGGTTTTGGAGAGCAGAGCACTGGGGAAACGGGAGGCTTCCCTCTGTCAGCAGCGGTGAAACGTCACGTCAGCCCCTCCTGCCGCGTGAGGACGTTCTCCGAATCTTCCCTACCACTCACTTACTCAAAGGAGAGACTTACTACGGGAGACTTGCTACTCACAAGTGGCTTTCGACTAAAAACGAGGTGGCAGCTAACAGGTTCTGATGATGCCGAGCAAAAACTTCCGGATCCTGATTAGAGCACCTTCAACAAACATTGCCAAGAGCTGCGTATTCTACCGGACGAGGGGAAAGCTGCAATCTTGCGGGGAAAAACATATCTAGAGTCAAAGCACGCGCACCTGTAAGCACATAACATCGCCTTGTTATGAGATCCTGCAAAACGAGGGCACTCCCCCTCCGGTAATTAGCGTGTGCCACGTTGGAGCACTCACGGAAGGCCACACGGTGTTCTAACACCAACTCGCAGCGCTCGCGTTAATTAATCCAAGCACGGAAAGGGCAAACCGAGTTTGGAAGAGCGGCGTCGGCCCACTGGGAAATCTCCCCGGACTGATCTCTCAAAGCACCGAGCCTTCGGCTCCGCTTCGCCTTCGCGTGAGGTGCGGACCCCGAGCAGGCAGTGGCTCCCGTGCTCAGATCCCTCCCTGAGCCGCCCAGGCCGTGCAAAAAGACGGGAGTTTGCACGAGCTGCCCTCGCCGCACCTTCTCATGGCACAGCCAGCCACGGCGTGATAATTAGCCAGCCCGCTAATTATCACGGATGAGCGGCAAAGAAGCTGCCCCAGCCACGGCAAGCCGCTTCCACCTCGCCCCTCCGCCCCCCCTAAACCAGCACCTTTTTTACATTTTACCTTGTTGCAGTGAATCCTCGGCTTGAACTGGGGGAGACAGACGTTTATGACCATCTTGGCGGCTGGAGAGGGCTCACTTTCTGAGCATCAGACTCAGCTTTAAAGAAAAAAAAAAGAAAACAGAAGGCAAAATGAGTGAACGTCGGCGAAAGGCTCTCGTGTTGCAGCACGGGGGACCTGCGCGGCGCGGCCTTGCACCAAAATCTTCGCCTCCGTGCCCCGTTTTCTCCCCGCGCGCTGCGTCCTTCCGCCGCCCGCAGAGGTTTGGGGCAGGACCCGCGTGGCCGCGTGGACGAGACGCAGTGGCGGGGCCCCTCGGGACGCGGATGGCCCCGCGGAGCTGCTGCGGGGAGAAACGGTTCCCGAGGGCTCCGGCAGCCCCGGGGGGGGCAGCTGAGATTGAAAACAAATATAAATGATCGCTAGTTAACAGCTCCGCGGGGAGCGGCGGGTGTTAAACAGCTCCAAGGGAGGGGGGCCGTGCCCCCAGCGCCCTGCTGAAGCTTCCCACGGCGTTCGTTAACCCGAGGAAAGTGAGCGTGCCTTTCGGCAGCGACAGTGGGACCTGCCGCAGGGCAGGAGGAAGGGGTCTGCATGGTCTGAAGCGAGAAACGCGGCACCCGAGGCACCAACACACGGAGCCCGAGCGTTTCGGGGCGGGCAGGAGCCGCACGGCAGGCGCAGAGCAGTGTTCCTGCGCTCCGACCTCCTGGCTCGCTGGCCCCAAGAGGCTCGCTGCAGGAACGGGGCCGCCTGCGGGGAGTTTTTCCACTCGGCTCCTGAACCGCCCCGACCTCCGGCACCCGCGGCTGGTGGGAGTGAGAGCTTTTGGGTTCGTTCCGAACCCGCTGCCTCGCGGGTTCCTTTAGTCCTTCAGCTCTGACGTAACGAAACATCAGCCCTCGTTGCTCCCTTTCCTGGAACAACTCAACATCCCCCTCAACCCTGTTTCTGATCACGTCGCCTTCTCGGGCTGCAGATCCCCTCCCGCTCAGCCCCCCCGTGGATCCCACCCCTTGGCAGCGCCGCCCCGGGGGCTGCAAGCCTTCGTGGCCGCCCCGGAAAGCTCCTTCCAAGCCCGAGGCCGTCACCGAGGTTATGGCCTCCGTCGTTACCCCTTTCCAAGCCTTCGATCCGCTCTGGCAATTAGCTCTTCGAGGCAATCAGCAATTAGAGGGCGAGAGCAGCACCCTCCAGAGCTGGGGCACGCCAGCACGTGCCACCCCGCGGCGCCGCCACCGCCCCGAGCAGAGGCGCCAGCAGCGGGACTCGAGTCCCCTCTGCACGAAACTCAGGCTTTGGGGTCACGGCACCCTGATCCTCAGCGCCAGCCTTCGCCCCGCCGCTCAGCTTCCACCCTCTGCCCCGTGTATTTGCAGCTCCTTAGAGGAGAAGCTCAGCTTGCCCACCAGCCCCAGCCGAGCCGAGCTGGAAAGGCCGAGGAGACGCGCGTCTCCCTGAGCCCCGCACCAGCACCGTGCCTAAAAGCCACCCCGATTTTCCCCCAGGTATCGCAACAGCATCGCCGCCGCCCTGCTCCCAAGCAACCAAAGCCACCCGCATTCATCCGGGGCGGAGAAAACAAAGCGATCACAGGGAAAAAATGAGCACGAGAGCGGGTTTTATTTGGCACGGAAGCGTTTTGAGGCTCGACGTACCGCAGCAGAGCGCGGGACGGATGCCCGTCGGCAGGGCAGGGCGGGCGGACACGCCAAGGTGGCCTCGGCTCACAAAGCACCTGCCGAAAACGGCGACCGAAGCCCCGGGGAGCGTTTAAATCGGCAGAGATGCAGCGGGCGGTGCTAGGCGGCCCTGCCGAGCAGCGCCGGGTCGAACACTTTGTAGTGCAGGTAGCTCAGCTTCTCCGAGCGCGTGCGCTTGAGCAGGGGGAACCACTCCCAGAAGGGAAGCTCGAGCACCACGTAGCCCAGGCGCCGCAGCTGCCGCCTCTTCAGGCGGTGCAGCCCCAGGAGCCGCTTGGACAGGTAGCAGTAGTGGTTTCGGTTGGACACCTGGATGGCAAGCTTCACCCCCCGGGGCTGCTGGTGCGGCACAGGGGAACGGGGGGCTTCGAGGCAGCCCCCCGGTTTGGGTACAACCTGCCACGAGGTGCCTATGCTAAGAGCTCTGCCCGCAAACGACGCGTGTGGGGCTTGTTCCGCCCCCGTCTGCTCCCGACCAGGAGCCGCGGCTTCGTTTTCCGCTTCCAGGCGAGCCTGGCGGCCGGATTTCCCTTCGATGAGCTGAGCCATCAGCTCGTCCGTCAGACTGACTCCGATGTCTTCCAGCTTCTTACCCGCGGCGGCCTTTGAATTGAAAGGGACGGGGCGCCCGTCCGCGGCCAGGTGCACCTCCAGGTCGCTCGAGCGGGTGTGAGGCAGGATCATGTGGCTCCTCACGTACTCGGGGCCGCCCAGCACGCTCCGGAGAAGGGACTCGGCTTCCACAATCTCGGGCCTGACGTAGATCTCCTGCTCTGCGAAAGCCAAAACCATCTCGGTCATCTCCTGGTAAAGCTGAGGGGCGAGGCGGCTGCCTCGGTAGCCCGGGCACTCGATTTCCACGCTCTTGCCGAGGGTGAAGAGGTCCTTCCCGAGCTCGTATTTGCTCGCTCTCGTTTTCTGGACGAAATCATCCCTCAAAGCATAATCTATCAGCTCCTCCGGGAAGCGTCCGACGAACGCCAGGCCGAGCAAGCCGGTGAGGAGGTGCTCCGGGAACTTGTCGAACTCGTGCAGCTTCCTGTGCATGTGCTCGATCAGGCTGGAGTAGAACTCCTCCTCGTTCGGGGGCTCGTAGTCCAGGCACCCGAAGGACCACAGGAACTTGGCAGCGTCCTTGCTGCGGCAGTAGGCCACCTTGGAGGGCAGGGCGGCGGCCACGGCGGCCAGCACGCCCTCGTCGTAGTAGTGCAGGGAGGAGCAGGTCAGGGTGATGTGCATGACGCCCTGGACGTTCGTGGCCGGGATTCGGGGGGGGACGACCCTCCCCAGCTCCCTGAGGAGGGGCAGGTGGTCCAGGCGAGCGTAGCGCAGCATTTTAAGCACGTTGACCAAAGCGTAGGTGCTCATCTCCTCCATCCGCGGCGAGACCCTGTCGGCGATCCTCCTCACGAGGCGGTCGGAGACGGCGCTGAGGGACTTGAAGAGCCCCAGGCAAATGGCTCCCACCTCCTCCAGGGTGCACGAGTCCAGGTGCTTCCAGATGACGCCCTCCAGCTTCTGCACCAGGTCCGGGGGGGATTTCCGCCCTTCGCCGATGATGTAAAGGAGCTGGACGAGCTGGGGCAGGGCGAGCTCCTTGCAGCTCCTGCCGACGTAGCTGAAGAGGATGCCGAGGTAGGAGGGCACGGCGCGCTCCAGGCAGCGCCAGCAGTCGGCCACCAGCAGCAGCTGCTCCAGGCTCATGGCCCAGGCGCGGCGGCAGAAGTCGCGCTCGCAGGCGTCCAGCACGGGGTGGGCGGGCGGGACGCGCAGGCGGACGCAAGCCTTCAAAACCTCGACGAGCTCCGGAGTGCTGAACGACTGGATCCGGTCGACGAGGCGGCAGCACAGGGCGTTGAACCCGGGCTCGGACACCAGCGCCGCGTGGCGCTCCTCGGGCAGGCGGCTCAGCTTCTGGAAACCCTCCGCGAGAGCTGCCGGGCTCCGCAGGCCCCCCTGGGCGGCCGCACCGCGCAGAACCGCCTCGCCTTCTTCCCAAGGGACGGTCTCCAGCGGCTCGAACCTATCGTAGCTGAGGGATTTGTACTCGGGCCGCCCCTGCTGGAACGCGCGCGGGTCCTCCTTGGAGTCGTGCAGCTCCCTTTGCTCCTGCTCTGCCTCCCGCTTGGCCCGCGCCGGGGGGTTCCGCCTACGGGGGGGCTTGGCCAGGGCGCTCCTGGCGGCTGGAAGAACTTGGAAGGACGCAGCAGGGAGCCCCTGGTGCTCCCGAGCGGCGCCAGGGCTGGCGGGAGGGTCACCGAGAGCCCGGCCGCAGCTCCCAGCCCTGCTCCTGGCGTAGGCAGCGGGCTTGTGCAGCACCCTGTAGCCCGGCGGGGTCAGCAGCCGGATGGCGGCAGCGGGTCTGCTCCCGGCACCGGTGATTTTCGGGTTCTCCTCCTCCTCCTCCTCCTTCCGCGGGCTCTCGCCGCCTCCGCCCTCGGCCTTGCGCGGGGCTGAAGTCAGAACGGCGGCGGTCACCCTGCTCAGCCTCGGGAACCGTCGGCGTACGAGAGCCGTAGCCATGGCTCGCAGCTTGACCGGGCTCTGAACTGCTCCCAGGTACTAAAAAAAGAGGGCAGACGGAGAATGAGTGGCTTCCGCCGGGCACGCGGCGCTCGTTACCTACTCCTTTACGCCGCCCGGAGCCGGGTGACTCCAGCGCCTCCCCCAGAGAGCTGCTGTTCCCCCGGGGAGGCCGCGGGGCAGCCGCTACCGAACGCAAACCACGCGGGGCAGCGCCAGCACCCAGGCGACCCGAGACACACCCGGAGAGGCCAAACCAGCGGGCGGGCACCACCAGCTACAAGGAATCTGGCGGAGATTGTGGGAACTCAGGGAAAAAATCCTCTTTGTCGCTTTGTAAGAGAGCCCGACCGCTTTTCTTTCGTTTTAAGCAATGAACACTTATTTCTGTGATGTGGAGACAGCTTCAAAAGGCTTGATGGACCCAAACGGAGCACTCTGCTCCTTCAGTCGGCGCTGTGAAGCGCCGGCCAGCACCCGCAGGGCTGTGGGAACGCCCACGGTGCCGCTCCGCTCATCACACGGGGGCACCCGGAGGCTCCAAAACTCGCCCGCGGCGGGGCAGCCGGTGCTCAGGAAGGAGAAACGCAAAGCGGGGACAAAGCGGGGCAGAGGCACCGCAAATCGTCACAGGGCGCCGCAGCCCCGGGGGCAAGAACTAGGAGAAAAGCCTCGCCCTCCGGGCACGGGAGCGTTTCCCGGATTTGGGGAACGGAAAGAGACCTCTGTGGAAGAGACCTGTTATGGAGCCCTCTCTGCAGGCTGCGAGGAGAGGCGCCGGGCACGCGCTCCTGGTGGGGACTTCTCGGCTTCTTCCCTCCTCGCTGCCGCCGCACGGCTGCGCCTCGGCCAAACGGGGCACGGAGGAGGACGGGGGGGGGGGGGGCGGTGTGTTTTTAGGGCGGCTGGTAAATAACCAGCAGGCTTCGTGAGACACCCGCTAGGCGCTGATCGTGCTGGGCACCTCACAGCGAGGCAGCTGCTGGGTGCGGGGCGGGCTCTGCCCAGCCCTGTGGCTGTGCCCCCCCCAGCAGCCTGCCTTACGGCTGCAAAAGAGCTTTGGATTTCAAAGCTCTCCCCGTTCGGCGCATATAAATGTCTGATTATATTTAATTTCCATCCCCGCTGGCTACGGCGGCCAGCTGGAGCCGCCTGGAGGCGGCACGACGCCTGGAGCCCAGCAGCCCCGCGCAGGCTGTGAGCCCCTGGCCGGGGAAGGAGACCCCCGGGGAAGGAGACCCTGACCCCTCCAGCACCACCGGCTCCCCCAGCCCCTCGTGGGGGGGCTGCAGAGCTCATCTTGGACGAGAGGTGGTGGGGGGGGGGTTTATCTGGCCGAGGCTTTCTGCTCTGACTCCGTGCTGCACGCCCTCTGTTCGTTCTGCTGTCCCCGAGGGGTGGGCAAGCAGCACCGAGAGACACGCCGCTTCTTTAGGCCACGTCCCGTCTGCTGCTGGGGGGGCGATCCGAGCCTACCCGCAGCGACCAGCGCTCCGCTGCTACCCAAAACGCTCTTCCCGGGACCGACAGCCCTGCTTCCGCGGCAGGGAACCAACGTCCCCGGTGTCTGCACGCCGCGGGCGGGCATCGCCTGCCACTCGGGGTGCGCCCCCGCAGCTCTGCGCTAAGCTCCGTGACGCCTCTGGGGAGATACCCCGTGAGGAGGGATATTTCTCTCCCCTCCCGTTCCTGCGCCCAGCAGCACGAGCACGCGGAGAGCACAGCGGGGCCACCGTACTTCCAGCACCTTAGAAAAAAAACAGGCGAGGGGCTTTTACCCATCTCCACACCTAAACCTTGATGTTTCGAGCTCCTGCAGCGCCGCTCCTCCAGCCCGGCCCACCTCTCCGACCTGCCTCCCTGCCGCCCGCAGCGAGCAGCAGGTTTTTTGCTTTTTTTTTTTTTTTCTCCTAATCCTCACAGCGTTCTCCTAACGCTGTGCTCTTCTGGGTTAGGCGTGCCCGGGCTCCTTCCCATCTCTCCGCGCGGACCTTGTTAAAAAAAAAAAACAAAAAAAAATACAAAAAAAAACCGCCCTTACCGTGTGGTAACTGAGGGTGGAGGAGGCCTCAGAGACCACCCAGTGCAACCGCCCCCCTACCGCTGTCACCCACCGAACCACGTCCCCAGGCACCACGTCCAACCTCTCCCCGAACACCCCCAGGACGGGGACTCCCCCCCCTCCCTGTCACCCCGTCCCCGCACCTGACCGCCCTTTCTGACAGAAATGTCTCCTCATTCCCCACCTGAACCTCCCCCGGCGCAACTTGAGGCCGCTCCCTCCGGTCCTATCGCCGGTTACCCGTGAGAAGAGGCCGCCCCCCAGCTCCCCACAGCTCCCTGTCAGCAGCGAGGCCTCCCCCGGGCCTCCCCGCCCCCCCCCCACTCACCGGGCCCGGCGCTGCCGCCGCCGCCGCCGGCTCCGGCCCTGCCGCCCCCCGCCGCCGCTTCCGGGTGCCCGCCGGTGACGCACTTCCGGCCTACGGGAGCCGAGCGGGGAAAGGGGGGGGGGGATTGAAGCGAGGCCGGTAGGGGGCGTGCGGGCAGCGTCACGTGGGGTGAGGCGGGGGGGGGGTCACGTGACAAGGTGCTCGGCGCCTCGGTGTGGCGCCCTGTGGTGCCTCGGGGGGGCGCCGCCATCTTGGGGCGGCCTGAGGTGGTAGTCACAGAAGCGCAGAATGACGGAGTCAGAGAAACGTAGAACGGCCCGAGTTCAAAGAGTCACAAAATCCGAGCCCTCCGAGCTCATCTGGTCCAACCCTGCCGCCGGTGTCACCCACCGAACCACGTCCCCAAGCACCACGTCCAACCTTCCCTTGAGCACCCCCAGGGATGGTGACACCACCGCCTCCCTGTCACCCCGTCCCTACACCTGACCGCTCTTTCTGAGAAGAAATGTCTCCTCATTCCCCACCTGAACCTCCCCTGGCACAACTTGAGGCCATTCCCTCTCATCACTGGTTACCTGTGAGAAGAGGCCGACCCCCACATTTAGCCTCAGAATCCCAGAATCCCAGAATCATCTAGGTTGGAAGAGACCTTCAAGATCACCGAGTCCAACCTCTGACCTAACACTAACAAGTCCTCCACTAAACCATATCACTAAGCTCTACATCTAAACATCCCTCCTTTATGGTAACCGTAGAGTGAACGCTTGCACAGCCCTTGTTGTACCCCGGGGAATAAGGGCTGGGGACGGCTGTGCCCAGCAGCATCGCCTCCGTCGGCTTGAAGAGATGGACGTGGAGGTGTGCACTGCTCCTCTCAGCTCCCTGAAGCCTCCACCTTTCCCTCCTGCTCCACAATGCCAGGCTGCTCTCCATCCTCAGCGCCAGGAGCTACAAGTGCTTTCACCCCGCTCTAATGGGCTGCGAGGAAGCTGTAGACCAGCACGTGTATGGCTGTGCTGCTGTGTCTGAGATGTGGGTTTCCCTCGTGGAGCCATCTCCAGCATTCCCCCATCACCATTCCTCGGGTCCCTCCTGAAATCCCCTGTAGTTTTTCTGCTTCTCCCACCCGCATGCAACACAACCAGGCAAGCACGCAGTCAGGTTTTTAAAAGGCGCCTTTCTCCATTTTATTTTGCCCAATAAAAATCCTTCACAGTCAGATAGAGATAGGAGAGTGAGAGATACGTATACATATAGATCTTCATATATATTTATATATATACATACCTCTGTACAGATATATATATATATTCACCGTAGAAAATCGCGAAGGCAGTAGCTCTTCACATCTTTATAACCCCATGGAAACATACAACAGACTAGCAGTAGATTGTGAAATGTGGTATAGTTTTAACAAGAATTTCCTAAATGGATACACCTTTGCTGTACAAAAATCCCAGAATGCTGCATTTTATCTCTTTATTTTTCAACCTCTTTTTGTTAAATACACTGACCAGAGGCAAGGTCAAGACAACAGTGTTTGAAAGTGACTGGTGGACAGGAGACACACCCAACCTTATGGAGTTCTTTTTTAAATATTTTATTTTTTTTAAAGTATATTTATATAGATATATATTTTTTTCTTTTTTTTTTCCTTTTCTTTTTTTTTTTTTCAAAGTCTCATTAAACGCAGTTCGGAGAACCAGCAACAGTCAACGCAGAACGAACAGTAACAGAGTCGAGTTCAGAACACTTCTGGTTTGAATTCACAGTAAGAGCAGAGAGAGAGAGGGAGAGACCGAGGCTTCAAGAAACAAACAGGGGAGAGAAAGCACAAGGCTGGGATTGAATTTACAGTCGGGCAGGTCCAAAACGTTGGACGAAGGGTCTGATGCAGAGATCCTACATACACACAGAGCCTGGAGAGCTCTGGCCGCTCCCCTGCGGGGCTTTTATTGCTGGTGAGATCAGACAACAGACTTGCTCGGGGCGCCAGCCGGCCCAACCTGACGTCCCTCCGTCGGGGAGCTGGGTTTTGGGGGCCTGTTGATCTGCTGGAGAAGAGACGCGGAGACGGGTGGCTAAGCAACGTGCATTTATTTCGGATGAGGAAACCCTCGCAACCACACTGCCCAGTGCAAGGCGAAGGCCGAGAGAGAGTCCGGACGGGCCGCCTCTCAGCTCACAGCATTTACCAGGTCCGAATGAGTGCAAACAAAGACACCTTGGAGGAGACCTAGCCCTGGTCCGGGCTCTGCAGGGACTCCACTGCGTGGAAGGAGACTGCATAGACGCTTCTGGGGTTGTGCAGCATTTTGGCACCGGTGGTGGAGCTCCGCCTGGGCACATTTGTTCCCTTCGGCCACTGGAAGGGAACCCACGTGCCACCATAGGCACCTTCTCCTCCAGGAGGGCTCCGTGGTCTCCCGCTGGTGTCTGGCTGTCACCAAATGTGACTTTGTGAGCTCAGACGCCCCTGGGGACCCGGTGGCTCCCATGGCAGTGAGCTGATGGAGAAGACCCGCTGCAGGCAACCAGTAACAGGCACGGGGTGGGCACGAAAGGAGGATGGACCACACGTCCCAGGGACCCAGACTGCCTGCCTGCTGCACGTGGGCATCTCCACGCTCCCTGGACACATGGGCACCACCAAGCTCAAATCATTGGTGGTTATTTGGAGCCAGACCTGGCCTCGCATCCCTTTCTGAAAGAGGGGAGCCCAGAGCTAGAGTTACGAAGGTATTCAAAGGAACATTGGCTTGCCTGCAGGTATCAGAGTTGGGAAGTCCCTTTTATTAAATCTCTCTAGAAAAACCTATTGCTTCGTGACAGAAAGCAGAGACTTTCTGCCTGAGAAAACAGATCTGGAAAAGAGCCCTGAACACACAACCCTGCGTGCCAGAGGTTGCCCCGGGCTCCAGATCCAACACGATCCCCTTCATTGGGAGAACCAGGGAGGAAGCTTATCCCGAAAGTGCAGAGGCTCATTTCTGGTTTTGCTGACACTTGCACTAATAGAACATCCTACTGGGAAGCCTGAGAACGGCTGGATGTGATCCCAACGCCCCGGTGCCCCCCGGCGAACAGGAGGCATGGGAGCTGTGTGAGCAGGGATGCTCCTGCCCCTTGCACCCCTGTCTTTGCAGGGGTAGAGGGGCTGGGAACCCCCCGCAGCTGGCTGGGCGTAGTTATGATGGTGTGAAGCCCCACACAGTGATCTCAAGGGATTGCAGGCCATGGGGATGTCCTCCAACAAGGTCGCTCTCGGAGGTAAAGCAGGGCTGATCTAGCTGATGTGGGAACGACAGAGAGAAGAGGTGAGGATCAGGAGCCTGGTAGCAAGTTCCCCTGAGGGCAGGGTCCGGACAAGCCACATCTGGGGGGGCTCCTGCTTGTTAATAAAGTATCTGGGAGAGCAGTGGGACAGTGGGGACTGAAAAGAGGCAGGGGAGGCTTGAGAGCTGACGCAGGGGAACAGAAGGATGCGGGCAACGTGGGGAGCAGATCTCCAGCAAAGGATCTTGGTGGAAAGTAGCTCCGTAAATTGCCCTTTGAGGCTTAGGCTGAGGGATTGGGTTAGAAGAAGGGCAAGTTGGACCTGCTCTCGTTCAGGACAGAACTGAGTTTCTCTCGCTGGCCCCCGCTTTGGCCGCCCGAGTCTGGGAGCGGGTCCTGCCTAGCACTCCCCCTTCCCAGCCTCTTCCCTCCCCGGGGAGGCAGGGAGGCAGCTCCAGGCACGCGGTCCGGCGCCTTCCAGAGATCTTTGGTCGTGTTGCTCATGAGCTCGCTGCTGGAGCGAGCTGTAAAGTGCCACAGCGAAGGGCAGGAGCGGGGTGGGTTGGTCCTGCCCGCGGGCAGGGCTCGCGGGTGGCAGGGCTCAGGGGGACGCCGCTGGGAGCCTCTCTGTCCTCAGGGGGCTTTGTGGGGGCATGAGGATGGCGGGGGGGGGACTTCAGCCTTAGGGGATGATTACAAGTCCTGGCAAGCACTGAGGCAGGACAAAGTGACACCGGGCTGCTCTGTGGGCACCAATCCCAAGCGGATTGCTTTCCTGGGAGCCCTCTCCATTTCCACTGCAGCCAGCAGAAGGTGCTGAGCACCCTCCACGTAGCGCTCGGTGCTCAAACACAGCATCTGCTGCCACTGCCGACCCAGCCAGCAGCAGAGAAGCCTCTTGTCTCCTCGTTTAATCGCTGTACGTACAGAGCCGGGCTCTCATTTCCATCCAAGCTCAGTCGTCTCCGGATAACCTGCTTAGCCCAAATGCTTGTGGATGGAAGTTGCTGGAGTTAATCGGTGTGCCGTGTTCGCTCACGTAACGGCTGTGTGCACGCTCCTGGAGCGTGACTCAGGCGGCTGCATGTGGGTGCTGTGCTGCTAGAGGTGCTGCGGGTCTTCCCACCGCTCTCTCTTCCACAGATCTCGGGTCGTATTGGCCCAAGCCCCATGGATGCCAGCACATCTGGCCCTAACCACGTGCAAGACTTTGAGGGCGGCACCAGAACTTGCAGAATTACATCTGAGCCAGGACGTCACGCAGAGTCCCATCAGCTCCAGGGCTGGATGAGGACAGCTGGGATGTGGGCAAGCCCAAGGTGAGTTTCGCGGGACGGAAACATTTTATTAACCTCACAGAAGGACAAGACGTGACCCTCCTTGGCCGTTCTCTGAATATGCCATTAAAATGGCAGTCTGGCACCTGGGCAGTTCAGCACCCTTCCAGCAGTCAGACAAACCCGATGCCTGCAGGTATCACTGGGTCTATCAAGACACGCTCATTCCTGGCACCGCTGCACAAAAAAAAAAAAAGAAAAAAAGATCTGGGAAAAAGATGTCAGAGCAAACCTGACGCACTGGAGGGCTTGGCTGACTGCTGCTGCTGGGATCCGGGTGTGCGGGGAGGGCAGGCAGGCCCCTGCTTCTCCTGCCTGTGGATTTTCAAGGAGCTCTGGTGAGAAGGTGTCCCACAGCGTGGTGCTGGTGCCCCTTCCCACTTGTTAACGCAGCAGGGAGCCGCACCGTACACCTCCTCAGCAGCAGGTCCTCGAATCTCAATCGCCGTAGGTGTTCTCGAGCCACTGATTGAAACCCTTTCTCTTGTGGTGGTTAAGGGGAAACCAACCTCACCGTCAGCAGGGCTAGGAGGGGCAGAGGTGGGAAGGACCAACGGGTCACTGGGCCCATCTCATAGCCTGGGCACTTGCTGTTGATGGTCCGTTTGCTTTTTGTGTGGTGGCCTCAAAATCATCATGCAACAGGCATCCAAAACAACATCTCACAATTTCCCAAGGACTGCGCAGCCCTTCACAAGCACAGGTCCCCCTCAGCTGCTCTGGGCTGGAAGACAGCGCAAGTTCCTCCTAAGAGAGGCACAGAAAGCGACGCAAGATGCCACATCTCCAACCCCGACCCTGGGGGGTGTTCAGCCCCATCTAGAAGCCCGCTGTGTGAAACGGAGGAAGCCCTGGGATCTGCCTGCCAAGAGTTGTGCCTCTGAGACCCCTTGACTCAGGCTGCAGGCTCTGAAACACTGAAGCAAAGAGCAGGGCTGGGCTGGGGACTGAGGACCTGCCCCGTTTGACTCTAGCAGGATATAAGCACTGTGCCAATGACCTTCTGTGAGGTCCTTGCTTGCCCATCCCATTCCAACCCATCCCTTATCATCCCTGCCCTTGGCATGGCAATGTCTGGCACTGTCTGCTGCTGGGTGGCACCAGTTTTTCTCCTTCAGCTCCAAAGGCACAGGCAGAAGCCGTGGGGGAACCCAGGTGCCCTCAACCAGGGTCTCAAAATGCCCTGATCTCCTTCCACATCTCTATTTGCTGCAGCTCCAGGGATCCCTGCCAGCTACCAGCAGTTCCTCCCAGTAACACTGTTGACCTTGGCTGGAGGTTGGTGGGACTCACTGGAGTCTTCTTTCTGCTGCTCAGCCTCTTTGCCCAGCCTGGAGCTCCCCACAACGCTGTCTGATCCCACCAGGTCAGACCTGGCGATGGGGAGGGGAATGGAGAGAGAAGGGAACTTGGAAGGTGAATAGCTTCAGGGCTTCTGCCTCTCAACACCCTGTTCTTCCTCGGTGTGCAGGTGCAATGTGAGCTGGCCAAACTCTCCCTGAAGTCACCTCACACAGACATCCCGAGATGCTAATTCTGGCTTTGTTCTAGCTGCTCTCCAGGGCAAAGCGCCCGAATTCCCGCTTGCACCGATCCTCTGGCTGCTGCCCAGTCGGCACAAATCCCCCTGCACAGCATTTTTCTCTCTTTGCTGTGTATCGTGGTTAAAAAAGCATCTGTGCAAGGGAGAACCAGGCCCACTGTGCCCCCCTTTTAAAGCTGAATGCTGGTGTTTGATGCCCGCATCATTTTCAGTGAGTGTGCACGTAGGATTTGGTTATTTTTCTGCCGGGGCATAAGCACTTGCACGATCTTAAGCATTTCTTGTGTCTGCTTTCATGCTCAGAGTCAGTAGCTGAGTATTTTTTTAAGCTGGCCCTGCGTTATCTCCGTCCCTGGAGTTTGTGGTACCACGTGGGATCGCGATGGGCGCTATTCCACGTGGCTGCACTGAAGGCCGATGCTCACCTCCCCCATTGCAACCCAGTGGTGACACTGATATGTGCTCACTGCGACTCCTGAGCGAGGCTCGGGTGCCCTCTGTAAGTACACCCCGGGCAGAGAGAATGCACCGAAGCGCCTCTCGTTTGGGGATGGGTTAGCACAATTGCCCACTGCTGGGCAAACTGCTAAAGCTTCTGTTTGCATAAACATCCCACAGGTTCGGAGGCTTCCCCAAACCTCGTTCCATTGACTGTGGGAAGTAAGAGGGCTCTTGAGAAGGAGAACTGCCTTGGATCTCAAGGTTTTTTTTTTTCTTGCTGTAGCCGGCTTGGATATACGTAAGGACAGGGGGATCAAGGCAGAGGTGGGAGGATATTTCTGCTCCCGGGACTGGTCACAACCCAGGAGGCGAGTGGAAATGCAGACGGAAAACACAACGAAATGAAAACGCAGCATGTGTCAACAGAAGCTCCTGCTGGGCGACCGTTCCTTGGTGGCTTCTGTTACCAGGACAGGCTCATCCTGGTGCTCAAGGACGTCCTAACCTCCTACAGCCGTGGTAGCCACGGGCTGCAGGAGGGAGTCATCTGGTAGAGATATGTCTGGTTTCACTGAAATCAGTGGCCAATCTCCTCCTGACTTCACTAAGACCATTGTCTAGACGAGATACTTGACGCAGAACAGTGAGTTTGCTCACGGTCCCAAGAGCTTTGCTCCATTAGCCAATGTGGCTAAAAATGCCCTGAAAAAAAACAACCTGCCACTTTGAACTGTTTTGCTGCATATAAATGCTTTGAAAACCAAAGGAACCAAACACAGCCCTCCAAAACAACCAACCGAAGAGGGGTGAATTGTAGGAGAGGGGATGGCAGCCTCTAGCGAAGTAACAGTCACGGCAGATTACAAAAGAGCCAATTGACCCTCACCAGCTGTACTAGGAATAAAACAAAACAAAACCAAACGAAAGATGCCGCATTATCGATAGAAAAACAACGCACATCCACAGTTATTTTACCTACAGAGCACAGAAGAATAGAGTAAGGGTGAAGGAGCTCGGCGTGGGCGAACTCACACCGCTCCTACGGTATCGTATTATCCTTCGGAAGATCACTGGCTTGAGTAGGTAGTACATGCACAGCAATAAAAAAAAAACAAAAACAAAACCATGGGCATCGTCTTGGTCCCACCTCAGATCTCGGTGGACTCTATTCGCTCAAGTCTGGAGGGAGTCCACGGTTTTTTCTCCTCGGTGTGCGGGGGGCTGGTGGCCTTTGTGTTCATCTCGTTCACCTTGTGCTCCAGGAGCTGGTTCTTCTGGTACATCTCCACGTAGTTGAGCTGCAGCTGCTTCTGGTACTTGATGACTTTCTCCTTCTCTTCCTGCCACGTGCGCCGCTCCTCCTCGAAGTCCATCACCTGTTGCTCCCGCTGCTGCCGCTCCAGCTTCAGCTCCGTCTGCAGCCGCTCCACCTCCTTCCGCAGCGTGCTGACGCTGTCCTCGCTCTGCCGCTGCATCTTGGCTTCGTCGCTTTCGCAGGCCAGGGGGTCCCGCAGCTTCTCCGCCAGGTCCCCGCCAAAAGGCCCCGGAGGTCCCATGCTGGCAAGCGTCCGCTTCAGTCCGGAGACCTCCATCTCACAGTGGTTCAGTTTTTCCCTCAGCACCTGCACCTCGCTCATCTTCCGCTGCAGCTCGCTCTCGCAGATCTCCAGGTTGACGCTCTTGGAGCTGTAGGAGTCCTTCAGGGTGAGGATTTGCTCCTCCTTCTCCCGCAGGAAGTTCTTACCTTCCTTGAGCTGCGTCCGCAGCCCCACGATCTCGTTCAGCTTCTGGGAGACGTCTGCTTGGGAATCCTTCAGCTGCTGCTTGAGCAGGGAGATCTCCCCCGCCTTCTGGCACACCTGCGGGGAGAGAATCCGTGAGGCAGGAGGAAGGCAGCGAGGAGCCACCACCCCTGCTCGTCCCCTGCATGGCCTCGTGTTGGCAAGAGGCTCAGGTAGCAGAGAGGATGGCCAGCAACCCTGCTCAAATACCGAGCTCCAGCCTTCACCGGGACCCAAACCATGTCAAAGACCTAGAGGCCGTCCCTGTGTTTGCGGGGAAGATTTGGACCTTGAGCAAGGCGGAGATGGGAACGTCTCAGACCTAGAGACCAGCTGGGCTCTCCTCAAGCTCTGGGAGTGTAGGACAGGTTGCAGCGACAGTGGATATTACTTGTCATGTGATGCTTTCCTTCCCAAAGGCTCCTACAGAACACATTTGTCTAAATTTTAGGGTTAGTTCACTGAGGGCAGTCTGGGGACGGGTAGCTACTTAACTCTTTTGGGGTGGGACATGAAGAGTGACAACCCCTCTGCTAAAGATCAAGGTGAGAGATGCACTCTTGCTGGATTGGGACTACCGTGCACTGTCCTTGGGTACTGGTGGGCACTGGAGCTTCAGGTTTAACCCCACTGGCTCAAGATTCACCCATGCGGTTGGGTACAGAAGTCCTGGGCAAATGCCCCGTGGAAATACCCTTGCTGCAGTGTGTATATGCCTTATGGAGGTGGCACAATTCAATACGACACTCCCGTTCTGCTTAGTTGAGCAAACGTGGATTGAGATGTTGGAAGGGAACTATAATAACGCATAATAGCGCATAACGTTGAGCAAAGCCTTGAAGCTCGGCAGTCAGGATGGCCCAGCGCCCACCACAAGCAGCTGAAGAGCCAGGAGACGTACCTACAAGCACCGGCACCATATCTCCTGGAGCTCCCAGAGCTAACTGAGCACCCACACCAATGCCAGCACTTGTCTGCAGCAGATGCAGAACGACGTTGCGCTGGTTGGGCTGTAGTTACAGCGACACAGTTAATGCCTAGCTGAAAAGCTGCGCAATCCCAACCGTGGATTTACTGAAAGTGCTCTCCACGGGCTGGCTTCTCCCAAAAGGCAGAGAAACACACGACGAAGAACAGCTTGGAAAAGAATCAATTGTCAGATTTAAACACTTAAATTTAGGTCTTTATGTGTGTGTTGTGCAGATTTAGGCAACACAGTCTGCAGAGCATGGAGAGCAGCTCAGCCAAGTATAGGTGGCTACAGATCTTAGGTGTCTTGATCCACCAGCCGAATCCTGCCTCTTTATAATAAATAATCGAAAGCCCGTTTGTGGTTTTATCAGTGCAAAATCAGAGAATTTTCCAGACTGAACTTGTGGGAAGGCACAAAGAGACCCGGGCAGAGCAGCTGGCCAACGGAGGGGCAACGCACCCCGCTTTCTCTGGGATGTAACTCACAGAGATTTTACAGCAAGCCTCTAATAAGCTCTGCCGAACATCTGCAAATAGCACATTTCAGAGCCTAATTAATCCCTGTTTCATCGATTTTCCATCAGGATTAGCAGAATAGGGTCTTCTTGATTCTAGAGCTACTTTTCGCCTGTGCAGTCTTAATAAATGTGAAGTTTCTAGCCAGTCTGTGGAAGGATTAAAATTCTTCACATGATCAAGCTGAAAAAAGAAAATATGTTAGGACTGGCTATACAAACAGAGTTTGATAAAAACTTTCTAAAAATAGAAACAGAAGAAAAAAAGTATGTGAGACCTAGAAAGAGGAATTTGCCTTTCAGCCTTTTGAGGGAGATAAACTTATTAGCAACTGAAAACAGAGCATTACAATGGAAAGCATGAGGTAAACTTGGCTATCGGTATCATTCTTAGCTCACTTGCTTTATATCTTAAGTGAAAAAAAAAATAATCAAATATTTGAAAAGCGGTTTCAAGGTTTGCCCAAACGCAGACGTTAGAAGAATTTAATTAAAATAGACTTAGACCCAATTTGGAAAGGCACAAAGACCTGTACGGAGAGACCTGTATTCACTGAAATTGTGTTGAAATGTCCCACGTGGAAGTGACCTGGCTGTGAAGCCTAATTATTAACCAGCACTGGATGTGCACACACATAAAGTTGTACTCAGTTTAGTTGAAAACCACAGGTTTGGCGCTTAGACGGAACGCAGAGGTGACCGAAGTGTCATCTGTTACCTGTAGGCCACCGACCCACAGCCTTTGTGGGGTGCGCTTTGGGCAAATGGAGGTGTTTTGGGTTATCAGAACCCTCCAAGAAAACCTCGCCCAGGACCACTTACCTCCCACTTGGTCTCCTCAATCTTTGGGAGGAACTCAGCCTGCTCCTTCTTGAAAGCCACAAATTTCTTCTCCAGCTCCTCTCGCTGTTGGAGGAGTTGTCCCATGTCATCCTGGAGTTTTTTTTTCTCCTGCTGTAACTTGAAGATCTGGAGCTGCAAGGCCTGCTGAGCCCGCTGCGCCTTTTTGGAGACCTGCTGCAGTTTGTTGGCGTAGTTTTGCCTCAGGTCCTCCATTTCCCTCTCCCAGATCTTCTGCTTCTCCTCAAACACTTGGAAGATGGCTGCCTCGCTTTTGTCCAAGTTCCTTCGCATCTGGAGGACCTCCTGCTCCTTCTCCCAGAGCCGGTCTTCCAGGTCTTGGATGATGTCGTCCGTCGAAGGCGAGTGGAAAGGCATCGTTTCGTTGAGATGGTTCAGTCTGTTGAACGAAGAGGTGCTCTTGCTCGAAGACCGCCCGCTGTCTGAGGTAGATATCCCGTTGTATCCCACGATGTTCTTGTCCACGTAGGTGGTGCCGATGCGGTTGATGTGGCTCGTCGAGGCGCTCATCGGGCCCACGTGCTGGCTGTAGCCTGTCCCGTACGTGGGCAGGCTCGTTAACGAGTTACGGCCCGAATCCGAAAGGCCTCCCACTTGGTTTGTAGTCCTGTTAAGGCTGGTCTTGTCGAGTCCACTTTTGGGGGCGGACGGGCTATTGCTGTTGGCATGGTTCAAGCTCTTTCTGTTCTCTGTCACCCCATTGCTCTGCGGCGGGCAGAGGTTCTGCATGGAATGGAAGTTTTTAGGAACTACTGGTTTAAAGGCTGAGGGTCTAACTAAGGGCTCATTGCTCTGCAAAAGGAAAAAGGACCACGCATCAAAGACAGCAGGAGGTTCGGTAACGACACACAAAAGAGACACATCAGCACAGGCTGGGCTGGCGGAGCTGAGCCATCTCTAGCTAGCTCCGTATTCCTCAGCCTTGATACACCCGGGGCTATTTGGGATTTAACACAGGGGACCCGTGAGTTAACTCATAGGTTAACACTTTATCTTCCCTTGCCCCGGTTGGAAAAAAATGGATAAATCTTGATGTGCCCCAAATCTGCATGATTTTTCTTAAAATACTTTGTGGACTGGGCTAGGTGGGAGCCATGGCCACAGCCATGGATTTAGAAAGGATTTTAAAACCTCTGAAGCCTTGCACATTCCTCTCCCCATGAATGCACCTACAGAAACAAATTTTACCTCAATATGGGACTGAGTCTCCCCGATTGTGGATTGGGCTTCGGGTGAAAATTAACCCAGAGGAACCAGCCTTGTATTAGCAAAGATCTTTTGAAAACGCCTTCCAGGAGAAACAGCGGGAATGAATGCTGGTGAACACGCAAGGTTGGAGACCAAAAATCTGGCATGTGGCACGCGGGATCGAGATGGACTACAGGGGCCACCAGGTTAATGGCCCAGGAGACAAGGCCACCAAACGCTGCAGAAATAATGCTGCCGCTGGCAGCCTCCCCGGGGCACGAGTTATGGGGTTTGCTGGAGCAGAGCAGCAGGGTGCATAAACCATCTTGGGCTCTGGGGCTCCTCCAGGCCTGGGAGGTGTTTGCTCCCCCGGGACAATACGAGCCGTGAGGACTGTGCTTGGATGGGTGACAACATTTACAGGGGTAGTTTACAACCTTGTCATATTGTCCCTCACCAGGGGGCACTGGGATTTTGAAACTTCTTTCAAGTGACACGTTTTTGTGGCAGTGGGCTGTAGGGGATTGTCTGTAAATGGCCCAAAACGTGACAGTGAGACTCAGATGCTGGGCCTACCGAAAACAGAGCCAACTCCAGCCCTCTCCCTGTCAAGAGTGGAGGTAGGCAGAGCATTTTGGGGACGTTGGATGACTTTAATGCAGCCTTAGATGAACTGGAAGTGTAGCTTTGAAAGACTTAGATGAGCTGGAAGCATGAAAGACTTGTTACCATGCTCTTGGCTTCCTCAAGAGCTAGCGTTCCCCTGTGCTCAGCCCCATGAAAGCAATAAGAATTATGTTATCTGTAAATAAAAATGACATTGTCTGCATAGTAAGACTTAGGCTGTTTGTCAGGATGACACCATTGCCCAAGGTTTCCTCACCAATGCTTTTAGAGACGTGCCAGATCCATCCCGCTGCTCCAGGGAGCGGGGGTTCTCACCTGGTCTAGTTTGCCGGAGATTGGCAATATCTTTGGTGGGTTACCGGGCTCTCGGTACTGGGGAGGAGGCGGCATGTTCTTCTCGTTGTTGGTGGTCACGTTCCCACAGATGTCCACCTTCACCTTCTCGCTCTTGCGCAGGTCGCCGTTGATGTAGAGGGAATTGGAGACCTTCTCCGACTTGTACGTCTTCTCCTCGCCGGAGTAGCGGTTGGAGATCTCCCGCGTGGAGTACCCGTTGCGGGACCCCTCCGTCTGCCGGCCGCTGCTCTGCGTCCGGGTCCCCACGCTCTTCATGGCGAACTCCTGGTCGTTGGCGACTCCGCTGCCCACGCTCCCCATGGCGCTCTGCGAGGTGGGGTGGGACGGCCGGGGAGAGAAACCGTGCAAGTTCTCCGGGCTGGGGTACGTCGGGTCACTGAGAACGGGCAGCGCCTCTAGCGTGGCCATGGCAGCGCAGCGGCGAGGCGGAGGCACAGGTCAGTGGCACTGCGAGAAGGAGGAGAAGTAAAGGGCTGTTAAAGATGTTAAAGATGCCTTTTAACCACCACAGCCCTTTGGAGCAAATCTCTGGGCAAGGGCAGGAGCAGATGTTGGGTTGTCCTCCTCTCCGTGACCCACAACCCTCCTTGGAGGAGCAGCGTGCCGTGGTCCCCCAAATCCCACTCATGGCTGTGCAAAAGAGCTGCTCTTACGCCTCTTACCCAACGGTTGGTGCTTCCAGGGGTGGGGTTTTTAGTGAGCACAGCTCTGCAGCACTGGCTGCACCTGACCGTTTGCAACTTATTTCTGCCACTTTTCCAAGATTTGAACGACTTGGTAAGGCCAGGGGATGGCAGGTGTCCAGCCAGGGTCCATCTGTCGGCCCATACACCATTGCTCCCTCCACTGCTTCCCCCAGGGATGGTTCAGCAGGGCTTAACCAACACACTTTCCATTTCTCCCTGTCCCGTGGACCTGCACAGCTCACTTTTAAACTAATGTTTTTGTCCAGGCGTCATTCTAAGCTTTCTTTTAAACATTTATTGTCCTACTGCGTTTTATTCTTAACTAGTCTGTGCCTCGCACTGGCCAAAACTAGAACATGGGAAGCGGATAACATGCAGATCATGGTTATAATGGTTGTCTTTGACCTGGTCCCAGCCACATGACACATATTTCCTTTCCTCTTCCACTGGGACCAGTCCTCACTTGACTGGATGCTCTCCCCAGCTCCATCCCCATCTCAAACTCCAGTCCTGTGACTTCAGTCCTGGCTTTACAGGGAACCAAGCCCTGTGAACCTCTGAAACATCTGTGTTTTGGGGAAATTCCCCAAATACCGGTGGCTGCACTGGGGCTGAACTCATTAACAACGGACGTGGTCAAGGTCCAGAGCTACTGGTGCTGAGGCAAGTCTCACACGGGTACAGTTCATCACTTCCTACAAAAATCAGGCCTCTTGAAAGTCCATTCTGAAATTTACAGAAAAAAACAACAGAAACCGATAGGTTTTCCCAAACAGCGCAGGTGGGATGATCCCATAAGATAAAAAGTTGTGGGGAAGCCGCTCTGCGTTGAGCTGAGCCGGAGCAGAGCGTGGAGATCATACAGAAGGTGAAGGTGTCCCTGGGATTTCCCTTCCCTTTAACTGTTAACTTGGCCCTATTTGATGCAATCAGCACCAGCAGGCTGTGAAACCAATCCTATTTAAAGAAACAAACCCGCAACAAACTTTTTTTTTTGTTGTTGTTGCCTCATTGAGTAATGGAGAATTTGATGCTGCTAAGGATCCCATTACGTGAGATATTGCAAGGGAAGGGAGAAAGCGCATTGCTAAATCTGGATGAATGTAATCAATCCCAGAGTCTCATTATCTGGGGAAAGCCGACGCGCTTTCCATTTCTTCCTTGACTCTGTGGGGTCTTTGTGCTTTGCCGGTGCTGCTCCAGAAGGTCTTAGGTCTCCTTGGAGGCCCATTTTATTTCCTCCAGCCTGTGCAGATGTCTCTGACGCCTCTGGGTGTTTCAGTTCACGCTGGACACGGCTGAAGCAAGGCTGGAGGAGCAGAATCAGTGGTACCTGGGCAGCTGTGGGCACTCAGCTATGTAGGGGTGGTGTGAGGTGCAGGTTTCCCCCGGATAAAAGAGGGATCACAAAAGTGGTGAGAGGTTTGGGGCTGCTCAGGCTGGGCCAGCAGGAAGGGGGCTGGGGAGGGCATTTTGGGGGGGGGGGGTTCCTTCTTCTTGGGGTTCGGATGTTAATTCAGACCTCCCCTAATTAAAGCTGGACAGTTTGCTTAGGTCTACAGCTCGGCTGTGATGTGTTAGCTCATGAGGTTTTGCTATTTGTACTCAGAGAAAAAAAAAAAAAAAGGTTAAAACAGGGTTTGTTCGGCTCATCTTCAGTTTATTAAAATGCATTTCTAGAGACTTCTTCCAGGGATACTGCCTGCAGCCACCTCCCTTTTTCCAGCGCCCTGATCTTGTAGAGCTCTGCCCTGTCCCAAATCTGGCCCGAGCATCCTGGGGCTGGTCTCACGGTGCGGGATCAAAGCTGCGCCACAGGGGCAAACTCTGAAAACGGACCTCTTTTTTTGGCCTGTTTTTTTTTTTTCTTTCCCCTTTTAGCTGGAAATCATCCAAGAAAATATTCCGAAAACGTTGGTTATTAGCTTATGTTTACTGTAAACCCAGGATCTGATAAGCTGAGCATACGGGCAAGCATTTCAAATATGTTTTCAAGGAGATTCCAGAAGTGCCAACAGATCCCTGGCAGTACAGCTTTGTTCGCCAAAAAGGGATGTGTTTTTTTTTTTGGGGGGGGAAACAGCAACTCTCACTTTTGTTTCTTTTGGCCAGCCCCAGTTCTTAGCCAGGTTTTACCCCCCCTCGTCCCTTAGGTGAGCTGTGAAATCAGGTTTTGAGCGAGGACGAGGTGAGAAATAATGCTCCCAGGTGCCAGCACAGGGCTTGGGGGCAGTTTCTTCTCCTTCCATGTCTGGAGGAATGCGTGATTAAAAACCTCCTGGGGACATTTCTCCCCCTTAAATCTCCCAACCGCGTCCCTCCCGTGGGAGTGCTAACAAAAATGGGGTTTTTCGTGCGGTTCCCAGAGAGAAACAAGGATGCTGGGTGGGGAACCTGAGCCCCATCCATGTCTCCTGGTGCCTCCAAGCCCAATTTCTCCTTCCCTGGGCACTCAGGGGTGTTCTTATGTTTGAGGGCCTCGGCGCACCGTGCAACAACAGCCGCGAGATTTATAAGTCGCCGCAAGCCACCCCGCCCCAGATTTCATTAGCTTTACGGTGCCGTGCTCCCCGGGAAGCCTCATTAAACCCAACCGGCCTAATTAAAGCACGGGGCGGCCGAAGATGAGGCAGTAAATAACGCAGACATCCGTCCTGCTGCTCAAACCACGCATCGGGACCTCGGGGCTGGAAAACCCCCCGCGCTGCCCTCCTGCACCTGTAACGCCGCCGCCGCGCAATTCGGGCCGGGGACGCAGCTCTTCTGAGGCTGCGTTAGCAAATTAAAGACGGAGCATCGGGGTCTGCTTTTCAGCAGGGCCGGAGCCCGTCTCCTGTGGCCTCCTGAGCTATTTTTTTTTTTTAATTTGCAAAGAGGTTTGACTTTCACCTGCCCCCTGGGGAGCAACAGAAACCGGAGTTGCCTTAACCCGGTTAGCTCCGCACGCCCCGGATCTCCTCGGCACGGAGCAAGCAGGAAGGCAGAGTGGCTTGGCTTTACGGACATTTCACTCCCGAGCCCCTTCTTTAGATGAAGAAGGAAAGAGAAATCACCTCTGAGCGTGGTCGGGCATGGAAGAAACCCCCGAGGCGAGAAGTGGAGAGGTGGGGAGAGGCCCCAGATGGACAGAAAGCCAAGGGGAGCTCTGGATTTCGAAGCACTCTGCCACCCGCTGCCCTTTGCAGATGTTTTGTCCTTCCAGGCGTCACCTCCCGTCTGCAGCAGCCGTTGGAGGCACCAGGGCCACCTTGCTCTTCGGCCTCGCCAGGCCCAGGAGAAGACTCGTGTCCATCCCACCCCCCAAGGAGGACCAGCTCTACCCGAGCCGCTCCCAAGCGGCGCCCCTCGCAGCGGCAGCCACCTCGCAGGGGCAGCGCTCAGCCCTCGCCCGGCTCTGCCCTTCCCCTTGCTCCCCGAAGCCTCTCGGCTGCGGCAGAACCGAAGCAAGGGGCTTTCTGCGGGCACAAAGGAGGTGAAGGGAACCTTTCCAGAACAAACGCTGATCTAATTTCCCATTTCCGAGCATTTGTGTGCGCACAAAAGCTGAAAAGGGTTTTTTTTGTGTGTTTTTTTTTTTGTCTGCCTGGCTCGAGGCAGAGCAGCCTTCCTGGTAGGCATCTTTGTGAAAAGCACGTGCCCCGTGGGGGCAACCAGCCTCCTCGTGGGGACAACCAGCCTCCTCGCTGCCGGGGACACATCTCCCCAACCTTCTCCACCTTGCACCACCTGCTCGTGCCACCTAAACCACGATGCCACGATCACCTTTCCTCCCACAGCCCTGCTTTGGACCCTGTGATATTTCCGCCTCTAACGCAGAAGATCTGGGGGGAGATCTCCTTTTCCCCGGCTGCGGTGGGTGAGCCCTCCGCGGCTGCCTCTTACCAAGTTTTTTTGTGGCTTTCTGAGGACTTTCTCTGTAAACACGGCAATCCACCAAACGGCTCCCGCCTCGTCACGCTTTGCTTTATCCGAAGGAGCTGGCAAACGCCTTCCAGTTAGCCAGAAGAAAAATTGCCTTCCGGTAAGCAGCTGAATAGTTAACCAAGCCTCGATTACGAAGGCCTGGCTCCGTTTCTGCCCGAGCGGGTTAATTGTTAACACTCTGGTAACAAAGGCCTTTGGGAGACATACCTAGGCACCGTGCCACGCGGGAGGGAAATCAATCACGGGGCGCAGGCAGGGCGAGCTCCTGCGGGCAGCCTCGAAGCACGGCGCTGTGCTGGCATGCGGTCCCCAGGAGCACGCAAAAGCACCCAGAGGGCAAAAATCTGCCCCCCCCCCCCCCCCCCCCCCCCCCAGCCGCTCGCTGTAACAGGTGCGCCCGTGACCTTCACCGTCCCGGTGGTTTGCTCGGGTTTTAACGAGCGTGCAATTACTGGCAGGATGAAAACACACGTGTTTGGTGGTTTTTTTTTTTTTTGTAGGACCTACACCTGCGCGGTGCTCGGGGCTCTGTCGGCTCTCCCGGCTGCTGGCACCAGTGCCAGGGAGGTGGTGTGGCTGGAGAAGGGAACCACAGAAACCCAGGGTGCTTTGGGTTGGAAGGGACCTTAAAACCCACCTAATTCCCCCCCAGTGCCACGGGCAGGGCCCCTCCCAGACCCCAAAGTGGCCGAGGGCACCTCCAGAAGCGTGGATGCAAGAGGCAGGGACACCTCTGCTCCCCCCCAACCTCGGCATCTCCTTTTCTCCCTCGCCCTTCTCACGTTGCCTCTCGTTGAAGGGGACGGGATCAACTTTCCCAGCCGCTCGCTCCCAGGTATTTTTTCCAGCCCTCGAGTAATTCTCGTGGCTCGTTGCTGCGCCTCCTCCGGCTCCTTTCCCCTCGCCGGCGTCCCGGCGTGGTGGCTGCCAGCTTTTCTTCCAGCGCCGCAGGGGAGCACGGCCCTGCTGGACACGGACCTGCCTGCGGAAGCCCGCAGAGCGCCGGCTTTTCAGCCGCAAGCTTTCTCCCTGCCCAGAGGCCAGAGGACACCAGGGAACAGCTTCCCAAGCACGCCGAGCTCCCTTTCCCCCCCTCTCGAGGCGTGGATCTGTCTCCCTGCCCCGTTTTCTCCCCTTCCTTCCATCCTCCCCGGGATGTGGGACACGGGGTGGGACATTTTGGTACCCGAAGTGTTCCTCGGGCAGCTGGGAGCACCAGGGGTCTGCGCAGGGACCCGCAGCATCCCCCGAGCTCCTGGCCCCAATTTAAAGCCCTCAGCCCCCCCAGGACTGGCAGTTCAGGAGCTGTGAGGACCTGGTTTGCCTTCCCATCCTGCCCAGACACGGGGTCGGGGTGGCAGGAGACGGGGCAGGCAGGTCACCCCGTTCGGGGGGGGGCTGCACTTTCTTGGGCCTCTGTAGGAAATAAAAGCAAGCAGCTTAGAAGCATTTCCTTTTCCTTTCCGCCTGCTAATGAGATAATTACAGCCTTTTGTATTCTGGGAAACTACTTTCTCATTACGGGGGCCTCATCGGCTATTTACATAATAAGCCTGATAACAAAGGAGCCGGGATGAAAAGACCCAGGCGGGGAGTCGGGAGGGCTGCGGGGCGGCGGCTTCCTCCGTCCCCACCTGGACCCGAGGGACAGAGCGGGTGGCAGCGCTCCCCCGGGATGTCCCCGGCATGGGATGCTCCTCGCTCTGCTGGAAGGGGCCCTGGGTCCCCCACAGGTCCCACCGGCGAGGACACGTTGGGTACCAAACGTCCTGGCCCCTGTCCCACCCCATGTCTCTGTTCTCTGTCCTCCAGCTGCCCAAGGGACACGTTGGGTGCCAAAATGTCCCACCCCATGTCCCTGTTCCCTGCCCAAGGGACATGTTGGGTACCAGAATGTCCCACCCCATGTCCCTGTTCCCTGCCCAAGGGACATGTTGGGTACCAGAATGTCCCACCCCATGTCCCACATCCCAGTTCCCTGTTCCCCGATCTGCCCAAGGAACACTTTGGGTATCAAAATGTCCCATCCCACACCCCATGCCCTGTCCCCATAGCTGTCCAAGGGACACTTCAGGTACCAAAATGTCCCACCCCCTGTCCCACATCCCAGTTCCCTCTCCCCCAGCTGCCCAAGGGACACGTTGGGTACCAGGATGTCCCACCCCGTGTCCCAGTTCCCTGTCCCCCAGCTGCCCGAGGCACACCGTACACCAACCGGTCGCCACCGCCACCGCGTGCCAACGCCACCGCCTCCCTTCCTCCATAAAGGCCCCATTGTCCTGCCCCGACAAAGCCTGAGCAGCGCAGCCTGCTCCACCTTCCCCGGCTAATCCTCCCGCCTTGCTATCAGCTTTCCTCCCCGCTCGTGGCCACGCTGAAGCTACGCGCTGCACGGCCACGGGGAAGCAGCGGGAGGAGGAACCAGGGCGCTGTGAGCCGAAACCGGCCCCGTGGCACCCAGTCCTGGCCCGCTGCCCTCCTCCTGCCTGTCCTCCTTCCTCCCCGGCTCCTCGGGGTGCTCCGGGTCTCGGTTTGGGGCTGCACCTGCGTTTTCCCCATTTCCCCAAGCTGCCCTGGCTGATAGCAGGGGCTGCGTTGGGGCTGCTCGAACGGGATGCTGGCCCCATTTGCACCCAGGGGCTTTACTCTGCCCCTAGGGCACAGCCAAATCTATGGGGAAAGAGATCTGACAGCGGGGACGGGGCCGCTGCTTGGTGGATGGAGGTTTGGGATGCTCCACACCACAGGCTGGGCAGCTTGAAGCCACCCCAGCCCTCCGTGCCTCAGTTTCCCCGTATTAAAAGATCCGTTTCCTATGCAGCGTGGCTGGAGATGAGCCACTCCGGCGTGACACACACCGCTGCCCCACATGGCTTATTGCACTGGGGGGACACAAGGAGCCCCCCACCCCATTACGGCGTGTCCCTGCAGCGCTGCTGTCCCCTGGGAGTCCCCAGCAGGGACCCACGTGCCGCCGGGACACCCTCCTCCACCCGCTGCATCTCCCCGAGCATCCCCGTGCTGCCACCACTCCTCGGCCCTCGCGGTGGCACAGGGAGGGGATCCCCTCGGCACCGGGCCCCCCGAGCACGATTTTGGGGGGGAAAAGGACCACAGGAAAAGGCTGCGAACCAGCCCTGTGCCGGCCGGATCCCGCTGCCCACGCCGTGGGCCCGTCCGTGATTTATAATTAACTCACCCGCAGGAATTTCAAGGGCGCGGAGCAATTCCCCTGTGCTGCCCGCAGGACGTGCCCGCGTGGAGAGCCAGGAGCTGGCCCCTGTGTCTCCCCACCGCGCTTCTCGCTGGTACCCCAAATCCTTGGGATTTGGGGCCGCTGGTATCCCCTAAATTACGGGGAGCGAGGTGCCGGTGCTTGCGGATGCCGGCTGGATCCGGGGGATGCCGGCTGGATCCGGGAGGAGTTTTATAGGGGGAGAAAATAGCATTTTCCCCCCGCAAGCAGTCCAGCTCCGTGCACGGCGGGTACTCCCCACCCCACCCCAGCACAACGTGGGGACAAAGCACCTGCAGCCAGTCCCGGTGGGAACTGGGGCCCCGAGCAACAACAAAGACGCCCGAGCTGCTGCGAGACGGGGACGGAGAGGGAAGGAAGCCCCCCTAAAAACCCCCCAACCCTCGGGGGGGTTACCTGGACAGCCTGGGGCTCCGTCCTCCTGCGCTCCTCGTCCCGCTGCGGGCTCTCTGCCCATCGTCCACCTGCTCGGGGCCCCGGGCAAAGCTCCCAAATCCTACCTGGTGTAAACAACCTGCTGCACTTTGCTCTGCCTGATTGGCCTCCGGCAGCCCGGGCCGTGCCTTAACTCTTTCTTCGCGTCTTTGCGCCGAGGCGATGGCGCCGAGAGGCTGGCACAGAGGGAGGGACCCGCAGCCCTTCCAGCACCTCAGCGTCTCCCACGGAAAGGTGCCTGGGCTGCAAGCAGGGATGAGCTGCACCATTTAGGGCGCTGGTCCCAGTGCTGCTGGCTGCTGGGGGCTCTGGAGGGGTACCCGACGGCTCTGCCGACTGGTTTCAGAGGTTTCTCGTCCTGGGGCAGGTGCTTCCCTGCTGCGTGGATGAAATGAGACCACTGCAGGGACAGGTTCCAGCCTGGTAGCTTTGACGCAGCCTCAGCTTTTCGAGATTTGGGTTAATTCATATTTTAAACCTCACCGAAACGCACGAGGGAGGCAGAGCCTGGCACGCAGAGAGGCTGCGTTTTCTCTGTGCCACCCCAAACTCTCTGATAAAATCACGCACAAATTAAAAATAATAATAAAAGCTTTATGGTGGGAGGTGATCCCTGCAGATGGGCACGTCTCACATCTCAGCACAGAGGCAATGGAAGGGGCAGCCGCTGTCTCCCGTGGCAGGGAGCATTAAGCGCTCTTGCTGCCCGCCTGTCCTTGCCTTTGGCGGATTTTGCCTGCTTTCAGCCCATTTTGGGCACGCAGGTCCGAGGGGTTTCCACAAGCTCCCTGCAGGCCGATGGGGGAGCGGGACGCTGCGAGCATCTCTGCCGGGGTGGGAGCTGCTGGAGAAGCCCTGCCCTCAGGAGACAGCAGGGAAAACATGCTCGGAGCAAGCCCAGCTCCTTGGTTTCGCTGCCTCGAAGTGGCCTCGAGCCCAGGCACAAAAAGCTCTCAGGCTGCAGGCGGAGAGCAACCAGGCTTCACAGGGAAGGAAACAAAGCCCCACGAAGCTGCCGCTAATTTGGGCTTAGGGAGTGAAATTTTCTACCGGCGGGATGGCCGCGTGTCGGAGGAGCCGCCGGGCGCACACACGGCACCGTCTGCCAGCAGCAAGAGCAGGAAAATAACAACAACGCTGACAAAAACCAAGTACGGGTTACGCATACTTCTGAACCACGGCAGCGTGCATGGGGAAGGTGCAAACTACACTGAGACGGATCCCCACAGAGACTCGAGCTCTTAATTTTGGCCCTTTGACTCCAGGAGCAAGGATTCCCAAGAAACGTAGGCTACTTCGGGCAGCGCTAGAAGAGATTCCCAGCGGCAGGATGCACGGCGTGCACCTCGGAAAGAGAAACAGGGACAAAGTACAGACATCCTTGGGGATCCCTAGTCATTTTGTTCTCTTCTGCAGAAAAATTCTCCTGTTTGAGAATTATTTCTGTGGAAATTCTGTCTTTTCTTTTTTCTTTTCTTTTCTTTTCTTTTCTTTTCTTTTCTTTTCTTTTCTTTTCTTTTCTTTTCTTTTCTTTTCTTTTCTTTTCTTTTCTTTTCTTTTCTTTTCTTTTCTTTTCTTTTCTTTTCTTTTCTTTTCTTTTCTTTTCTTTTCTTTTCTTTTCCTTTCCTCTCCTCTCCTCTCCTCTCCTCTCCTCTCCTCTCCTCTCCTCTCCTCTCCTCTCCTCTCCTCTCCTCTCCTCTCCTCTCCTCTCCTCTCCTCTCCTCTCCTCTCCTCTCCTCTCCTCTCCTCTCCTCTCCTCTCCTCTCCTCTCCTCTCCTCTCCTCTCCTCTCCTCTCCTCTCCTCTCCTCTCCTCTCCTCTCCTCTCCTCTCCTCTCCTCTCCTCTCCTCTCCTCTCCTCTCCTCTCCTCTCCTCTCCTCTCCTCTCCTCTCCTCTCCTCTCCTCTCCTCTCCTCTCCTCTCCTCTCCTCTCCTCTCCTCTCCTCTCCTCTCCTCTCCTCTCCTCTCCTCTCCTCTTCTCTTCTCTTCTCTTCTCTTCTCTTTCTTTTCTCTTTCTTTTCTTTCCCTTTCTTTTCTTTTTTCTTTATAATTTCTTTTTATAATTATTATAATTATTTTATAATTTCTTTTATAATTTTCTTTTTCAATGCCCTCTCATTCCCTTGAATAACATAAAAATCACTTTCCAGAAAGACAAATACTGCTCCCCCCCTTTCTTTTCAATGCCTTCTTCCTCTCGAGGCAAAGAAAAATAAACTCTACTACAACCCCAAGGCTTTGTTCCCCGGATCCTTTGTTTTCTCTTTCCTTTTTCTCGCACAAGTGGCGTGCTCGGAGCAGCTCCCCCGGCGGGGTGATCTCACTCCCGCTGGAGCCGTTTCGTTTCAAGATCTCCAAGCACTTTGAGGTCCTTGGACTGCAGCTGTAGAAGTGGTTAAGGGTTTTCTGCACCGACTGGAGTGGGAGCAAAACATCGTCATCAGCGAGGTCTGGAGGAACGTCCCTGACCCAGGATTTTCCCTTGGGCTCAGCAGAGAGCATCGATGTGCTCGGGCACGTGGCAAGACAGAAATGGGAAAATGAATCTCCTCCCTCAGACTCATTCTCAAATTTTCAAAGCCCTGAGGAGCAAGAAAAAACCACACCTCCTAAGTGAAGGTCTCCAGGCTCTGGCACATGCTTTCAGCTCGTGTCTTCAAGCCTTGGTGGGCAACACCAAGGTCAAGTGGGTAACATGACGACGATAGCCCTGCTGCGACTGCGGAGCGGGGCTGGAGACCTCCCGAGCTTTCCAACCAGCATCACTGTGGCTTAAATCCAGCTTCCCACCTCAGCTGGCAACCGACTGCACTTGTAAGAGGCTGACATCCGACAGGTTGCACTCTGAAAGGAGATCTCGTGCAGTAACTCCAGTCCTCAGGGTGAGTTACAGCAGGGCTGCAGCTTGCGTAGGGGCTTTCTCAGGGGTCTGCAGCTTCCTTGAGGTGGACACCTCGATGTGCCTTGGTGAAAGCCTTCCTTGAATTTGTGGCCTTTGTTTGCAGCTCTTCCCCTATTCATTTCATGGGTGTTGAGCATCCAGGGACAACCCTTCGTTTCTGGAGAGATGCTGCTTCGCCTGATTTTTGTGGGTGTCTTGCAGGGACCACAGGAATTGCAGCCAAGCAGGCAGTGTGTTACTGGCAGGGGAACATGGCTGTGCCATGCCAGAAAGTGCAGCCTTAATGGTAGAAAAATGATACAATCACCACTACTGCAATCTGCTCAACCTGGGGCAAGCCCTTGGGCTGCATTCCCAGGAAAACAATGTCCCGTGAACGCCCAGCATTTATTTGCACTAGAAGAGACCGTCGACTGTTTAAATGATGTAAAAGCCCCGTCTGCACCTGCAAATTCACCTGCCCCGGTGCGTACACAATGAGATGCCACCACTGCGCTGCTCGGAAAGCTGAAACGCTGCGAGAGCTCGTTCCTGCTCATTCAGGTGAATAAATTGAGGCCGTGTGAGGCTCCCCCTTACCCACACAGAGGTGTGGATGGGAGAGGGCCTTCTCCAAGCCACCGCCGAGGACTGATGGGGGGTCACTGCAAAGCTGCGTGGATGCCATTTGTTACAAGGGGGACGCTTTCTATCTCCAGCCCACGACAACATCTGCCCGCTCTGCTTGAGGCAACGTGAACAAGCCAAAAGACTCTGGTTCCTGTCATCCAGAGAGACGGTTTCCTATCCTGCCCAAAGCAGCCCTGCTGGTATAAGCTGTCTCTTCCTGAGAGGGCTGTGCTGGATCAAGACAGAGCAGAAAAACCGTCTGCAGTGCTGGCAAGCCCCAGCTTGGTGCGTAGCTCAGGTTTTCCCGTAAATCAGGGGAGGCTCCTGCATCTCCAGCTGTGGGAGGTGAAAGCCATGATGCTCCGGCATGGTGGCTTGGCCACGCTATGTAGGTCAGGCCTGAGCCGCATGGGGGGGAACATGTGATGCTCCACAAAATGCTTGTCCTGGCCATATGGCATCCCCATCCCATGCCTGCTCATCGTAACTGCTCGCGGGCAAGAAGAAACGCACATCAAATGGCCTCCTTCCTTCCTGCAGCTCATGGCAGGAAAGACCGGAGGGGGTTTTGTTCACCAGCCCTTCAAAACACGCATCCTCTGGCAGGGAAGAGAAAGCCTGATCCTCTCACAGGAGCTCGAACCACATAAAAGCTGGCCAAGATCCTCATCCATCTTAAACTTAGGAGCTGAAAAGAAGTGTGCAGGTAAGCAATGCCGTCCTTTCTCCCTGCTTTGCCTTCATGCCTCAGCTGACCAACCACAACAGCCCAGTGGCAATGGTGGCAAGGTCTCTGCCAGACAGTAGCCAATATGCCGTGAGAAAATGGGGGTTTGTCAGGTTTCCCAGCTAATTTTTGGAGACCTGAGAAGCTTATCTAAGCACCCAGCCTCGAGCGGTTATCCGGCACAAAGGAAGCAAACCTCCTAGATGCTGCCCAGGCCCATTCTCAGTCCCAAAGCAGCAGGTCAGGCCTGGTAAAAATTAATGGGAGCAAAATAAATTGCCACCAGCAGGGCTAGATCTCCACTATCTAATGTCACTAATGTGCCATTTCTGTCCACACTGGGATTTGGGGATTAGGTTCAGCCTGCCTGGCTCAGGGTGGAAGGCTTTTATTTGCCTCACAAAGGAGGAGATTAGGGCAAAATCATCATCAGGTACAAATTGTGTGTATGCACGGTGCCTGGCCCACCCACTCCGTCCCCATCCTGGTCGACCTCTCTGGACACAAGCTGGGGGCTGATCGGCTTCAGCAGAAACAGAAGCAAGAGGTCCTGGTGCCCTGGTGAAAGGAGCTCCTGTCAGGGCCGTGGGGCCGGGCCTGGGCGCCATGTCACCGCACCGAGCCTCTCTGCGTACACCCCGAGGCCTGCGCTCCCTCCCAGCCCCTGGGGACCCAGCCAGGGCCCACAGAGAGGAATTTGGCTGAGGGAGGACGAGTGGGAGCTGCAGTGCCATCTAAACCCATGACTGATGGCCCCGGGCTCCGGCAGGAGTCGGTTTGTGGTTAATGAATGACAAAAAACATCCCCCCCCCCACCGCTATTGGCTTCCCCGTGGCTGGCTTCTTTGTCCTCAGAGCAATGTGGGTATTCCCTGCCCTACAGAAAAATTCCCCTGCAGTGGCTGGCACTGGACCGTGACTGGAAACAAGTTTCCCCAGTGGGGACCCAGTGGTTTTGTCTCCCCTCCCTGCTCCAGCTGCCAGCTCTCACTTCTTTTCCTTAAGCCCATGCGTGGCCTGTTCCCCCCTCTGGGCTCCCTGCGCCCTGCCCTGGCTCGATTTCTTGGCCCCAAAGGGGCCGGGGTGCCTGATGTCCTGCCTCCAGGATGTTTAGCAACCTTTCCTGCAGAATATTTGCAGTCGAGGTGGGGTTTGCTGGTGGTTCAGGAGGCTGCTTCCCCTTTGAGGTGTGTTGGCGGTGGAGGAAGGCTGTGTCCTGGATGCACCCGTGTCCCTGCTGCCTGTCCGGCCATAGGAGGAAGGCGGTGGGACGGGGGCATTTTGAAGAAATAAAGCATGAAAAAAAGCACGAAAGCACAGGTGAAAATCACTCTGGTCTGAAAGCATTATTGGCTGGAGACCTGTGGTCATGCAGCGCTTCTACCCTGTCCGAAGTGGCTTTGTGGGCCACCTGGGAGACCTTCAAGCAACCTTCGATCGCAACCTTGGCATCCCCGTCCCCTCCTGGGGCTCCTGAGGCTGGTGCCATCCTGGGGAGGCTCTGGCAGGCTCCCCACGCTGGTGCTCCTCCGCGGCATGCTGGCGGAGCAGATGGCAGCCCTCTGTCTGCTGACGTCCAAGCCACGGGAGATGCCAGGGCCGGGGGAGACCTGGCTTTGACGTGAGCCCTTCCAGGCGGGCAGGTGGTCGGGGAGCTTTTCCCAGCCCCAGTGGAGCCAGCACGGCCGGCACAGAGCCATCAGCTCCTTCTGCTCCTCCACCGACGGGCGCGTGGGGACACCACGAGCCGGCTTTCTACCCAACCGCCCTGCTGCTCGCTTACTGCTGGCCCTATTGACCTCACCCCTTGCCTTCTGAGTAATCCATAGGGACTTTAAGGTGAAAAAAAACAGGAAGAAGGTGTCGAGGAGAAAGCAGGGGATGGGCCAGAGAGGGAAGATTTCCATAACTGCATAATAACAGCAGATTACATAAGGGCATCTTGCGTCATCTGTGGTTGGCATCTCCGGAGAAGTAATTACATCTGCACCACACGTCTAAAGAAAATATTATCACATTAGCTTCCAAATCCTATAATTAGCTCGCACAAGATATGTGCCAGGGGTTTTATCACTTCATATACATTGGGTATAGAGCTAGACACAGCTATATGGGTTCTTTTTTATTTTAACCATCTGGGAAAGAATTTGGAGTTTAGTCTGGCACCTGACCCGAGTCCCCATGAAAAGGGAGGCTCTGAGGCTTTGAAGCGCTGCGTGGAGAGTGTCATCCTTGTGAACGGGACGGTGAAATGTTTTAGCCACCTCCCTCGGTGCCTGCCAGGCTGGTGGGGACCTGGTGGGCCTGGTTTTCAATCCTTCAAATGCTCTTTGATTTCCACCTCTGTGCTGCAGACCTCGGGAAGCCATTTTTCGCTCACTAAGTAAATGACCTGATTTGCAGGGAGGTGTTGCTCTCGTGGGTTTCTGAGCTCTCTGTCTCATTAAACAAACCCTTTTGCTTGCCCAGCTTTGGACTTCAGAACCGGCTTTGGGCTTTGAACACTTCTCCCTTCCCTCCACATCCTCTGCAAAAGGAAAATGGGGCTTTGAAATAGCTACAGGGGTTGCAAATGACTTGGTTTGATGGAGGCCTTTTGATCTGCTTTCTCTCGCTCATGCAGCAATTGGGTGCGAAGCAGCCAGAAACGGCACAGGACAGGGCTACCCTTTGCTGGGTCCGGCAACATGAAGGACACGGCAGCAAGTTTTGGGGCAGAGAAGGAGGAACAAGTGAGGCACAGACCAGCTGCAACTCTAGCTTCCTCCCCGTTTTGCAGGTCGGCTGCAAACGCAACAGATTTACCCAAATCACCCCGGAGAGGCTCCTCCAGCATCACGGTACATTCCTCTAACCCAGGGTTGTTCCCGACACCATCGTCAGATGGAGAAAAATCCACCCTGGGCTCCTAGGCTGGGGCTGCTCCCTGTTTCCATTTCTGCAATTTTTTCCACCTGGAAGATGCAGAGACCTGAGCGACGGAGGATGAGGAGGGCTTCAAGGCTCAACAGGGCTGTAATTTCGGCCAGATCTAACGGGGACATGAAGCCCTGCAAGCTGCCCTGTGATCCCTAAACGAACAACCCGGTGTGCAAGGAGACGTGCCCAGAAGGCAGAGCGTTTTGCTCCTGTTTGCAGTCACTCCCCTGTCAACAGGGAGATGACCATCGCCTGTCAAGGACTGATGGAAAATGGCCCTACTGTTCCTGGATTTTTTCCTCCTTCCCCTTAAAGGCTTTCCCCTCTTTTATTGTCGTCACCCGAGCTTTGCGATCCAGCTTGGTGGTGTTTGGGGCAGCTCACGCGGTGCTGCTGTATGGAGCTTTTGTTCCTGCACCCACAGGGAGAAAAACCAGCCCGCCTCGCCCTCGTGCCCTATCCCTGCTCACGTGTGTTTTTCGGTTTGCTTGCTGCCAGCGCAGCATTCAGTTACAGCCGTGAGAAAATGCTTCGGATGGCTTTACGAGAGCGGGGGTAAATTAACCGGGCAGATAACCCTTTAAACAAACAGTCCTTGGGACGCTCCACCACGGGCTGCTGGCACTGCTGGGGCTACCGAAGGCAACGTGGCACGGGGCTGCTGGGGCGCTGCCTCCAACCCCTGCCCCCGGGGGATCACCGAACAAGGGAGAAAGTGGGGAATGATGCCCCGGGCCCCAAGCAATGGTCATATATTGCCCTCCTCCCGAGGCACTTATGCCTCAGCTTTTATTACGATGCCTCGGACGTGAATATAAGATGGGAAGCTCCTCCGAAACATGCTCCAGAGGAGTCTGGCACGTGTCGCGAGCTCGCACATCCTATATCCGGGGCGGAATTCATCCCGGCACAACATCCCTAGTAATTTGTCTGGGCTGCGAGCAGACGACAGCGATCCCACGCCGCTCGTCTCACCTGTGCTGCTGACAGCGGCTGCCGCGGGAGCTGCCGGCACAAACACCGGCTGTACTTTCAGCAGCTTCCCTCTGTAGGTTTTTAACTGAATCCGCGCTGACAAATCACTCAGGGAGGCTTTACAAGAGCGCTGGTGGCTTTGGGGCAGTGCTTCATACGGCTCGCGGTTGGGAGGAGGACAGACAGAAGTCCGTCCCTGACTCCTTTTTGGGGTGGGAGGGAGAAGCACGCAGCCAAAAGCCATCAGGAGCCAGGTAAAGGAAGAAATCGGGGGGAAAAAAAGGGAAGAAAACCCTTCTCATGCTGTGGCAGCTGGCCTGGGGAACTCCCCTGCCGTGGGATGCAGCTGATGCTCAGCGGGTGCCAGGGTCGAGGGGATGCTTGACAAGTTCATGGGACAGAAATCCGTCGAGAGCTGGTGCAAAATGCATAGAGGTCACATTTAGGAGAGTATTCGGGGAATATTTCACAGGCTGTCCAACAGGCCCTGTTCCTATATCCTCCCCACTTATTCTTTGTACTGATTTTCCGTGCTGTTCACCCCTAAAACAGTAAGTGCCCGTGGCATGTCTCAGGAAGGTAAAAAGGGTGGAGGAGGATCTGGGAAAACCCAAATGACCATGATCCAGAGGTTCACCTGTGCATAATATAACAACAAAAACAACAACAACAATAATAATAACCTCTAATATTTTGCTAAAGTAAAATAAACCACCAATTTTTCCAGACCGAGGCCAGGCTATATGGCAAGAAAGCAGAGCTACCCTTGCTTACAAACTGAAAACCCAGCGTGGGTTTTTCAGTAGGACCACCCCACGCAAGGCCTCCACGAAGACACATCTCTCTGTTGGGAAAATCTTGGTTTTTGGTTTCAGTCCAGGGCAACCAGAAGCTTGTCCCTAGCAGGACGGCGGGCTGGTGGGGAAGGGAGGACGGTAGCTGCCCTTTGGGGCACGGTGCGGGAAGGAAGAGCACCCCTGGGGAAAGGTAAGGAGGAAAGGACCCAAATCCCCTGGTAAGGAGATGCCATGCGGTCACCATCCCCCGGAGAACTTGGTGGCTCCTGGGGGTGTCTCCAGGGAAGATTTTGGCCGGGACGAAGCTTTGGGGTGTCCTGGTTCAGGGTGACTCGGCTGGACACGTGCTGCGGCGCCACGCCAGCGGCTAGGTACGCCGAGGCGGCAGCAGGATGTGTTGACTCCTGGGGAGGGACTGCCAAGAAATGCAGGGCCTGGCGGCTCACCAGCACAAAAACCTGGCACTGACACCCGGCACAGCACCACGGGTCGGGCAGGTACACGGGGCCCCAGAGGAGGACACGAGAGCGCGGCCGCGCTGCACCACGGTGCCACAGACCCCTCGTCCTAAGGGACTGAAAGCCCTGCAGGAGCTCTCCACGACTTGCTGAGTCGGAAGGGCTGGCCCAAACGGCCTCTGTCCCACTGGCCAGAGGTGGTGGCCTTGGGAGAAGAGGTAGAGGAAGGCCCCCACGTTGTGTTTCACCACATTTAAGAGGCAAACAGCCCCATGGGCATCGGCGCCAGCTCTCACTGC